>NC_092814.1:13085000-13392500 GCF_023375885.2 Dermacentor andersoni
CCGCTGAAGGGTGCCATGTTTACGAAGTGCTTTTTTTCTGCTGCATTTACATTGGAAGCTTCTATTCATAGCACTGGGACAGTGCTAGTACACACCAATGCCAAGCAATTAAAATGAAAAATATTTATATGGCAAACCATCGTTCACTACCAATATTCCCAGGTAATATATTACATTTCGTCATTTCATGAAAGTAGTCGCTTTGAAATTCCTAACTTGTGGTTAAGTGTAGGGCTACAGTTCAACTAGTCTGCAGATATAGTTGGGGGTAGTATAAAGAAAATAACTTCCTGGCACCATCAATCGTTAACTTTGTCTGCTTGTTGGGAAGTGGATCAACTAAAGCTGGCCGATTTCTCAGTCAGCCAAAACTCAACACAAGTAAAAGTTGAACGTTTTTGTTTTTATTCACATATTCCATACTGGAAAAAGACTGGCCCCCACGCAGTGCGAAAACGTCAATCTGCAGGAAACAATTTTCATTCACAACTGAAATTTGTACATACTGAGCGAACACAAATTCCAGAAGACTCAAACCAATGTGAAAGTTAACCATCATGGGCTGGTCACATGGAACTTGACTATCACGTATGTTATAATGGTGACACATTTGTGGATTACAGAAAGAAGGTAGAGTACAATGCACATAGTTCATTGACAGTATGAGAAGTAAGGATCCACAGAATTTCGAACTGGCTACATGCATCTGCATGAGCAGGACGTATATTATAATTGCTCTCATTACTTGAACTACATGCTGAATGAGGGAGCATATTTCTATAGCGCTATAGCGACAGGCAAATAATCTGCCTGTCGTCATACTTTGCGTCATATTCATATATACAGAAAGCACTGAGTATTAGGACACTGTTTTGACACAACAGCAACGCAAGGAACCGACAGTTCACACAAGAAAAGAAAAAGACAACTTAATAACACTCTTCATCGCAAGGATTACCAGTTCGCACTTAATTGGCATTACATACTCTATACTTGTATTACTGGTATTATTAAATACATTTTTGCTGGCAAAACAATTAACATTGTGCGTCGTCTATAATGCAGGTTCTCAAAAACTTGCACGCATCGAAGCTGTGCCTAAAAAGGCAATGGAGCATATAGTACTGTCTATCCTCCAAAATTCAGATAAAATAGAGAGCTTCAACCTTCTTCAGTACAATATCTTAGTAATGGTGCATCAAAATGCAACAAGAAATTACGTACGCGCATCCTTTTGCCGTCATTGCTCTTGAAATTTGATAAAACGTCACGGCTTTTTTTCTCTTTACTTTAGCCTTGGTCGTGTGTGTCAACAAAATAAAGAGCGCAGAAAGTGTATAGCCCAACAAACACGCATTCAAGCCCTTCAGTACAAGTACTTCACCGACAGCATGCAGATTGGTTGCCGTCATGATGAATGGGTCAAGCGACACTGCTCCTATGTCAGTCCACTAAGGCTTGCACAGAACTGGTTTACTCATGCAAAATGAATACCTGCTCAGAAAATAAATTCAAATACTTATGCTTACCAACTGCCATTAGGAAACCTGCAAAACTTCGCAGAACTGGAATTTCCGGTATTAGAACACCACAGAGCCATGCAACACATGTGATGCCCCGATTTAGCCATCTTTATCTAATGCTTGGTTGACCTGGTTCCCTGCGTCTTCCATTACCTGCATGCCTGATAGAGCTTCTATGTCTTATCTTTCCCATCTTCATACTTGGGACGACAACTGAAGCAGATGACTAAGTGCGATCCGACTTTTGATATTGCTGAGCGAGTGGCAACGGTGAGCAGAGGTAAGCTTGACAGATGCACGAAGACAACCACTTCCCGCGCTTCATCCGATTTAAAATTAACAAAATGAGAGGAAAAAAATAAAGAAATAAATGTTAGCATATCTGGCAACCGCTTGGAGCTTGTTTGTTCCGTGAAACCGAAACTAGCATTCGCCTTCTGGCGGTTGCTTTTAGGCTCTGGTCGGTTAAGTAGGACTGCCATAGTCACGAAAATACATAAGCACTTAATGCATATGGTCGGACGAATTAATACCGAACAGCTTCATTTGCACTGCAGCTGAGCAACAAAGCAATGCAACAAGGCCTATATGTGTGCGCAAGTTTAAAATCGCAGGCCCATGTGGTTTGTGCATGAATTGAATCTATGCAGTTGTGATTCATGGTATCCAGGTTAGTCGGTCAGTGTTATTCTCGACTGGCACAAACAACCCCAGAAAGCAAATTACAGTTAAACCTCAATATAACAAACTTCAGTATAACAAAATTTTCGGTACAGCGGAAGTATTTAACTTTTCATAACCTCTTGTCCACAGAACACCATGTATTTAGAACCTCAATATAACGAAGTGTGTTTCTATATGATTTAAATATAACGAAATTTCACCTTCCGTAGCAAAGGAATGCCGAGACAATAAATGGCAACTTCCACGGACGCAGATGGTCAAATGATTGAATTACAAGCAGCTGCTTGCAAACGCACCTCTCAAATCGCGTGCAGCGCAACAAGAACGACCACCGGCGCCTCATCATGTTCCGTATAAAGTCCAAGTGCGATATCTCTGGCACCCATCTTGGCCTTGGCTGCGCTTGGCTGTAAGCGCGGCTAAGAGCATACGTAGCCGTGTACCCTGCTTTACAGGTAATCTGCCGCGTGTGTAGAGAGTAATCGTACTGGGGAGACGGCGTGGCGTCATGTAAGTGTCTTCCCATGCGTTTAGTATTGATGGTTGCATACGTAATCTTGAGTTTAGGTGACTCGTTGGAGCAAGAGGCAGACGAAGCATTCGCTCCTCGCTGTCGGCGCTTTTCATGATAGCGTTATCCCAGCGCGGGCGACGCTATCAGCCGTGGGGGGCGGAGTTAACGTGAAAGCTTGGCTGGCTTCGCTTAATTTGTACTGCCGACATGAAGATATCGTCGACGTGGCATAAAACCGTATCATTTGTCACCGACCCCCAAGTTCATCAAAATTAATCATCTCATTCAAATTTGTTTGTTTTTTTCGATTGCCCGATAATTCAGAAAATTCTGCAGCCCTTTTCCATGTAAAAAAAAATCGATCAGTGACTGTGTTTATTTTAAAAGATCAAATTTTAATACAATGAAATTTCAGTATAACGATGCAAATGGCCAATTTTACCTACTTTGTTATATTGAGGTTTAACTGTATGTACAGTCAAGTGCCTCTACAACAAGCACCTCTACAATGAAATTACCTGTATAATGAAGGAATAATTATGCCTCTGTTCTGTTATGAGCTGTGCATGACCTTTACAACAACGAGACTGGTATAACGAATGATTTCAAAGGCCCAAAATGTTTCACTATAAAGGCGTTCGACTTATGTCGCTCAAATGAATTTGCAAGCGTGAAGTACGTGGAAAATTAAAATTTAGAAAAATTGTGAAACATATTGCAGTAAACGGCATAACAGCAGTGCAATAAATAAATGGTAACAAAAGTATCAATGAATACCAGCTTCGACTTGTAACTAAACACCCTGAAAAAACCCCGCTTTGACGCAGTCATGCATGTATACATCAAGCTTTCTTTCACAATTTCTTTTGTTATTGTCACATAGCAAAGATCACTAATGGAGTGGTATAATCAGATTATCTTAAGTTACACGCTTCTACCGACGGGTCAGTGACGGGAAACACAAGCTGCAAATAAATGGAGTATGTGAAGTGAATGGCAATGAAATGCTGAAAAGGCATTTGTTGTAGGCGCACTTCTCATACTATGACACTATGAGTGCCTTGTGGACTCGCTACTGAAGCAATGCATTGCGTGTGCAGCAAACATACATCAGCTCGACAGAAAGTTGTTTGTCATGTTTTACATATTTCACATCAATACACTACAGTGACAAAGAATCGAGCCCAGAGCATCCGAAGCAATCATGCACTTGTGTACCTTCAGCTGGCCAAATACATTTTCAACTAGGCATCTGGCACTTGACAGGCGGCCGTTGAAAATTTGTGTAGGGGACCTGACCGGGCCAAGCTTTGCATGTGCTTTCATTGTTGACTGCAAAGGGAATGCCTGGTCAGCAAGCAACACAAGAACAATGCAAACACCCTGAAGTACTTTTGCTTTGCTTGTGAACAAGCTTTGAGCCAACACTTTTGGAAGCCGTGACCGGTGGAAAACGCTTGCATCGTGGTTTTGTCGAGGGGATCTTAAGGTTAGTGTACATAAATTTATAGGTGTTGTCAACAATGGCCAGCAATATAATTCGGTACCACCCTTTGAAATTAATATAATGAGTGGCAGGATCCGTTTAGGGGGGGGGGGGGGGGTTACACTTTAATGTGGCATCCGTCTAGGGCGCCCATGTCTTGGAGAAGTCCAGAGATGGCTGCGAATGGGCGCAAGTGCTCTAGGGAACCTTATATAATGCAACTCCAGTCTGTTTAGAATATTTGCGCCGAACTTGTGCAATGCAAGATTTTCCTTAGAATGGTCAACACCAAAGATATTGGCTACACTTCTGTCCTCGGCAGAGGTAGCAAGACAAAAACACTCCTGTTGTTACATGTTTATCTGATGGAATTGCCTTTTGCATGTTTGTGTCTAGCTGTCTCATAGACTCGCAAAGACTCGCAATGCAATTGAAAGTCGAGCAGTTCATTCTAAAGTTCTCTCTGAATCCGCTGTCGGGGACCTGTAGAAGTGTTGCTTCGTACCACCAAATTTCCTGGGGGTATGCCCAAACAGAACATTTGCCAGAAGAAAGTACTGCAGCTATCAAAAGCTCTCGGCTCCTGCGCCTATGTGGAGTATTCTCAGGGAAGCCTGCAGGACGTACGACACTTGTAACCTGAAGCAAAGAAAATGTGCACCGACTGCTAACACGCTGCATTGGTGCCATACAACAAAAAGAAACAATGTATTGTTCTGGCTCTCGTAGTGGCTACATTGGTTACGGCAACCAGTGTTGAAAGACCCATATTGAATATCGCCAGGCTGCTCAATAATATTGAGTTAATAAATGCTTTCGGTATTAAAACAGTCATGTATTACAGCATTTGACTGCACGCTATTTATAATTTTTTTGTTACATACTGTGAATTTCGCATAAAAAAATATTGCTCACATGACCACATGATCACGTTGGTTTGCTTAGCTGAGTCCACGTAGCAATGGCGAACTGTGTTCGTGTTAACCACAGTTACCGTGTGAACCATGGTTAAGCTTATTCACGGCTATATCTGCTTGCGTGACAGGGGTATAAGTGTCACCGAGACGTCTAAACAGAATATAGGCATTGGTACGGCGCTACCTTTGGTTTTCAATTCCTGTAGCCAATGCAGTAGTCTGCATTTTTAATTTGTACCTTGTCTTACTTATGTGTTCTCATCAACTTTCTACATGCACGAAGGCAGTTGCAACATGTTTTGCTATTCATTAACCTCTTTGTACCTTTGCCATTTATTTAACAAGTTCTGCTGCACTAATTTTGAACATTCTTCCACAGAACATATCACTAATTTTAATATGCACTAGTACCTATGCATATGAGCAGCCACTCCTTTGAACAACTGTTCAATATTCGATTAGAGAATATTAGTCCCAAATCACTATTCGTTTGGATCTCAGACTCTACTACAGTAAAACATTAAGTCAGATTTCACAGGACTGGAAGAAATGGCAAGATTAACCGAATCTTGAATTATCGAGGGTACCAAGAGAACAATGAAACATATTGCTTACTACGTTAACACAATTTTATCTACCGAATGAATCGTAAAATCCTGTTTCTGTTCTTACAAAAACAGTGCGAAAGCTGCAATTCTTGTCATCTAGTGACTGATTAGTGGTTGCAGCGGTGAAAGGGTTTCTTCTGCATTGCGGCCGAGGCGCAAAACCTGCGTGTCCATCCAAGACATGCCTTTTGCTACTATGCGCACCTCCAGATTTTTCACCAGTGAGCTGGTTGGCAACAGATCACCCATCTATTGCAATGTAGCCGGCGGATTTCACGCCAGCGTGCGGGCTGCGGCATTGCCTACGCATTGCACCGAGTTAAAACGAAACTATTGCTTACCGCGAATGTTGCAATTGAAAGTGTGGTCGCTATCGATGCAATCATGGATGTATGGCGACCACTCGATTCTGAAGACACGCAGCCAACGCTCATTTAGCCAAAACGAGACTACTGCTTGCTGCTTCTGCTGCAGACGAAAGCATGGTTTGCTATCAAGGCTGCAGTCACGAATGCTGACTACGCAGTTTTTAAGGCGCGCGGCCAATGCGTTCTCAGTCAAAATGAAACCATGGTTAAGCGCAACCATTGCGGACAAAACTGTGATGGCTATCACCGCGGTCATGGGTGGTTACGTGGGACTGAAAGGCACGCGGCTATCGCACACACCCAGTCAAAATGAAACTACTGTTAGGCACAACTGCTGTGGACAGAACCGTGGTCACTATTGACGTGCTCATAGATGGCGACTATGCATTTCTAAATGCACGCACCCAACACAGTGTCATGCGCATAGGCAAATGCAAGCATATGGGCTATAGAGACAAATAAACACTGAAGCGTTCTGGTGTTCCTGTAGTTTGCAGGTGTTTTGTTTCGGTTGGATCCTAGCGCCGCTTCTGTCATTTTATGTTTCGCATTTGCAGTGCTCCACGCTCCAAGGTTTGTCCGAATTAAGCGCTGTGCAGCTAAATACGTTCGAATTAATGAGAGTTTGATGCTATTAAATAAAGTATATGCCTGCCTGGGCCAGAGGGCCACTCCGAATTATCCGATTTTCCGAATTGAGGTTTTACTGTATTCCCACATTCCCAACTGACGCAGACCTGTGGCCCGTCATAAGGATAGCGTCAGCACTGCATTTAGTGGTGGACATTACAGCCTTGGTTGCAGTGAAGCGTTGTCAGGCATCAAGCCAGCATCTGTGAAGGCTGCAGAATGTCGAACAGTGTAAATGGAGTGCTTTCCGAGTTTTTTTAAAAATGTTTTTCTTACAGGTCTTTGCGTTGTGTTTCTGGAAAGTGCTGTTCTTGCGGTCATATTTGCAAAATCTTCTCTCTCCCCCCACCCACCTCACCCCACTTGTGTGGAATATTTGCAGCCTGGTGTTAGAAGTGAGTCTGACACCCATGGTCAATATGATGACACATTGCCTTAAACAGAATGGGGTAGCACAGTTTTGTAGCCAAGCACCACATTCAAAAACACAGTGTGCTGACCCGAAAACGTTGCGAGAAAGCATTCCTTGAGAATGGTGTGTCTAGGTGCCCGACGAAAACCATTTAGGGGATCTCTTCAAAGTGGCCACTGTAAACAAAAATGACCTGTGACAATGAGAGCATGGCTCCTAAAAGCATGCAGGTATAGCAGAGGCATGATTAACCTCGGATGCAATGGTGAAGCACATAATTGTATCTTGGCTGCACCACTTGGTGTTCAATAAATGTGCCAACACAGCACCAAAACAAATGGTACACATGTGACATGAATTTGAAATGTGTGACAGTGATGTTTGACCTAAAAAAACTCGAGCTGTCGGTCAAACATTGTGGGTAAAGTAAGGGGAGAGAAAGCATGTTGTGTGATTGTTGGCAAAAATGGTGTGTTGTCAAGTGGTTCACATTTTCATAGACGCTGTCTTGTTGTGTCCAATGGCACTGTTTTAGGCACGCTTTATTTTGCAGTCCTTTATTGCACATTGTTGGCCTAGTCTCTTTTCATGGAGACATTGAAGAAAAGGCCTTCAGATGCATGTGGCTACCTTGTGCATGCACTCCTCTTGTTGGCAGTGTGGCTTCCCATGATTATAGATATTGTATGATCTGCCAAGTGACAAAGTGTCCTTTGCATATCTAAATATACATACCAGAAGTTGCGCTTGGCATCCATTAGTGCAGTCTTGTCAAGCCGGTATAGGGGCAAACCCCTCGTGGTAGCTTGCCGGCAAAGCACCACATCCTCTGATTGGTTCATGTGGCTTTATGCACTTGCTCCGCCTGACCTATACAGATGCTGCTCATGCTCCGATATGCTGCCATGCAGATGCATGGTGTGTGTTGGCACGTGGCTTTAGGCAACAAGGGTACATGGGAACCTGTTCATAAAACAAAACAAAAAAAAAACTTAGTTTCTGTAAGTTTCTTACAGTTGATAAGAGATCTTAGCCTGTTTCTAGTATGGGCTGTGAAGAGGCAAACATTCCCTCACCCACTTGTTGGTTTTGTGCAGGTCTCTGGAGTACACCATTTATGACCATGAACTGAAGGATACCAAAAAGAAGCTGGAAGAAGTGAGTCTGGAAATGAGGTCAGCCCTGTTGTTTATTTTTAGGAGTTCATTTGGTTCTTTGCAGCTGGAAACACGGCGAGAGTCCAGCAGTTCAGTGGCTGAGAAATTGCGTGAGAACCTGCAGAATGCGGCCGAAAAAATAAAGGTTTGATTTTTTTCAAGTACTTGCATGATTAACTTCGTGTTTTCGCGCAGTAGTTTTTTTCACAATGCCTTCTGATAGTGCTGTCTGTGCTCTGGAGAAAGGCATCCTGAATTGCAAGTGGGATCATTTGCAGAGCAAAATTTTCAGCTGTGTAGCATAGTGCTAGCAATTCAAGAGTGGACTTGGAGTCTATATCGAGACTGCTCCATTGAAATGAGCAGGTTTGGCTTGACTTCCTATGGTAGGTGTTGACTGTGCATAGCAGACGATCCCAAACTGTTTCACCGTTTTGTTGCAGCAATGAATATTGATTCGCATGGTAGCATGGTTCTTCGAAAACTGATGGTTTGAAGTACATTTTCTCTTAGTCGGTGAAATTTGACTTGGGGAACAGAAGCTAACATGTGCAAGAACACAATTGACCATCTGTTACTTTGGGCAAGGAGGAGGCTCAAAGTTGTGGGCCTCGCCAAAAAGGCTGTCTACTGCCACTTGCATAAAAAGACAAAAGAAACTCATTGCTCATTGATCAGCTTGTCTTTTTTTCACAGTCCATATTCTAGCTTTTATTCACTGAAGTAACTTGCACACATTTCAGCTTGCTGTGGTGGTGGCTTGATGCTGGTGTGGCTCACAACCAGGCTTGTCACGTACCTGAAACCATTCTTGTTTCAAAAAGCAGACGAGTGCTTGTGTAGTGCGAGTACCATATTCACTCTAATGTAACGTGAGGGGCGACTTTCCAGTCACGCAAAATCCAAAAAGATAAAACCATAAATGTAACACGAGGGGAAAAAAAAAATTGTGCCTTTATACACCTCACAACCTCAGCTAGGTAACGCTATTGTGCCACTTGAAAGCACCTAGAATGCTAAACAGCTTCTTTTTGTGGTTGTGTCGCTGTGCCACTGTGCGTTGTCTCTGTCCAGTGCATGTGCTAAGTCATGTAGCACGTGCTGCCTCTTTTTCTAGTTGCTCGTGATGCTTGCACTGCGCAGGCTTTCTCTTATGTTGATCGCAGCACGAGCGCTGCGTTTCCTCCTTCCATTTGGCACTCAGTTGTGTTGCATGTGCTCTCTGCTTGTTGCGCTTGCACAGCGTGTGGGTTCTCTCCTGTTGCTCATGGTGCTCGCGCTGTGCATGTTCTTGTACTCATGGCGGTGGCATTGTATTTACTCTCTCATTCGTTGCCCATGGCCCTTGCGCTGCCCTTGCTACTCTCTTTGCTCATGGCCCTCAGTTGCACTGTGTGTGCTCTTTATGTTCATGGCACTCCCACAGTGCGTGCTCTCCATTGTTGCTTGTGGTGCTGTATGTTGAACAGCAGCGCATGTACTGATTGGGAAACGGCAATGCGTAAACTGCATCGCTGTTTTCCATATACGGTTGATCCCGGATATATTGAACCCGGATATATCGAATTATTGCTTATATTGAACAGTAGAAAAATCCCCTTGGGAATCCCATGCAAAAGTATAGCGCTATTGTTCGCGTATATAAAACTCCCGTGCACCGGCATATCGATGTATCGAACTCTGTGCTGAGCTGTGCCCCGGCAAGTGCACTTCTCCCATCGCATCCCACCCCCGCAAGTGCGCTTCTCCTCACGAAGCTCTCGTGATATTCACGCGTTCTCACGCGCGCTGCCCCGCACTCTGAGAAAGGGGCTTGTGGGTAAAAGGCACGTGACGAGGAGCACTTGGAGTGCGATTGGGTGTGAAAGGGAAGCGGGAGGGAGAAACCACACTGACTGCAGGTGCCCGTTTCCTGTGTTTTGGTTGGCTGACACTGCTGGCACAGCGAGACGAACGAGGCAAACAGCTTGGGCTTGTGGTAGTGCGGAGACGCGGAGCGGTGCGTCTTTCGATTCGCTTTGTTCCTTTTATTCACGAGGCCAACGCGAAGGCTTGAGACTCGTGTGGTGCAGTGCGTTTTTCTTTCCGCTTTTGGCACATGGTCCGGAGCCATGCCCGCAAAAAAACGCAAGAATTTGGATTTTTCAACAAAGGCGGACATCATTCAACGGGTGGAGGCTGGCGAGAAAAAGTCGTCGGTCGCCGCGGCATTCGGAATTCCTTGCAACACCCTGAGTACGATCCTCAAGAACAAAGCCGATGTTGAGCTGAAGGCAGTGCAGTCCAGTCGCCCTGGAGTGTGTCATGTGCACGTCCCAACCTTTGACAAGGTCGAGAAGGCATTGTACACCTGGTTTTTGGAGACACGGGCCAAGAACATACCTGTTGACGGCCCAATGCTCATGGAGAAGGCCAAATGGTTTGCTGTGGCCTTCGGAGAAGAAAACTTCACTGGTGGCACTGGTTGGCAGCAGCGATTTAAGAGTCGCTACAGTATCGTCGAAAAGACCCTTTCGGGTGAAAGCGAGGCAACTAGCACAGGTCACATAGAGAAGTGGTTGTCCGAAGAGTGGCCAAATATTTCCGATTGCTTTTCGCTGTTGCAAATATTCATCGCAGATGAGACGGAACTGTTTTGGCAAATGCTCATGATCCTCATTCTTGGTGCGTGCCACATGATATGCGCATGCTTTTACGTCAAGTCAATCAAAGTGGACGCGGCGGATGCGAACCAACACGACTGCTACAGCAAAAGCTAAAGACGGCTGTCTAGTCACTGGGTTGAGAGCAGCTTTCTGTAGTTCTGCACGTGATGGACTTCAATGTCGTTAAAGTAATAATTAGGTAATAAAATTGATAGAGTAATAGTTATTTTTTGTTAAACAGAAAAGAAGCATGTACTGTTTGCGAAACAGCAGTGCACTTGTGGTGTCGAGGATACACATTCGATTTCAAAACGAATGCGAAACTCATTTGTTTGCAAATGTCATTTTTGACGAATGTCATTACGTTTTACCGTGTGACAGCAAACAAATTAGATTATCAACCAATGTCATTCGTTGTAAATGACATCAGGTTTGCCGTGTGACAGGGGTATAATACGGCATGTTGTTGCTAAGGGTGGGTGAATATCTTAGCCGTGTTACAAGCGTTGGCGTATGAATAGGGTACACTTCTAACATATCAGTGTAAATGTGGCTACTATAGTTGCCGCTCGTGATTTGTTGCGTGCCCACGAGCGTAGCCGAGAAGAATCGAAAGGCGCCTTTTTTGTTGTTGTTGTTGGCCACAACCATTATAAATAATAAAGCCAAGGCAAGTTTACAAATTATAACAAATAATAAAGCCAAGGCAAGTTTGGTTGTAGCTTTTTTATTTCATGCAAGTGTGGAAAATGATGAAAGGAATAAAATGGGGCATCTGCTTTTAGAATGTTTGGTGCGTGCAGACTGCTTGGTATGTCTTGAACAGTCGTTCGCGTAGCATTCGACAGATGGTAAGTGCGGTCATCATTAGCTAAACTTGGCACACGACGTATCGCTGCGGCAAGTTCGGGGTGCGATCATTACATGGGAAAGAACAAAATTCAGGTGTGCGATCATTACGCGAGTGCGATCATTATGCTAGTAAGTACGGTATGTTCAATGGCCGCTGAGTCGGGGATTGGACTTTACTACTTTTGAAACGAAACTACTATTTAAGCGGGTACGGTTTAACAAGGTTTTACTGTACTTAGCCTGTAAAAGAGGCCTACATGTATATAACAGTAGACAGGCGATAATTCTTGCAAGCAGTGCCAGTATACCAAACAAGCTCTCCTTGCTCAATCACCCGGCTTTGTGAAACATCTTAGTTATTCAAAATGACTTTCCGCTTGACAACTGACAATTTCCATTTAAATCATTCATTCTGTTTATTTCAATTATACAGTTAAACCTCGATATAACAAAGTAGGTAAAATCGGCGATTTGCTTCGTTATATCGAAATTTCATTGTAATGAAATTTGATCTTTTATGCAAATAAACACAGTGGCCGTTCTATGTTTCTTACACTGAAAGGGGCCATGCAACTTTACGAATTATCTGGCAATCGAATAAAGCAAATTTGAATGAGAATATAATTAATTGGGATAAATTTAGGAGTCGGTGACGAATGATACGGTTTCATGCCACGTACGTAAGCGATATCTTCACTTCGGCGGTACAAATTAAGCGAAGCCAGCAAGGCTTTCGCGTGCACTCCGCCCCAGCGGCTGATAGCGTCGGCCACACTGGGATGACTCTATCAAAAACAGTGCCTGTAGCTGGAAGCGAGTGCTTCGTCTGCCTCTTGCTACAACGGGTCATTGGAACTCGAGATTACATAACCACCAATTCTAAATGCGCAGGAAGACAGCTTAAAAAGTGCCACGCCATCTCAGCATGCCGACTCCTTGCACACGTGGCAGATTACCTCTAATAAAGCAGGGTGTGTGGCTGTTTATGCGCTCAGCTGTGCTTACAGCCATGCACAGCCACAACCGAGACGTGCGTCGGACATCGCAGTACGCGGCCATCTTACCCCCTGCCCCGCTCCTCGCTTGCGCTCGACTGCGATTTCTCTTTGCTCGCGCGGGGAGACGGCGCTTGCGTGTGAAGCCACTATCTTTGTTGTCTCACCCTCACGCACTTTCACTCACATCTAAAGCCCAAAGTGCGTGGGGAGCGATAGGATCTTATCGCATTTGGACTTTATACTGAGCATGATGCGGCTTCACTTCTGGGGTCATTCTTGTCGCCCCACGCGCAGTTTGAGAGGTGCGTTTGCAAGCAGCCACTTGTAATCCGATCATTTGACCATCTGTGTCTGCAGAAGTTTCCATTTATTGTCTCGGCATTCCTTTCCGGCGGAAGTAAAATTTCGTTGTACTGAAATAGCATACAAACACACTTCGTTATATTGAAGGTTCTAAGTACATGGTGTTCTATGGACAAGATGTTGTGAAAAGCTAAATACTTCGTTATATCGAGAATTTCATTATATCGAAGTTCGTTATATTGAGGTTTAATTGTACATGGTTTTGCTAATGGTGGCGTGAGTACGCCTTGTAAAATTTAAATGCATAAGCTTCGAATGGGCGGCTTGTCGCTTGTGAGGAACACTGTGTAGCAGAGCTCAAATTGTATTTCGGTCTAAGAACACCACCTATGTTGAGTGTTACCGCTTTTGCTAAGGACTAATTTTTTCTTGATTGGTGGGTGCTAGAATCAAAAGCATGATACAGTGGTAACATGCTAACAGTTTACGCGAACTAACAGTTTACGCTAACGTGAATCCCTTTGATGCAGTGCTACACTGCAATTCTTGAGTTAGAGCACCGCAGTTGCGGTAACTACAGTAAAAGCTCGTTTCTTCACAACTCATTAATTTTAAATTTTGGATAATTCGAGGTAGCCGCCGCGATCCGTCCAACAATGTATTGAAAGCAATATGTCATGCATCCCGCTAATTCACACTGAAATCTGCGCCTCCAGCTATAGTTCGAACTCCGTGCCATCGTGGATGGGGAGAATGCTAGTGCTCAGAAGCACGTTGGCGACAATCGTTGCCGCACAGCTTTGCTCTTTCCATCTGTAACCGTCTGTTTCAGGTCAGTTCTCTCCCTCTCTCACGACTTTCAAAATAAGAATGTGAACGCGGCGCTGTGTTTTATTGCGATAGCAATTATATGGACATTCCAGGCGGATTTCTGACGTCGCCGTTGACGTGAGGTTCCGTATGAGTGAAAGCATGTGAAGGTGAGCCGGCGAACGTGGTTCAATCTGGTGTGTGGGAGCAAGGAATGTGGCCCGGATGTGTGCCCTCTCCTGTGGCACGTGAGACACCCAGGGGGGGTGAGGCGAGGGAGGAGGGGCATTCTTCTCCGGTGGCTGCTATGATGCCTTGATGTCCTACACAATGTTTTTTGTATAACGACATACTAGTCTAGATTTTTAACATTGACAATTCATTTGTCATGTTCTAACATAACAAATTAACCCAACTTCTTAATAAAGGCATGTGCATAGTATTATTCAATATTTGAAGCTAAGTATTTGCATTTAATTCGTATTAGAAAATTTCAATATTTGCATGCCTAAAATTTGTGGCTTTTAACTGATTTTAACTGATCAGAATTTTAAATATTCACTGAAAAGTGCACTTGTTTGTGCATCAGCAGTTTTGTTAATTGTAGTTCAAATTCTCTAGAATCTCTAGTACAAAGAGAGTTGTCATTTTCACATGCAAAACTCTCATGACAGGAATGTTTCATTTCTCATCAAACATGACTAAAAAGTACAGATTTTGTGGAAACCGCTATGCTATCCTCTGTCAATGACGTGCTTAAGCTGCACCCACCATGGTGAGCCCCATGAAGCTTGCTGGTGCCTCGCTCAATTACTTGGAAGCAAATCCAAAAACGAAAGCTAGAGTAATTTCTGGGAAGAATTTGGCAGTGGAATGACTGGTAAATAATATGAGAAATTATGTCCCTGATAAATTCTGGGCTCGATGGTTTACAACTGAACACTTATAGGCAATTTCTGGAAAACACTGTTTTTGCTGAAAAAAGAACACGCAAATTGCATTGTAAATGTCATTTCTTTAGTTCAGTACAAAGCACACTTTGGAACAATATTTGACAGAAGTGTCAGCGCAGCAATTGTGTTACTTCTTAAATGTTTGTTAACCGAAGTACTAAAATGGATAGGTATAAAAGTTTACAATTACAACACCTGTAAAATTTTTTAAATAAAGCATCGTATGCTTAGTGAGGAAGGCCTTTGCTAAACACCTGGAGATTTTTTCTACAAAGGACTATTATGTCAAACCCTTGCCTTTGCTTCGAGTTGTTGACAAATTCCACTTCGCCCTGCCATCTGCTAGCCGCTTGGTTAGCTCAGATGGTAGAGCGGCTACCCGGAAAGGCGGTGGTCCCGAGTTTGAGCCTTGGACCAGGACGAATTTTTCTTCAACTGCGAGGCTTTTCTTTCGAGGAACCCGTATGGGTTTCCTTTATGGCAATTGCTATGATTGGGTAGGTGTCATATTTTATTTTAATAAATATATGATCTTTCAGTACAAATCATTTACTTGCCACAAACACACAAGCAAGAAAAACCACGCCATAACATAGAAAACTGCGAACGACAACGATAAACAAAGCAGCCTCCGAACTCCGCTCGCCATTTTTAAACACCAGGGTGTGCCGCACACTTTATTTGAACAGCTTTGAGGGAACGCTCGAGGTCATGTTTTCGCAGGTTTGTTCCTCATAATGCAGTCAATTTTCCTGTGCCAAATTGCAAATTAAATTTTTTGGGGAGTTAACCCTACCACACCTCCTTAAGGGCAATAAAAGACAGGCATTAATTTTTTAGAACTGCCGAATTTTTGGACGTGCTTTTGCAGCTCCAAGGGAATTCAAAAAATTGGACGTTGACCGTACAACTGTCCAAGAGGATGCTTCAAATGGTCCGTGGAGCAAACGCGCGGCAGGAGGACAAGAACAGAAAGGACTGACACATTGAGGGATGAACGGAAAAGGAAGTGTGCCGCCGCGTTTTTGAAGGAGCTTGAGCTCAAAACACAAACTGTTGGCTGACGCCGAGATGCAGGTGTCTCTCATCCAAACCAAAATACACTTTTTAAAGCAGTGAAACGCAGCAATAAGGTGGTGTACGTGGGGCTAGAGTATGTCAGGACAGTTGAGGTTGACTTAGCAGCTGTTGTGAGAGATTCTCACTTGTGACAAAGTTCGGCCCTCATACCAATAGTTTGCTATCAGTTGATAGATATGGCTCATATTCGAAAATGTTAGCTTCAGTATGCATCTCCTTTTTATTGGTGTTTGAGAACGTTCGGCACGATTTGCAATTGGCTTTATCAATCAATCAATTCTTATTTCTCATTCATTCATTTAAAAAAAATGAATGCTGGGACAAGAACTAAACTTTGCTTTTTTGTAGTTTGAGAAGGTTCTTTCTCATATTCATGACAACGGGGACATAATAAAATAAAGTTTGTACACTTTAATGTGTGCAATGTACAAATGTATAAGTGAAAATGTGTAAAGCTCAATGTACAATCACTGATACAAAGCAGTATGTTTAGTCAGTACAAATGACATATATGAATATACAGTATATAACAGATATACATAATCTTCAATTGCTGAGAAATTTATCATGAAATATTCTATTAATATACGAAAACACAGATAGCAAATAAATGTGTGTATAAATGTCTTGCAGGTTACATCCTATATGCGAAAGTGTTATCAAAACGTAAAACCACTTAATTAAAGGAGGTAAGTAGTGACTTCCCCTAGCCAAAGGAACGTTTAAAAATAATTACTCAGTTTTAATTAGGAAGTCTCGTATTGTTTTCCTAGTAATGCAAGTTATCTCGACACTGTTTTCATGTAGTTTATTTATTAAGATGGGACGTGATTGGTTAAACAATTTGATCCATAATTTGTATGGGAGAGTGGTAGCAGCCATGTCTTTGTTTCTCTAATGTTATAGGATATATCTGTTGGTTCTGTTAGGTTGCACAACCCCAAGAATGCTTCATCGTTATACTTAAAGTACCTCTGGTATTTTAGGGCAACGTAAACTTCATATAAACTTGTTAGACAAATGATATTAAACTTTGAAGATAGTTCAGATGTATGTGCGTCGAATGGCGCGTTTGTGATATGATGAACAGCCTTTTTTTGTAGCAGTAATAATTTACTGATATTTTGCTTTGACGTGGTACCCCGCCCAAGGTGGCAATACATTAAATGAGATGAGAATAGTGCATTATAAAGGATCAGCTTAACTTTAGATGGTATCTTCTCACGGAGTCTACAAAGCATGCTGCAAGCTTTGGCTAAACGGGATGCAATAAGTTCCACATGTTCATTCCACATTAATTTTTGATTAAATATAACACCCAAAGTTTTGACATTAGGAACAAGTTCGATTACTTCAGAGCCAACCTGCAACAGTATGTCTTCACTCAGATGTTTTTGTGGAGGTGCAAAAATAACAGCTTTTGTTTTTGTTGTATTTAATCTGAGAGTGTTGGCCTTGCTCCATTCGGCCAATTGTTTCAGTGTCACATCTGTCAACAACGAGAGATCGCCGATATTATGAGAGTGGCAAAAGAGACTGGTGTCGTCCGGAAAAGTGATGAAGTTCGCGTCATTGGAAATGTTGACAATGTCGTTAGCATATATCAGGGTGCGCATAGGTCCTTGAAAACCTTGAAAGCCCTTGAATTTGAATATTTCGTTTTCAAGGCCCTTGAAAATCCTGGACTTTTTGCTGCTCCTTGAAAATCTTTGAATTCTTAGCGTAGTACATGCAAATGACTATTAATAAAAAAAACACAGTTAAAATATTTGTATTTTCAGTACCGTGTTTCATATATGTATTTCAGGCATAAAAAATCAGTTTGTGCTAATATAGCCGATGTTGCGCGACGGTTAGCCACACTGGAGCCACTCAGCGCTGAAGCCAACTTGAGCCGATTCAATCCAATCCGATCTTGGCGCTTTGTTATGGTGGCTGACGGCATTGCATTGTGCCGGCGCTTCTGCACCCGACTTGTTGCGGCTGAAACATCTGAATACAAAGCAAATGCCTGGGTAAAGCAAATTTGAAAGCGCGTGGCTTCACAACGAGGCTTACAAAGACTGGATTGCACTAGATACGACGAGTGAGCACCGTGCAAGATGCAGGCCTTGCGGAAAGACCTTCGATATAACCAACATGGGCGAGTCAGCGTTAAAGAGCCATATGAAGAGTGCTAAGCATGCTGGCGTCATGAAGATTGCAGCCAACAGCTCGGTGCGAAGGTACTTAGTTCCAAGTACGGGGCAACAGTCAGCCATCCAACCTCCTTCGCAATCGGGAAAGCTAGACGATGCTTGCAAAGCACACGAGCTGGTGACAAACGCGGAGATTCTGTAGACTTTGAAGGTTGTCACATCGCATTTTTCCTATCGGTCATCATCGGAAGCAGGCCAGCTATTCCAGCGTATGTTCCCGGGCAGTGGCGTGGCCAAAGCATTTTCTTGCGGAGAGACAAAATGTGCCTATGTGACGTGCCATGGTCTGAGGCCCTTCTTTTTATCTGCTCTGCAACGGGAGATAAAAGATTGCGATTACTACGTGGTACTCTTCGACGAGTCCACGAACACCTATCTCCAGTGGAAACAATTGGATGTTCACATCCGGTTTTGGAATTCGTCTCACGACATGGCAACGAGGTACTATACCTCGGTGTTTTTGGGTCACTCGACATCTGAGGACATCCAAGGAACACTGCTGACTGCACTCGAGCCTTTCCCTCTAGAGAAAATTCTTCAGATTTCAATGGATGGTCCCAATGTTAACCTGAAGTTACTCAAGAATTTCCAAGAGCACCTGCATCAAGCATACCAAGTTCAATGTCTGGGCATTGGGACTTGTGGCCTCCACACCATGCACAACGCCTACAGGGCAGGTGTTACAGCATGTAAGTGGGGACTTGACTGTCTGCTCTCCAGTCTGAGCGCGCTTCTCCAAGGTTCTCCTGCAAGAAGGGAGGACTTTTCCCCTGAACTTTGTTGCCCACCGGTGGTTGGAGAATGTGCCTGTGATAGAGAGAGCCTTGTTGTGGTGTGACATTAACAAGTTTATTGCAGCTGCAAGGAAGACTGAAGTAAGCCCCCCAAAGTGTGGATCATTTCACAACTTGTGTGAGTTTGCCAGTGATGACTTACTGCTAGCAAAGCTTCAATTTGCACTGGGTGTGGCCATGACCCTCAAGCCATTCCTCACTGAGTACCAAACGGATCAGCCCATGGTGTTCTTTCTTGCAAGGGACTTGGACACTGTGGTCAGGAAGCTACTGACGAAGTTTCTGAAGTGCTCGGTCTTGTCTTCAGCAAAACGAGCCACTGGTCTGCTGATGGTGGACATTGAAAGCACAGAGAACCACACTCCACTTGAAGAGGTGGATGTAGGCCATGCCGCTGAACAGACTGTCAGGAAAACTAAAGCAAGCCAAAAGGACATGTTTCAGTTCCGCATGTACTGCAAACGCTTCTTGATCAGTGCGACAAAGAAGGTGCTTGAGAGAAGTCCACTGAGATTCCCAATCGTTAGGAGTTTGTCCTCTCTGGACCCACGACAAATGTGTACTAAACCAGATGAGTGCCTGGCCGGCTTCAGAAGAGTGTTGGATGCCCTCATTACAGCGGGCAGAATGTCTGAGCACCAAAGAGACACTGTACTGGGGGAGTACACCGAGTTTCTGCAGGAAGAGATGCATAACCTGCGAATGTTTGAGAAGAATGTAAACAGGTTGGACGAGTTCTTGACTGAGCTGATGAAGTTTAATTCATCATATGGGGAACTGTGGAAGGTTGTCAAACTTTTGCTCGTGCTCAGCCACGGACAGGCCACTGTGGAGCGAGGGTTTAGTGTGAACCGCCAGGTTGCTGTAGAAAACCTGAAGGACCTGTCGTACATTTCGCAACGTATTGTATGCGACGCTGTGAACAAGGCAGGGGGCGTCTTTAACGTCCCTATTATAAAATAGCTGAGGACTGCTGTATCAGCTGCCCGGCAGCAGTATGCTGCATATCTGGAAGCAGAAAAAAAGAAGCAATGTGATGATGTAAGGGAATCAAAGAGGCGCTGCATCGACGAAGAGATCGACGCAATGAAAAAAAAAAAGAAAGAAAAAGAAACTCGAGGCAACTATAGCTGACCTCCAGGCTTCAGCGGATACGTATACCGAAAAGGCAGAAGCAGCTAATGATCTGAAGTATGTAGTCAGATCAAATAGTCTGAGGAAGGCTGCACGAAGCAAGACTGAGGAACTGTGTAGCCTCAACCAGAAGATTCAGGAAAAGCGGCAGGAGCTCCCCTGAAGTTGCCATTAGCACCTTTGCAGAATGGATTGCTGTTCGACATTGGTGCAATGCACTGCAGGGTGTTTTTCAAGACGGTTGGTTTAGTGCAATACAATCTGTTCCTTGAAATAACTTTTTTTAGACTTCGTTCAGTAATATTATGTTGGTTTAGTGCAGTACAAGCTGTTCCTTGAAATGTTTTTCTTCGACTTTGTTCAGTAATATTGTGTTGGTTTAGTGCATAGAGTTTCTCACTACATTACCTAGAGGGAAATCTGGCGCTGCTGCGCTGTGGTATGCATGGGAATGCCGGTATGTTGTGACTTCGGATTGGCATCGTTCTCGGAGAGACAGGACACCTTGAAGACGCGCTTGGCAAGCACCATTCCGTCTGTCACAATGATTCATTTTCTACTAAAACAGCACGTGAAAAGCTCTTTTGGCTTTATTATTACGCAAAAACATGTTTTGTTTAACTATGAGTACTTGTTATTTGCGTGTACGAATACATGTTACGTAAAAAGTATCAGCGGGCCGCTAAAGTTGGAGAACAAACGACAAGGTTCGCACTCGCTTTGAAACAGTTGGTCGTCTGTTCTTGCTTTTCTTCGCTTGGTCATGCATTGTAGGTGAGTAAAGATGTAATACGCGTGAATGGAAACATTTTATGAAGATTTTACTTTGAGAACGCGTTATTTGTGTAGTCATATCCACGTTTTAGACGAAGCCTCTTACAACACCAGCCAACACGAGCCTCGCATACACATATACCATCATTCCCATGATGGCTCGGTGCCCCCTTAAGAAACTCCCATAGATGGTGGCGCCAGATTTCCCTCTAGGTGTTATAGTGAGAAACTCTATGGTTTAGTGCAATACAAGCTGTTCCTTGAAATTTTTTTTTTTTTTCGACTTTGTTCAGTAAAATTTGTACCTGATATTGAAAACTGCTGCATGTAGCGTTGTGTTCAGTCCTTGAAAATACTCCAACTGGGCCTTGAAATTCCTTGAATATCCTTGAATTTCCCCCTTTTGGGTCTGTACGAACCCTGATATATATTAAACAATACTGGCCCTAGTATACTTCCCTGGGGAATGCCCTGTGTAATTTCCCAGAGACGGGAGTCTTCTGATGAAAGTTATTTTCTGTCGTTAAGATTGTAAAAGTTTCAGAGAAATGCCCCAAAACTCATAATGCTCTAGTTTAGTAAGCAAAGTCTGATGATTTAGCCTATCAAATGCTTTAGAGTAGTCCACAAAAATTCCTAGCGTTAGTTCCTTATATTCAAACCATTTAAAATGAACTCTCTTTGGGTGAGCAGAGCCAATTCAGTTGACATTCCCGCACGGAACCCAAATTGTTTATTTGGTATGATGGAATGTTTATCACAAATTGACTGTAATCTTTTACAAATAACTTTTTCTAGTCCCTTGGATAGGACAGGCAGTACAGAGACTGGCCTGTAATTCGACAGCATATTTTTATCACCGGACTTGAATAAGACTAACTTTCGCATGTTGTATTTTTTCAGGAAAAATTCCAGTTGACAGTGATAGGTTGAAAATATTAGTAAGTACTGGTAGCAAGAGATCAAGCACAAACTTAATAGGTCTTATTTGAAGCACGTTCACATCACGGGGTTTACTATTTTTTAATGACATGAATATCGTGTAAACTTCATGTGGATCTGTAGGTTTAAGGAAAGCTGTACGTGCGTTGCGTGTGCCCAAATGGATTGTTACTGCTGTGTCGTGAGTACTTTTTTCCAGACTGGTGAAATAATCATTAAACACATTTGCTAGTTCAGCACGATTTGCAATGGATTTTACCATTTTATTCGAAGATATTTTATTTGCTGTGCATTTTACTAACCCCCACCCTTCTGTTTCCCTTTGGAATAAAATAAACACCACTCAGTATTCAAACTGGATTGTTTCTTTTTTTACATGCTTACCAGGTAGAGGGCATTAGGCGACATGGTATCAGCCCGTCTTGACATAAAACAAAGTTCTGTTTCACTCAGGGAGCAAAGGCACTCGGGGAAAACCTGGAAAACTCAGAATTTGGAAATATCAACTTATTGACACCCTGGGCATAGACAAATGCATAAGACGCATTTTAATACGACTAGGAAGGAAGGGAGGGAGGGGGGGGGGGGGGGGGGGGCAAGGAAGTAGTCACGGGCGCAGAAGTCACACAACACACACATTATTCAATATATACCTGCAAGGACAACTACAATAGTATCATTGTTTGTGTTCCATCTGGATTTGCGCTGCTTGGTTGTGCTTGTGATCAACTACCAACTTGCTCAACTACCGTATAATGCGGAATATAGGTCGAGGCGGAATATAGGTCGATCCCCTTATATTGAGGCAAAGAAGTCAACATGAAAATTATAAGGCACAAAACTTTGTTTTATTTAGTGGTGCCGCCAGACTCGTCACCTGCTCATTTGTTTGAGCTGTCTGAACTCTCGTCTGAAGACGACTGCTTTTCGCTGGCTGCGTCCCACAACATGTCATCCTCGGTGCCGTCCAAGGAGTTGCTAATGCAACACTTCTTGAATGCCCGCACCACCATATCGTCGGGCAGCGAGCGCCAAGCCTGCGCAGCCGGCCGGCCGGTTGGGGTCATCGGGTTGTCGGCGGCCATCCACTGATTATATTGTTCACGGACACGGTCTTTAAAGGGCTTGTTGAGCACGACGTCCAGTGGCTGAAGTGTTGAGGTCATGCCTCCCGGAATGACGGCGAGTTCCGTCCTCCCGTCGCGGAGTGCCTGCTTCACACCTGCGGTCAAGTGCCCGCGAAAGGCATCCAAGACGAGCATGCTTGGACACCGCAGGAGTGCGCCGGGTCGCCGATTATAGACGGTCTTAATCCAATTGAGCATGAGGGCCTCGTCCATATAGCCCTTTTCATTCACGCGAACGACAACATCCCACGGGAAAGCCTCTTTCGGTGTCGGACACCAAGGGGGCGATAACGATGCGGATGCCGAAAGGTCTGCACTCCTACATGTTGCCAGACTATTCATGTTGTGCCAAGGGCCGGTATAAAAGTCGAGGGGTGACCTTTTAGTAATATTTTTTGGAAAAAACCTCGACCTATATTCCACACTATACGGTAGTAATTTCAATTGTAGGGGATATATAGTGTCGATATAGTCATCATCATCATCGTCATCAGCCTGTTTTATGTCCACTGCAGGACGAAGGCCTCTCCCTGGGATCTCCAATTACCCCTGTCCTACGTCAACAGATTTCAACTAGCGCCTGCAAATTTCCTAATTTCATCACTGCACTTAGTCTTCTGCCGTCCTTGACTGTGTTTCCCTTCTCTTGGTACCCATTCTGTAACCCTAATGGTCTAATGATTATCTAACTGGCGCATTACGTGACCTGCCCAGCTCCATTTTTTTTCTCTTGATGTCAATTGGAATATCGTCTATACCCGTTTGCTCTCTGATCCAAACCGCTCTTTTTCTGTCTCTTAACATTATGCCTAGCAATCTTCGTTCCATCACTCCTTGCGCGGTCCTTAACTTGTTCTCAAGCTTCTTTGTCAGTCTCCAAATCTCTGCCCCATACGTCAGCTGTAGTAAAATGCACTGATTGTACACCTTCCTTTTCAATGGTAATGGTAAGCTTCCAGTCAGGAGCTGACAATGTCTGCCGTATGCGATCCAACCCATTTTTATTCTTGTTTAATTTCTGTCTCGTGATCGGGGTTCCCTGGGATTAATTGACCTAGGTAAATGTGCTCCTTCACAGACTCTAGAAGATGACTGGCGATCCTAAACTCTTGTTCCCTTGCCCGGTTAATTATCATTATCTTTGTCTTCTGCATATTAATCTTCAACCCCACTCTTACACTCTCTCTGTTAAGGGCCTCAATCATTTGTTGTAACTCGTCTGCAGTATTGCTGAATAGAACAATGTCATCGGCAAATCGAAGGTTGATGAGGTGTTCGCTGTCAATCCTTACTCCTAAGCCTTCCCAGTTTAATAGCTTGAATACTTCTTCCACGCACGCAGTGAATAGCATTGAAGAGATTGTGTCTCCTTCTCCGACCCCTTTCTTTATAGGTATCTTCCTGCTTTTCTTGTATAGAATTAAGGTAGCTGTAGAACCTCTGTATATATTTTCCAAGATATTGCTACGGAACAGCCGCCACAGTGTGGCTGCACTGAGGAGAAAGAAGACGATGTGGCCCCCGCTTGATATAGCATCGCCATCTTTGCCACCGTTGGTCTACGTGTAAATATATTGTAAATAGACTTGTACATCACCTACACGTAACATTAATTTCGTGGAGGTGAACGTTCCCCGTACCCGTCATGGAGCTTCGCAGCGGTCGCAACGGCGACAGTGCAACTTCGGCTCCTGCTGGCGGCACTTCATCTACGCAACCATCTCCGCCTGCAGCCCCGACCTACGTCGCCGTTTCCGCCCCTCGGGATCCTGGTGTTTTCAACGGAGTCGGCAGTCCTGATGTTGACGACTGGCTCCGCTTATACGAACGTGTCAGCACCAGTCATAGGTGGGATTCGACTATTATGCTTGCGAACGTTCTTTTCTACCTCGACGGAGCTCCACTTGCATCTTTCCAGACTCACGAAGAGGAGATCTCGAGCTGGGATCTCTTCAAAGAGAAGCTCCGCGACCTTTTTGGCAATCCCTTCGGTCGTCAAGGCAATTCCAAGGAAGCCCTTGCCACACGTGTACAGACGTCGACCGAGTCCTACGTGTCCTACATTCTCGACATCTTGGCCGTTTGTGACAAGGCCGACCCGACCATGTCTGAGAACGATAAGGTAAATCACGTCCTCAAAGGCATTGCTGACGACGCCTTCAATTTACTGGTGTTTACCAACGTCACCAGATCGATACGATCCTCAAGGAGTGCTGCCGTCTTGAGCATGCTAAAAGCCGCCGGGTATCCCAGCACATCATGTAACTTCCCAACACAGCTGCTACGTCATCCTGTGACGACCTCTTCCACCAGCCTTCACGATGTGACAACTTGACCCGCATCATTCGTCGTGAGGTCGAAGCGGCACAACCGGCGGCCCCTTTATTCCCGTCACCTGATCATTCTCTAGTGACAATCTCCTTGATCCAGGCCGTCGTGCGTCAAGAGTTGTCCAATGTCGGCCTGCAATCCGTTCCTTAGGCTCGGAACCTCTTTCTCCACGCACGTCCCCACCGCGCTCTTCTTACTCCTCTTATGTACAGCGCAACCCCTCCGAATGGCGAACCGTGGACGACAAGCCGATCTGTTTTAACTGCCGACGCATAGGACATGTCGCTCGCCACTGCCGCAGCCGCTGGACTTCTCCGGTGCGCTATTCTCCTGATTACCACCCTCGCCCCTCTAGCGCGTCCTTTCCCTTCGCCCTTTCTATGCCCGCTCCATCATCTGACCCTGCGACACCTTTGACACGACCCCGCTACACCCGCTCGCCTTCTCCCTCCTGTCGTCTATCTCGTTCGCCCCCGTCACGCCGTGCTCCTTCTCCGACCTACTCGCCGCACCCCCGACCGGAAAACTAGACAGTGCAGCTTCTGGAGGTGAAGCTGCAAGGACGAAATTGGCACGAAATCCTCGCTTCACTTTACCCACGAACAAGAATCTTTTGGACGTTCTCGTCGACAATGTTCTTGTGTGCGCGTTGTTTGACACTGGGGCGCATGTGTCTATTATGAGTGCTGCTCTTCGCCGTCGGCTCAAGAAAGTTCTGACGCCCGCCCCGGACCGAGTTGTACAAGTTGCCGACGGAGGGACTGTCGCTATTGTTGGCATGTGCTCTGCCCGCCTCACCATTGCTGAGAGGCAAACTGTCGTTCTCTTCACCGTCATCGAGCATTGCCCTCACGAACTCATTCTCGGTCTGGATTTCCTTGCCAATCATTCTACCCTCATTGACTGTTCGGTCGGCTCACTCCGCCTTGACTTGCCTTTTCTTGCCGACCACGTGGACCCGCCTCCAAGCCGTTTGAGCTGCATGGATTTTATTCACCTACTGCCTCAATCTGTGACACACATCGACTTGTTGTCCTCACCAGCTGTACCTGACGGTAATTACGTGGACGCACCAATTCTGGCAGTTATACTTACACATGGTGTTACCATGCCACACACTGTGCTGACAATTACTGGTAACCGTACCTGCCTTCCCCTTGTCAATTTCGCACTAACCGCGCAAGTTCTGCCTCGGGGGATTGCATTGGCTATAATTAGCGCTTTGCAGGATGGTGAGATCGAGCCATTCACAATGGAAGATCGTCACAGCTCAGCTCATACCGTGACGTCATCGCACGGTACTGACGTCGACATTGAGAAGATGGTTTCCCCTGACCTTACACCTGTGCAAGCTGATGCTCTTTGCCGTGTTCTTGAAGGCTATCACGACATTTTTGACTTTGACAATCGACCCTTAGGTCAAACGTCCGTCGTGACCCATCGCATAAACACTGGCGATGCGAACCCTATTCACCGACGTCCACATCGTGTTTCTGCGTCTGAACGAGCTGTCATCCAACAGGAAGTCAAAAAGATGCTTGCAAAGGACATTATCGAGCCTTCTTGTAGTCCCTGGGCTTCTCCCGTCGTACTTGTCAAAAAAAAGGATGGCACGTGGCGTTTTTGTGTAGATGATCGCCACCTGAACAAAATCGCAAAGAAGGACGTGTACCCTCTGCCACATATTGATGACGCTCTCGACTGCCTGTACAGTGCCACCTATTTTTCTTCTATCGACTTATGGTCCGGCTACTGGCAGATATCTGTCGACGACATGGACCGAGAGAAGACTGCATTTATTACCCGTGACGGCCTTTATCAGTTCAAGGTGATGCCTTTTGGTCTCTGTAACGCGCCTGCCACCTTCGAACGAATGATGGACTCTTTGCTTCAGGGGTTCAAGTGGTCCACCTGTTTGTGCTATCTGGACGACGTCATCGTTTATTCATCCACATTTGACACGCATCTAGACCGTCTTTCAGTGATTCTTGACGTGTTCCGCTGGGCCGATGTCCAGTTGAACTCGTCAAAATGTCACTTCGCTCGCCGCCAAATCACCGTCCTTGGACACCTCGTGGACGCCAGAGGCGTGAGACCTGATCCGGACAAAATTCGCGCCGTTACGAACTTTCCTGTTCCGAAGTCTACCAAGGACGTTCGTAGTTTCGTAGGGCTGTGCTCTTATTTCCGACGCTTTGTGAAGGATTTTGCGACCATCGCCCGTCCCCTTACCAACCTCTTGAAGAAAGACGCCCTATTTTCTTGGGGACCTAACCATGCCGCATCTTTTTCGCAGCTCACTACTCTCCTTACCATGCCTCCAATTCTGGCCCATTTTGACCCGTCTGCTTCAACGGAAGTTCGAACTGATGCCAGTGGTCACGACATAGTAGCAGTGTTAGCACAACGCCAGCATGGACATGATCGCGTTATAGCCTATGCCAGCCGACTTCTATCACCCGCCGAGCGCAATTATTCAATCACAGAGCGCGAGTGCCTCGCTCTTGTGTGGGCTGTTGCCAAGTTTCGTCCATACTTGTACGGACGCCCCTTCTGTGTCATCACTGATCACCACGCGCTCTGCTGGCTATCCTCGCTCAAGGACCCCACGGGACGACTCGATCGCTGGGCGTTACGCCTGCAAGAATATACATTCTCCGTGGTATGCTCGTGATCTACTGGAGTACAAACGGAAACCCACAAAAACGAATATATACACATATGTGTGCGGTATATATATATATATATATACACACATATATACACATACGTATATATACGCAGTAAGTTTTGCACCCGAATGAATTGGAAGACTTTGCCACCGCGTTCTCTGGAACGCAAAGCTCATACCGCTACTCGTGTTTAAAATAGTAACATGCACGATGCGCTCGCTTTGAGCACAAAAAGGGGGAAATCTATTGGCAGCACGTTTCGGAGATTTCAGCAACCGATTTCATAAATCTTACGTGCCTAAAAACTTGATGTATTCGTGACAGATGTGTTTTCCTGATCGCAATGGGTAACTCAATATAGAACGGTTTCTAAACGGTTCTGGCATTGTAGCAACCATTGACATTACGTTATTTATTTATTATTGTTTGCGTGCTACTGCAAACCTTCTCATCACTTTTTCTCTTCGTTTAGCGCTGCAATTTGTTTTATGGGGGGAGGGGGGGAAGGGGGTTCTCATTAAAAGATCAGCGCGAGGAATGTTGGTACAGTCAGTTTAAGTCCATTTAGTATATCTGAAATGCCTGAAAACATGTTTGATTTATCTGCGGTATAAGGGTTACACGGATACGGATACTATACTACATAAGCATACGATATGGTACAGCCACTGAATTCTTTATTAACAACGTGATTGCCAAACAGATAGTGTGCCAGTGCCTTGCTTGGAACAGTCGAGAAGACCATACGCTGTGACTAGCACAAAAGTTAAGTGTGTGTGCTTGTCCTTACGCATTATTATTCATGTGCGAGGATACTAACAAATAATATAGAATGAGGTGACTGTGCGTATTCAACTTCAGAAATACTGTAACAGATAAAATCTTCAGCAGATAAAATGCATAACGAAGCCAAGGACAGCTTAGGGGGAGGTGTAGTAACTCTTTATTGAAATGCAAAATCAACTGTGAATGAGACTAAGTTTGTGCTTATCTTCATCTCTCTTATAACAATAAAATGGAACAGAAAGCCCATGTCATACTGCCCAAACCCTTACAATCGGTGGCGCCCAAAACGTGCACCATATGCTCAGTCGCTGTGCCCTGAGCCTAAAGTCCCTTTCCAGAACTTTCCAAGGTAATCAACAAGTTTAAGATAGCAACATAAAGAAGTATAATATGGATAGGATTGAGCATGCTCTGAGGAACGGAGGAAGCCTAAAAGCAGTGAAGAAACTAGGAATAGGCAAGAATCAGATGTATGCGTTAAGAGACAAAGCCGGCAATATCATTACTTATATGGATAAGATAGTTCAAGTGGCTCAGGAGTTCTATAGAGAGTTATACAGTACCAGTGGCATCCACGAGAATAATGGAAGAGGGAATAGCCTAGAGGAATTTGACATCCCACAAGTAACGCCGGAAGAAGTAAAGAAAGCCTTGGGAGCTAGGCAAAGGGGTAAGGCAGCTTGGGAGGATCAGGTAACAGCAGATTTGTTGAAGAATGGTGGGCAGATTGTTCTAGAAAAACTGGCCACCCTGTATACGCAATGCCTCATGACCTCGAGCATACCGGAATTTTGGAAGAACGCCATCGTAATCTTATTCCATAAGAAAGGGGATGCCAAAGACTTGAAAAATTATAGACCAATCAGCTTACTCTCCATTGCCTACAAAGTATTTACTAAGGTAATTGCAAATAGAATCAGGAACACCTTAGACTTCTGTCAACCAAAGGACCAGGCAGGATTTCGTAATGGCTACTCAACAATAGACCATACTCAATCGGGTGATAGAGAAATGTGCGGAATATAACCAACCCTTATATATAGCTTTCATTTATTACGAGTAAGCGTTTGATTCACTCGAAACCTCAGCAGTCATGGAGGCATTACGGAATCAGGGTGTAGACGAGCCGTATGTAAAAATACTGAAAGATATCTACAGCGGCTCCACAGCCACCGTAGTCCTCCATAAAGAAAGCAACAAAATCCCCAAAAAGAAAAGCATCAGGCAGGGAGATACAATCTCTCCAATGCTATTCACAGCGTCTTTACAGGAGGTATTCAGAAACCTGGATTGGGAAGAATTGGGGATAAAAGTTGATGGAGAATATCTTAGCAACTTGGGATTCGCTGATGATATTGCCTTGCTTAGTAACTCAGGAGACCAATCGCAATGCATGCTCACTGACCTGGAGAGGCAAAGCAGAAGGGTGGGTCTGAAAATTAATCTGCAGAAAACTAAAGTAATGTTTAACAGTCTCGGAAGAGAACAGCAGTTTACGATAGGTAGCGAGGCACTGGAAGTGGTAAGGGAATACATCTACTTAGGGCAGGTAGTGACCGTGGATCCGGATCATGAGACTGAAATAATCAGAAGAATAAGAATGGGCTGGGGGGCGTTTGACAGGTATTCTCAGATCATGAACAGCAGGTTGCCATTATCCCTAAAAAAAAAAAAAAAGTGTATAACAGCGGTGTTTTACCAGTACTCACCTACGGGGCAAGCAACACCCTTATAAACTATTATGTCCACACCGCCCGATGATGCAGTACCGTCATTGTGGTCTTTGCGAAAAATGGTGTATTTCCCCAGAAAGTTTGTCCGCTGATATGACATGCGTCGCCTGGACACACAGCTCCCTCAGACTAACTATATTTACGGAGGAGCTTTTGACGTCATCAAGGTTATGAAGGTGACCCCCAACGTTCCATTGCAATATTTGCGTGTCTATATTGTCACGTGGCAGGCGAGTATTCTACCACTGAACCACCGAATCAGTCCTTGGTATAGTTATTCTGGCGGCTAGCTTCCCACGCTATGCGTGCCGCCATCGCACCTGGTTAAGCTTTTCCTAGACGCTAGAGCTATGCGTTGTCCGCGCAACCTTGAGCGATCGGAAAGCACGTTTCCCCCTCTTGGCCGGCGGAGAAGGGATGCTTCGTTCCGGCCGCGAAGCTCTCCACATCTCTTTAAGGTGCCTTGTGGATGTCTCGCGCTGAAGATGCCCTCTCGGTGAGCGCATATTTCACCCCTCATCTTTTAAGAGGTTCAATACATACGAGCATTTGTCTAGCAAACCAGATTTTTTTCAAGGGAATTTTCCACGTCTCAGTAATTTCTCTCGTCGTATTCGAGTGCTGATTGCCGTGTTATAGTTTGTTAACGAAGCTTTCCCTCAAGTCTAAATATTTTAAGGCAGTTTTCCTAGCCTCTAAAGCCGCTCGAGTTCGCTCTTCTCCTTGAGCGGCCATTTTTCCTAGAAAGTATGCCTTCCAACTATCGCGACTATCAAAAACGACTATCGCGGACAACATGAGTCTCTTTCCACGTAAGTGTGGGGCTCAGAGGAGGAGCTGTGGCGCTTGAAAGTAGCCTGGGGCCTGACGAACCAACCGACTGAGCTATCTTTCCGGGCAACATCGAAGGGTCACGAGTTCAAATCACCTGTTATGTTCCGTTTTTTTTTTTTTCCGCCCCTTTTTCTTTCTTTTTTTTTTCTTTCTTTTAATGTCTTTTCCTTTATTTTATCACTGTACGGGAACCCTCCTAAAAAAAAAAAAAAAAAAATAGATATATATCTTCAAATATGTAAGGCCTCACATGTGCAGGTCATAAATACGAGGTTCTCTAGCCGAGTGCCATCCATGCGGTATAACCGAGCTCAGATTGGTCCACCTTGACTGACCAAGTAGGGCACCACTGTAGGTTAAATGAGGCGTACAACTCCTGCGGGACCCGCCGTGGTTGCTCAGTGGTTATGGTGTTAGACTGCTGAGCACGAGGTCGCGGGATCGGACCCCGACCACGGCGGCCGCATTTCGATGGGGGCGAAATGCGAAAACACCCGTGTACTTAGAATTAAGTGCACGTTAAAGAACCCCAGGTGGTCGAAATTTTCGGAGTCCTCCACTACGGCGTGCATAATCAGAAAGTGGTTTTGTCACGTAAAACCCCATAAATTAATTTTTAATTTAACTCCTACGGGGACGGTAGAGTATCCGTCTCCAGTGCAAGAGGACCGTGATTCAAATCCCGGTGCCGCGCTATTCTCCACCGGAAAATACAAAAAAAAAAAAACCGTGTGTTGAGAAAATTGCACAAACAGGCCTGGAGTGCGGCCTGATCCCGGTGACCAGAACCGGTAACGCACTCTCTCACCAGAGCAGGATTGGCCACCCTGGTGCAGTACTTGGCCACAACCTCCTATATGAATACAACAATCGAACCCCGGCCCTCAGTCCCCAGCAGCCGCGAAGCAACTGACCACGGCGGCGGTCAGATCTGTGACGCTGCAGAGGGTGCTAAGAATACCTGGCTCCGGACAGGCCGCCATTGGAATCTGAACCTGGCAACGTTTAACGTTAGAACGCTATCTAGTGAGGCGAGTCTAGCAGTGTTATTGGAGGAATTAGAGGGTAGTAAATGGGATATAATAGGACTCAGTGAGGTTAGGAGGACAAAAGAAGCATATACAGTGCTAAAAAGCGGGCATGTACTGTGTTACCGGGGCTTAGCGGAGAGACGAGAACTAGGAGTCGGATTCCTGATTAATAAGGAAATAGCTGGTAACATACAGGAATTCTATAGCATTAACGAGAGGGTGGCATGTCTTGTTGTGAAACTTAATAAGAGGTGCAAAATGAAGGTTGTACAGGTCTACGCTCCTACATCTAGTCATGATGACCAGGAAGTCGAAAGCTTTTATGAAGACGTAGAATCGGCGATGGGTAAAGTCAAAACAAAATACACTATACTGATGGGCGACTTCAATGCCAGGGTAGGCAAGAAGCAGGCTGGAGACAAGTCAGTGGGGGAATATGGCATAGGCTCTAGGAATAGCAGAGGAGAATTATTAGTAGAGTTTGCAGAACAGAATAATATGCGTATAATGAATACCTTTTTCCGCAAGCGGGTTAGCCGAAAGTGGACGTGGAGGAGCCCGAATGGTGAGACTAGTAATGAAATCGACTTCATACTCTGCGCGAACCCTGGCATCATTCAAGATGTAGACGTGCTCGGCAAGGTACGCTGCAGTGACCACAGGATGGTAAGAACTCGAATTAGCCTAGACTTGAGGAGGGAACGAAAGAAACTGGTACACAAGAAGCCAATCAATGAGTTAGCGGTAAGAGGGAAACTAGAGGAATTCCGGATCAAACTACAGAACAGGTATTCGGCTTTAACTCAGGAAGAGGACCTTAGTGTTGAAGCAATGAACGACAATCTCATGGGCATCATCAAGGAGTGCGCAATAGAAGTCGGTGGTAACGCCGTTAGACAGGAAACCAGTAAGCTATCGCAGGAGACGAAAGATCTGATCAAGAAACGCCAATGTATGAAAGCCTCTAATCCTACAGCTAGAATAGAACTGGCAGAACTTTCTAAGTTAATCAACAAGCGTAAGACAGCGGACATCAGGAACTATAATATGGATAGAATTGAACAGGCTCTCAGGAAAGGAGGAAGCCTAAAAACAGTGAAGAAGAAACTAGGAATAGGCAAGAATCAGATGTGTGCGTTAAGAGACAAAGCCGGCAATATCGTTACTAATATGGACGAGATAGTTCAAGTGGCTGAGGAGTTCTATAGAGATTTATACAGTACCAGTGGCACCCACGACGATAGTGAAAGAGAGAATAGCCTAGAGGAATTCGAAATCCCACAGGTAACGCCAGAAGAAGTAAAGAAAGCCTTAGGAGCTATGCAAAGGGGGAAGGCAGCTGGGGAGGATCAGGTAACAGCAGATTTGTTGAAGGATGGTGGTCAGATTGTTCTAGAGAAACTGGCCACCCTGTATACGCAATGCCTCATAACCTCGAGCGTACCGGAATCTTGGAAGAACGCTAACATAATCCTAATCCATAAGAAAGGGGACGCCAAAGACTTGAAAAATTATAGACCGATCAGCTTACTGTCCGTTGCCTACAAAGTATTTACTAAGGTAATCGCAAATAGAATCAGGAACACCTTAGACTTCTGTCAACCAAAGGACCAGGCAGGATTCCGTAAAGGCTACTCAACAATAGACCATATTCACACTATCAATCAAGTGATAGAGAAATGTGCAGAATATAACCAACCCTTATATATAGCTTTCATTGATTACGAGAAAGCGTTTGATTCAGTCGAAACCTCAGCAGTCATGGAGGCATTACGGAATCAGGGTGTAGATGAGCCATATGTAAAAATACTGGAAGATATCTATAGCGGCTCCACAGCCACCGTAGTCCTTCACAAAGAAAGCAACAAAATCCCTATAAAGAAAGGCGTCAGACAGGGAGATACGATATCTCCAATGCTATTCACAGCATGTTTACAGGAGGTATTCAGAGGCCTGGAGTGGGAAGAATTGGGGATAAAAGTTGATGGAGAATACCTTAGCAACTTGCGATTCGCTGATGATATTGCCTTGCTTAGTAACTCAGGAGACCAATTGCAATGCATGCTCACTGACCTGGAGAGACAAAGCAGAAGGGTGGGTCTGAAAATTAATCTGCAGAAAACTAAAGTACTGTTTAACAGTCTCGGAAGAGAACAGCAGTTTACGATAGGTAGCGAAACACTGGTAGTGGTAAGGGAATACATCTACTTAGGGCAGGTAGTGACCACGGATCCGGATCATGAGACTGAAATAACCAGAAGAATAAGAATGGGTTGGGGTGCGTTTGGCAGGCATTCTCAAATCATGAACAGTAGGTTGCCACTATCCCTCAAAAGGAAAGTGTACAACAGCTGTGTGTTACCAGTACTCACATATGGGGCAGAAACCTGGAGGCTTACGAAAAGGGTTCTGCTGAAATTGAGAACGACGCAACGAGCTATGGAAAGAAGAATGATGGGTGTAACGTTAAGGGATAAGAAAAGAGCAGATTGGGTGAGGCAACAAACGCGGGTAAACGACATCTTAGTTGAAATCAAGAAAAAGAAATGGGCATGGGCCGGACATGTAATGAGGAGGGAAGATAACCGATGGTCACTAAGAGCTACGGACTGGATTCCAAGAGAAGGGAAGCGTAGCAGGGGGCGGCAGAAAGTTAGGTGGGCAGATGACATTAAGACGTTTGCAGGGACAACATGGCCACAATTAGTACATGACCGGGGCAGTTGGAGAAGTATGGGAGAGGCCTTTGCCCTGCAGTGGGCGTAACTAGGCTGATGATGATGATGATGATTGTCACGAATAAGAATGGGGTGGGGTGCGTTTGGCAGACATTCTCAGATCAACAGCAGGTTGCCATTATCCCTCAAGAGAAAAGTGTATAACAGCTGTGTCTTACCAGTACTCACTTACAGGGCAGAAACCTGGAGGCTTACAAAAAGGGTTCTACTTAAATTGAGGACGACGCAACGAGCTATGGAAAGAAGAATGATGGGTGTAACGTTAAGGGGGGGGGGGAATAAGAAAGCAGATTGGGTGAGGGAACAAGCGCGAGTTAATGACATGTTAGTTTAAATCAAGAAAAAGAAATGGGCAAGGGCAGGGCATGTAATGAGGAGGGAAGATAACTGATTGTTATGAAAGGGACACTAAAGGTTAATATTAAGTCAACCTGGACTGTTGAAATACCATCCCAGAAACCTTGAAATGCTTGTTTCATGCGAAGAAGAGACTTATTTTAAGAGAAAATGCGTTCTGAAGCATCCACGTACCTCTAGGGCAGTTCAAATCGCCCGCCCTCCAATCGAGGAGTGGTGACGTCATGGTCTCATGGTGACGTTGCGCTGTCGGTGAGTAAAACAGTGCCCGCAGACGGTGCTACGGCTTTTCTGCGCAAAATGCAAACAGAGCCAAAGCTAGAAGAAGCTCTGTTCTAGCTCTGTTCTAGAAGAATCTAGAACAGAGCTAGAAACAGAGCCAAGACAGAGCCGACAGCAGCGTGGAAGCCGAACTATGGGGGCTAGCGGAAGGGAAAGCGCACGACGATAAGCTGGTTTTTTATTTTATGACGCCAACTTTGACGCTTGTTGTAATGGACGACCCTGACAACGACACATTGGCTCGCGATACTGGGCTCGACTTCAGTGATTTAAGCACTGATGAACGTGACCTGCTGCTGAGGGCTCGCGCTGCCGGCGTGGTTGCGTACTACTACGACGGCAACTGTATGTCATGGCTGTACATAGTCGCACATTTGTAGCTTTTCCTTAGTGAAAACCAAATGCCGCACTCACTGCGTCTTCGACCTTCAGTTGTTCTTGCGCTTCGGAGAATGCAGGCAAGACCGACGGAACAGCGCTACGGGAAAGCATTGCTTTGAAAGGTACTCCACAGGACTTCAGTAAGTCGGCGTTGAACTCTTAATCCTCTGGACGAAAGTGCAATGAGCACACTATGCGATTTTCCGCTCTTTGCCAACGTGCTGTAGCGAGGTATGGCACTTAACCACTTCGAACGAAGAAGTTCACTCGTTGGCACACAGTGATAAGTAACATTGGATTCGCTGCTGCAACTGCCCTTGGCCAAGATCTGCGGACCGTTCGCCCATCATACGACATCACATGGATGTGGCATTCTAGCTGCTTGTTCCAAATGGAAGTTTCGCGAGCCAGCAGAACCAGCGCAGCATGACGCGATAACGAAACAACTGAAACTCCAAAGCGCGCGCGGCGCAGGGTCGAGCGAAAACAAAACCTTTCGACCACCCATATTACTGAAGGGTAACGTCAAAAGGTTATTTTTTCCTTAGAATCGAACAAAAGTAGACAAGTAGCATTTCTTGCCGTCTTATAAACTTGTGAAATGATCTTATTAATACGAGTAGTTGAGTACTAGCGACAAATTACGATGAGGAGTGCCTTCGTCATCGGGCTAGTACCGGAATGTCGCTGGGGGGGTCTCAAATTGTGTCATGCATTTACCTCAATTTCTCGGTTACTAAAGCTCTGTTCGCGATTATATTGACGCCTTAGACGTTCTAGAGCATTGCTTTATCACTTTAACTTGACTTTCTGGTAACCTTTAGTGTCCCTTTAAGGCTTACGGACTGTATTCCAAGAGAAGGGAAGCATAGCAGGGGGCGGCAGGAAGTTAGGTGGACGGATGAGATCAAGAAGTTTGCAGGAACAACATGGCCACAATTAGCACATGACCGGGGTAGTTGGAGAAGTATGGGAGAGGCCTTTGTCCTGCAGTGAGCGTAGCCAGGCTGATGATGATGATGATGTCGATGCCGATAACGGAAGTGTAACAGCTTATGCAGACTGTTTTGCTGGTTTTGGACTGGATTCATTATCTCTCCTACTAGGTGTTGTACTCATGGTACCAACACGCTTCTTGACCATGCTCCAACTAACATCGCACCTACTCCACACTCTGGTCTCATAGATACTCAGATCACAGACGATTTTCCAATATTCGTCTCTTTTCAGGCCGAAATACCTCAGTCCATGCCTTGCCACTTTTCCTCCAATTTTGATAGAGACAAATACTGATTGGTCTGTAATTAACTCCCTGCATGATCCCAATCAAGCTCTTGAAATTTTTTTTTTCCATCTTTCTAGAAGCCATTCGCACTAACACAACTACCGTCAGATGCAGGAAACATTTTAAGTTTCCCGGTAATCCTTGGGTAACGAAAGGTTTACATACTAGTATGAGAAAAAAAGAAAACCTATACAAAAAGACTAAAAAAAAGGCTTTTAATGTACGCTTAGGGGCACACTATAAAAATAATTGTAACATTCTGAATAACTTGCTACCCGCCGTGGTTGCTTAGAGGCTATGGTGTTGAGCTGCTATGCACGAGGTCGCGGGATCGATTCTTGGCCACGGCGGCGACATTTTGATGGGGGTGAAATTCGAAAACACCTGTGTACTTAGATTTAGGTGCACGTTAAAGAACTCCAGGTAGTCGAAATTTCCGGAGTCCTTCACTACGGTGTGCCTCATAATCAGAAATTGGTTTTGGCACGTAAAACCCCATAGTTTAATTTTTTTTGATAACTTACTAAAGGGGTCTAAACGACAGTATTTTGAAAACGAATTTGCAAAACACAAAAACATTGGCAATTAATGCATTCATGAACTTACCTAAGTCCGGTAATACTGCTGATAAAATAAATTACAACAATAAATCTCTTACTGATTCTTCTAGCATAGCAAATAGTTTCAGTAACTACTTCTATAACATATACAACAGCAGTCATTCATATGGCCGCTACTTATCCCATTTATCGCTGCAATGATTCTTTTTTTCTCTATCCTGTAACTGCAGATAAAGTATGTTCCGTGGTATTAAAGCTAAAACATACTAGCCCTTGCTTAGAGAACATTTCTGTATTTCATCTAAAACGTGTTGCACCACTTATTTCTGATACACTTTGTATTATAATTAATATTTCTAAATGTGGTATTTTTCCCACCTCGCTTAAAAGGGCTAAGATTATTCCTGTACATAAGAAAGGTGGTAAAACGGAGGTGTTTAGCGATCATGCTATTTCTTTTCTCTCGTCGATTAGTAAAGTTGTTGAGAAGGTATTTTGCAAGTGCCTAAATATTTACTTTAAAAATTTAATTTGTTGCAGTCTTCTCAATTTGGTTTTTGCGCTGGCAGTTCGACTAACTTAGCTTTAATATCCCGAACTGACTACATTCGTCTGATTGATACGGTTAATTTCGTTGGTTCTGTATTTTTGGACTTCACTAAAGGTTTTGATACGATTAGTCATAACATACTTTTTACTAATCTAGAAGCACTGGGAATTTCCTGTCCAGTACTAAAACTCCTAAAGAGTTACCTGCACGATAGAGAACAAACAGCTTTTTCTGGAGGTGCTTATTCTGATACTAAAGTTATTAATCAAGGTGTACCACAAGGCTCCATACTAGGTCCCTTACTATTCTCTATTTATATTAATGATTTACTCACATGTCTTAACCCTTTGAGGGTCGAATTATTTTGAAAAAAACTTTCCCAGGTGGTCAAATTACTTTATTGCGGATCTTGAATGTACAAAATGTATTAAGTCGGGAATAAATAGTCAAAAATAATTAGGAACAGTATTTTGGTTTCGGCATCATTCAGAACTGCAAAATGTTCAATAGTATTTCCGAGCGTGGTACTCCTTGAAACACGGTCTACGCACAGCGCCTTATCGCAGTCTGCACACCTAAAATGCGTGTCTGTTCTCTTGAAGCGAGGAGTTGTGTTGGCGCACACATGCCATCTCTGCATGCGGCTGCCTTGGGCAGAGGTCTGAGGCACGCTCTCGCGTAAGCGCGTTGCCACGGAGAGCGAGAATACCTCACGAACGGCGCTGATAAGCAAGTCGTGATAAACAAGCTAAGAGCAGTGCCAGCAAGATAAAAATCAACTTCCGCCGCCCCTGCGAGAGCGTGCCGACAAAGAGAAAAACCACGTTTCGCGCGCCTCCATTGCGATTACGCGTCGGAACCGAAACCGCGAAAGCGCGTTGCCACTGAGAGTGAGAATACCTCGCGAACGGCGCTGATAAGCAAGCTAAGAGCAGCGCCAATCAAGATAGAAATCAACTTCCACCGCTCTGCAAGAGAGTGCCGACAAAGAAAAGAATGACGTTTCGCGCACCTCCGTTGCGATCACGCGGCGAAACCGAAACCGCCAAAGGGGCGTTGTTGCAGTCTGAGCGACGCGCTGAAGCTAGCAATCAGCTCTGTTTATCTCCCCAAGAAGGTAGCACCAATTTCAAACGCATCTGGTAAGTGCTAAGAGGTGGCAGCACCTCCCGATGAGCGCTCATCGTCATTATGGCGCGAAATTTCAAACGGAGGGTCGGAACCGTACCCGTACGGCAAAGACCTTGCGGGACGGAAAACCGCCGCCGTACATGTACGGCAAAAACCTTCAAAGGGTTAAATCAGCACATTGTGTTATACACAGACGATACTACTATCTCGTTGCGTGACAATTCTCTAACAACCTTAATCCTTAAACTAAAGAATGAGCTTAACCATATCGTTGTATGGTGTTCCTCTAATCATTTAGTTATCAATCCTTCCAAAACTCAATTCATGATTTTCTGCTCTAGCCAAAAAATACTATCTGGCTTGCCTGACATTCCCGTCTCCGACTCTGTACATTTTTGGGCATCTCATTAGATTCTAACCTAAAGTTTTCTCAAGACATTGCCTTCATTAAGCAAAAGTGTACCTTCGGTCTTGGAGCATTAATCAAATCAAGAGCATATTTCTCCAAAGACGCATTATTAGCATTATACTTTGCTTACATTCAGTCACATTAATTACGGCATTGTTTCTTAGGCAAACACATATCGCTGTCATATCTCGTCTATTCAGCACTTGCAAAATCAAGCAATACGCATTATCACTTACACTGGGTTTCTCACGAGTGCTACTCTATTACTTCGTGAAAATAACATCCCTGTTGTAACGAACTTGTTCAACTATCATCTAATAATTATGTTTTTAAATTACTTAGCAGCTTTCATACCAATTCATTGATTCCAGGTACCTCATCAATAATAATAATACCAGGTCTGTACGTAACTCCAATTTTCTACTGCCTATGGTTCATTCTAACTGGAAAAATGACTTCATCATTCACTGCTATTAAACTGTGAAATGGTTTACCCAGTACCATTAAATCTTCATATTTTCATGCATTTTGTCATGCCCTTAAGCTTTTTATATGTATAACTAAGTTTACGTCACTCATTACACTACATTCGCCATTTGTATGTGTTGACAGTTCTTTGTATGCACTGTAGGCTTTTATACATACAATTTGTTTTTGTTAAATTTTTCTATTTTGTATTTTTCGCAATTGTGTTTGTTTCTTTTACTTAACTTGCTCATCTTTAATACATCTCTCCATTGTTACTATTACCCAGGGTCCCATTGCAGTCTTTGATTTTGGAACCCTCGGCTGTATATTGTCTCTTACCCATTCATTGTATTTAAAGAATAATGAAGTGAAACTGAAAGTGATGTCTTTTGGCCTATGTAACGCTCCTGCTACTTTCGGGCACATGAACATTCTCTTGTTTGAGGCAAGTGGTCCATATGCCTTGGCTACTTGGACATGTTAAAGCTTTTTCGACTACTTTTGAAAACCAGCTCAATCGCCTCTCCACTGTGCTTCATGGTTTTCGATGTGCTTGCCTTCAGCTTAACTAACGTCGAAATGTTGCTTTGGGCACAGTCAAATATTCGTACTCAGCTACCTTGTTGATGCTGCAGGCGTGCAGCCAGTCCCTGACAAAGTCCATGCAGTTAGTCAGTTCCCTACTTGGCAGTTGGCCAAGGACTACTGCAGTTTTCTTTGCTTATGCTCTTAATTCTGCCATTTTGTCGAGAACTTCACAGAAGTAGCCCGCCCTCTCACTGGCCTACTAAAGAAAGACGGCATTTTCACTTGGGGTCGTGAGCAAATGGATGCCTTTTCATCGCTCGTTGCCATCCTAACGAACCCACCTGTTCTTGCACATTTCGACCTGTCAGCCAGCACGGACGTTCGTATCGATGCCAGTGGCCACACTATAGGTGCCGTCCACGCACAACAGCAGAATGACCTACACTACGTGGTCACCTACGCATGCCGCCTTCTGTCGCCGTCGGAGTGAAATTACTCCATCATAGAACACGAGTGTATAGCTCACGTCTGGGCCATTGCAAAATTCCGACCGTACCTGTGTGGCAGGCACTTCTCAGTTATTACAGACCACCATGCAATTTGCTAGCTTTCTTCGCTCAAGAACCCCACTGGTTGCCTTGGCCATTCGGCTCTATGCTTGCAAGAATACACATTTTCTGTGTTCTCTAAATCTGGAGAGCTTCACTAAGACACTGACTAATTGTCTCGATAGCCAGTTGAACCCCCTGGTACACTGGAATATGAGCCTGAAGACTTTGTTCTCTCCGTTACAGACTTCGTGTACATAGCTGCCGAACAGCGTCGCGACTCATCTTTGCAGCCTATTATAGACGGCCTGAACTCTCCACACCCTGACCCTTCCTCTATGGATGTTTGTGCTTCACAAACATCTTGCATCGCTACAACACATGTCCTGATGGCGCTGAGCTCTTGTTTGTTTCCGCGCATCTTTGCTCGACTGTTTTGTGCCAGCTTCACGGTGCATCGACTGCTGAACACCTAAGCGTATCACGCATGTATCATTGCATCCATAGGCACTTCTTTTGGCCTGGTCTCTGTTGTTCTATGCAAGAGTGTTGTGGCTTGTGACCTCTTCTACAGACGCAAGACACCTGCCCTACTCCCTGCTGGCAGCATTCCGCCCCTTGACATCCCTGATGAACCATTTTTTCGGGTGGGACTCAATCTTCTAAGGCCTTTCCCCATGTCAGTTGCTGGCAATTGAGGGGTTGCAGTTGCTACAGACTACGCAATGCAGTGTGCTGTGACACGAGCACTTCCCACCGGCTGTGCTACTGATGTAGCCGATTTCATTATTCATAGTGTCATCCTGTGCCACGATGCTCCTCGTCAGTTAATCACGGACTGCAGCCACTGCTTCCGTTCTAAAGTAGTCGACAACATTCTTTGTTGCTGCTCTACGAACCACAAGTTCACCACTTCTTACCATGCACAGACAAATGGCCTTATTGAATGCCGCAGCCGTACCCTCACAGATATGCTTGCTATGTATGTATTTGAGGACCACCAAGACTGGGACATCAACCTCCTTTTTGTGACCTTCGGCTACCATTCTTTCCCTCATGACACAGCTGGCCACTCACTTTTTTATCTACTGTTTGGCTAGGACCCACCATTACCCACGGACACCATACTCCATCCTCGTGCAGACGTATTCATTACCTATGCTCGTGATGCATTTGCCTATGCTGACATCACCTGCCAGGTTGCCTTTGATCGTTTATCGACTTCACAGGTTCATCAAAAATGTCTTTATGACTGCCTACACCAGAGGTGAACTTCCCTCCAGGATCACTCGTCTTGCTGTGGTTGCTGGCATTTTGCATTGGCCTATGCGAAAAACTTCTCTCACATTATGTTGACTCGTATCGCGTCATATGCAAAGTCACTAATGTGACCTATTAGATCGCTCCGCTAAATTCTAAGTCAGCATCTTCAACAATCATGAGCGACATCATAGTTCATGTCTTGTGCCTTAAACCGTAGCACTCTCAACCCGAGCCCTAATTGCACCAAGATGGTACTCCTGCTGCCGGCGGGTAATGTCATGGGCGGCGATCCTGTAGTTGGTGCTTGGACGGTGACGACAGTGTGGCTATCTGTTGTCATGCACTAGCCCTACCTTTGTTGCAGCATTATGCACCTTGCCTTGTAGATATGTCCTCTGTATATAGATTCCCCCTAACAATATTGAATGCAATGTTTCGGAAAGTACAGTAAAACATTAATTCGAAGTCATCGGGACCGCAAAAAATCTTCGAATTAAGTGGGTTTTTGAATTAACCGAACACAAAAAAAAACAACCCAGGCAAAAAATTTTGCTGCAGGAATGCGCTACCTTTATTTGGCGATCTTTGGATTAGTTAAAATAATCAGAGATGCTGGTTTGCCGCCTCTTGTAGGTCGAGGCTTCAAGGGTCAAGTTTTCTGGTTGGCCAACTACGTGCAGCATTTGAGAATTTCCACCGTGGCACTCAACAAAACTGCGGATAACATCCAGCGATCCAATAACTTCCCCGAGAGCAGTTGCTCGGGAAGGCTCGTTAGCATCGTCGTCGTCGCTGTCATCGTATATGGTCGCATCAGCGCTTCACTCCACGCTTCACTCTCCAAGTCTGAGTAGCTCGTTTGTTGATCATTTTCAAAGTTCAGATACTCGGTGAAGTCGACTGCACCGGATTCGCTATCCTCTACGCAGAGTGCATTGATGCGATCGCCATACTCGACTCCTTCTTCATCAAGTGCAAATGAATAGTCAGCATCAGCATCGACGGTGCTTTTCTTCGAGAAGCCAGCATGTTCAAAACACCGCATGATCAAAGTGGGTTCCACTTGCTTCCATACATACACGATAAGACATATGGCCTCGAGGAGGTCAATGGAGTACTCCTTGCCATTGTCGTAGCAAAGGAGCATGGGCTTGAGCAGGTGGTGGCGGTAAATCTTCCTCGTGTGGTGAGTGACGCCTTGGTACATTGGCTGCGAGATCGACGTGGTGTTCGGAGGAAGAAATAGAATTCCGATAGCTTTCAGGTGTGGGGATGTCACCATGCGCCGGGCAATTATCAACAACGAAGAGTACATTCTTGCCTGTGGCTGCAAACTTGCGTTCAAGCTGCCGAACGTAATCTTCAAATATAGCGCCTGTGACCCAGGCTTCCTTGTTGTGCTGGTAGATAAGCTCATCCCATGGCGGCAGCCGAGCATTTTTAAAGCAGCAAGGCTTTTTACTTTTTACAACTACGAGTAGCGGCAGCTTGTGTTTACTGCACATGTTCGCGCCAAACAGAATGGTAATTCTTTCCTTGTCCTGCTTTTGACCCTTGACCGTGGTGTCCATCACTGCGAACGTTTTGTTGGCAGCATCTTGTAAACAAGGGCTGCCTCATCAAGGTCATACACATTGTCTGCACCGTACTCGCTAAGCAACGGAACCAATGTGTGTTTCTTGCAGTCATAGACGACGCTCTCGTTTGTGCTGCCGCTCTCGCCACAGACGGCTACGAAGGTCAACTTAATGCGCTCTTTAAAACGGCTGAACCATCCATTGCTACACTTGAACTCTTCGTGCCCAAGTTGTAGAGCCAAGTCATTGGCCTTCTCCCGCAGTATCGTTCCATTGACGGGAACGTGGGCTGTGTTTGCTGTCTGCAGCCAGCGAAGTAAAGCTGATTGCACATCTTGGTACATGGGAGCCCATACTTGCGACCGCTTCGAAGAATATGTCTTGCTGTTGGCCTCCAGTACCTTCGACTTGTTCTTCAATATTGTGGACAACATTGAGAGGGGCACGTTGTGCCTTTCAGCCAAGTTGGTCTTCGAACATGTGTTCTTATCCGGTTCTTGGATCAAGCAGAACTTCTGCTGCAGCGTTAAAGTCTTTTAAAACCTTGGCATCTTCGCTCACTGGCATTTCTGCACAGTTCAGAGAAAAAAAGAACACCACACTAGCTGCAACACCCCTAACCACCGCACACAAAGAAACGGCGCAGACCAGCGTTGTGCACACACACACATCGCTGCAGGCTTGGAGAGAGAATGGGCGAACGGCAGCCAGTGGCAGCGGCACGGAACACGCACTGACGCTGCGACCACTGCGCCTGCGAGAAGCGTGCAGAGGGGGGGACAAGAGCACGTGACAAAAACAGGTAGGCTTGCTGCATTGCAGTGAAGCACGTCTTCTCTGCAGGCGCGCGTTTTGGCGGACTGATTTTTGTGCTAGCAGGACCACAGGTCGGGCGCTTTGTCTATAAATAATCGCGATTGCTATGTGGCTTTGCCTCGCGGCTCCGTATGGCTGTTGTTTTATCGGGTTTGCGGTGAAATGGGGATCGGGAATTGCCGCATAGTACCCCAAATCTTCGAATTAACCGGGTTGGCCTAGGAAGCTGGTTCAAATTAACCGGTCAAAATTACATAGGAAAATACGGGACTGCAGAAAACCTTCGAATTATCCCGGATTTTGTATTAACAGAGTTTGAATTAATGAGGTTTTACTGTACTAACTTATACAGGGCTTCCTCTTTGCACCCCCCGCAGGGGCGTCTGCGTCAGGAGGCATTTGGTGTGTTGCGACACCACGTACCCGAGCACACGAGGCTTGGACCCTCCCACGTGTAGCCGTGCGCGGCTTAGCCGTGTCTGGGGAAAGGGGGATCTTGGGGGTTGAGGCGATGCTGGGTGTTTGGACTTTTATGGCCCCCTGGCGGAGGCAACACACCTCTTTGGCCTCTGCTTCACATAGATGGCACCTCCAGAATGACCCACCTGGAGGAAACCGGCAGTTGCCTTTTCCTATCTCTCTCTTCTCAAATCTTCGTTTCTCTCTCCCACTTTTTAGCCTTTCCTGTCTCCTTCTTTTTTCCATTTACTTCCTTTCTTCTTGGCGGCAAGGGTTAACCCTGTGTTCCTATCCACCCTTGGGTACACCATATTTGGTTATAGTAATGGCGTCGTGCAGACAAAATGGCAAGTGACGATCTCCTACTGGAGCTTCGTGACGAGAAACAGCATGAAAAACTACCTAATCTAGTGTCCTTTGGGGATGTTCCGGTTACAGTTGCCCCACACCGCACCATGAATACCACCCGCGTCGTCGTCTCCAATGCTGATTTGCTTGAGCTATCTGAAGCTGAACTCCTGGAGGGCTGGAGTGATCAGAATGTCATCAGTGTCAAACGAATTAAGATGAGGCGGGAAAGAAAAGAAAATCAGACAAACTCCTTACTTTCGGCTCTAGTGTTTTGCCCGACACCATCGAGGCCGGGTACCTCAAGATTCGTGTTAGGCCGTATGTGCCAAATCCCCTGAGATGCTTCAAGTGTCAAAGGTTCGGCCACAGCTCACAGAACTGTTAAGGCCGGATGACTTGTGCCAAGTGTAGTGAAAATGAACACTCCTCTGAAACCTGCCAGAACACCCCACACTGTGTCAACTGTGATGGCGAGCATGCCGCTTACTCGCGGTCCTGCCCGTCTTGGAAAAAAGGAAAAAAAATTGTCACAATAAAAGTAAAAGGAAACATCTCATTCAAGGAAGCATGCATCCAGGTTTCATACCTTCCTAAAGTCAGCTTTGTCGAAGTGGTGCGTCAGGGGGCAGCGTCACAATGGTCCCTGGCACCTGTCCAGCCTAAAGCCCCTGCATCCACGCGCCACCGCCGCTTTCTTAAGTAGCGACAACCTTTGTTGTGCGGTGCCTTTCCCCGCACACCAAATCCGGTTCCGGTATTTCCGGTTTAAAAATTTCCGGTTCCGGCATTTCCGCTTCCTGGAGTTGCGCTGCGGGAATTTCCGCTTTGACTGCTGTTAGACGATGGTAGAGTGGCTAGAAGGGGAGGTGTGAATACCGGCTGCGCAAACGTGACCCCACAGCGCACCAATGTTGCGGGGCGGCGCTGTTGATTAAGGCGGGGTAAGCATGCAGCCGAAATGAGCGCCTCACCAGCCTCGCGTCGGCTGCATCTCTACCACCGAAGTGAAAGTGAGCCCGTTTCGGGTATCGCGCGCTTTCTGCGAGCGTCAAAGAATGAATTTTTATCATGAAAACAATGTTATGTCAGCCCACATCATTACTCCAGTGAAATTTTACGCCCTTCTAGCCACCCTAAAGATGGTGAGACGCCCGCGCGTGCTTAGCAGAGCTGTGGCAGTCACCATAAGAAGAATGCAAAGGGGACAAGCTGTTTTATTCCGCTGAAGTAGTAGTTCGTGGTTGCCGTTTTTCAAATGCACGAAAAATGGCAGTGGTCTCGAAGTGCCCAGGCACTATATTCCACTTTACGTTGTCGCTCGTGCCACAACCCGTCGCAGGTTGACGCGAAGCAGCGAACACGAGCAGATCGCTGGTTACAGTAGGCGGTGGTTCTTGGATGGAATTGCATTCACAGTTTCAACCGCAGCTCGTGCATTTAAAGCCTCTCCAGCGACGCGAAAGTAAACAACGCTAAAAAACAAAGCGTCACTTCCACTCGGAACAGGACACTGCAGCTATGTAAGTTCCGCTTGATGCCGGAAGCTAAGGGGGTGAGTGGGAGAGGAGCGTGGAGGAGGAGGCCAGGTTGGCGGTACTTAACCTGGTCGGCGGAAACGTGTATGGAGGGGCTTTAGTCCAGCCCACACTGAGTGAGCCGGCAGTGACGCCATCTGTCCCCTTGGCGGCTGCAGCCAGTGCTGCTCTGCCATTCCAGAAGGGGCCATCGACCTCCGGGCTGGTGGCCTCAAGGGTATCGTCCATTGAGACGAAGCCCTCACGTCAAACACAGTGCACGAAAGAGCGCATGTCCAGCCCTTTGCAGGAAGCGATGGACGTAACACCGATCGTGACGGCGCATTCAGTGCCTAAGGAGCGGCGCGATTCTATCGACCGCTCCAGAAAAGACAAACTTCGCGTCATGGCACTTGTAGAAGGCTCTGTGACCTAAATCTTGTTTCTAAACACACAGCAATAACACTTCTCTGATAATGCAAACACAGATACTACAATGGAACGTTAGAGGACTTCTCCATAACCTTGACAATATCGGAAAACTCCTCCATAGCTACAATCCGAAAGTGCTGTGTGTTGAAGAGACGTACCTGAAGCCCACACAGACAAACTTTCTCCGACAATACACTATTTTTCGGAAAGATCGTGACGATGCTAATGCTTCATCCGGTGATGTAGCCATCGTAGTTGATAAGAGTGTAGCATGCCGTTTATTTGAACTTCGGACGCATCTTGAGGCAGTCGCCGCACAAGCACTCATTTTTAACAAGTTAGTTACAATCAGCTCGTTGTACGTTCCACCTGATCCATGGCTCAAAAAAGTGGATTTCCATTGCCTAGTGGATCAGCTTCCTGAACCCTACATGATCGTAGGTGATTTGAATGCCCACAACAGTCTCTGGGGAGACGCCCGGTGCGACACTCGAGGGCGACTCATTGAAAATTTTCTTGTAAGCTCTGGTGCATGCCTTTTTAATAAGAAAGAACCTACATATTTTAACTTCACCCACAACTCCTACTCATCTATTGATCTCGCTATTAGATCCGCTTCATTAATTCCTTACCCGAAACGGGAGGTAATCAAAAATCCACTAGGGAGTGACCATTTTCCTATATTACTCAAGCTAGCAGAGCAATATGACCGTTCACCACAAATGCCTCGATGGAAACTAGAAATGGCTGATTGGAAGCAGTTTAATGAATCAACCTATTTAACACTTGATTTTATCAATAATATTACTATAGATGATGCAGCACAGTAATTTACAGGTTTTATTATCGGGGCAGCAGAAAAATGCATCCCTCAAACAAATGGTCGTTCATGTAAACGATGCGTTCCATGGTGGAATGACGATTGCAGACAGGCATGGATGGAGCAAAACAAGGCATGGAATATACTGCGTCGAACACCTACTGCGGAAAATCTCGTGGAATTTAAGCGCATCAAATCGCAGGGAAGGCAGACAAGGTGACAGGCAAGGAGAACGAGCTGGGAGAAATTTATTTCAAGCATAAACTCCTACACACAAGAGGCAGAAGTTTCGAATGCACTTAGGAGGCTTAACTGATGCATCCCTCAAACAAATGGTCGTTCATGTAAACGATGCGTTTCATGGTGGAATGACGATTGCAGACAGGCACGGAAGCAAAACAAGGCATGGAATATACTGCGTCGAACACCAACTGCGGAAAATCTCGTGCTATTTAAGCACATCAAATCACAGGGAAGGTGGACAAGGCGACAGGCAAGGAGAACGAGCTGGGAGAAATTTATTTCAAGCATTAACTCCTACACACAAGAGGCAAAAGTTTGGAATGCACTTAGGAGGCTTAACGGACAGCAGACCCAGGCATTACCCTTGGTCCATGATCAAGGGAATACCTTGGAGGAGCAGGCAGACGCACTTGGGGAGCACTTCAAGGGTGTCTCTAGCTGAATTAATTATTCTAGGTCATTCCTCAGATATAAAGAAATAGCGGAATGTAAGACATTAGATTGGAAATTCAGACCAAAGGAAGCCTATAACCGTCCTTTCAGCGTTGCCGAGCTGAAATATTCTCTAAACGCATGTCAGAGCTCAGCACCCGGAGCTGACAGAATTGTATATGACATAATCAAAAACTTACACAAAGATACACAAATAACACTTCTCGCACTTTTTAACACCATTTGGGCTTCTGTATACCTGTCTCCCACATGGAGAGAAGCTATTGTAATTCCAATATTAAAAAAAGGTAAAGATCCATCCTCTGTAAATAGTTATCGTCCGATAGCGCTTACAAGTTGTCTTTGCAAGTTATTTGAGAAAATTATAAATCGCCGTTCGTTACATTTCCTCGAATCCAACAAAATGCTTGACCCTTATCAGTGGCTTCAGGGAAGGTCGCTCTACAACCGACCATCTAGTACGCATAGAGTCACATATTCGTGATGCCTTTATACACGAACAGTACTTCTTGTCCATATTTCTTAATATGGAAAAGGCGTACGACATGACGTGGCGCTATGGGATATTGCAAGATTTGTCGGAGATGGGCATTCACGGCAATATGCTAAACCTGATAGGAAGTTATCTGTCCAATCGTACCTTCCGCGTGAAAGTCGGGAATGTACTGTCACGTCCATTTATACAGGAAGCTGGTGTACCCCAGGGAGGTGTGCTCAGCTGCACACTCTTTATAGTTAAGATGAACAAACTCCGCACTTCATTACCATCAGCTATATTTTATTCCGTCTACGCAGGTGACATACAAATAGGTTTTAAATCCTGTAACCTTGCAGTGTGTGGAAGACGAGTAAAGCAGGGATTGAACAAGATATCTAAGTGGGCAGACAAAAATGGGTTTGAAATCAACCCCCACAATAGTTCGTGTGTTCTATTTACACGAAAGAGAGGCCTGGTTCCAGACCCGTGCATGGAACTGTGTGGACAAGAAATACCTGTCAACAAAGAACACAAATTTCTAGGTATAATACTTGACTCTAAGCTTACTTTTATCCCACACATAAAGCTTCGCCTTCAAGAGTGGAACGCGATAGCGTTATCACACCCCGTTCGCACCGCCTTCAAACGCGCTACGCTAGCCAAACGTCGCGATCGGCACAGATAGCCGGGCCTCGACACGCCATGAAGGCGGACGCGATCATGGGGCGAGTGGCGCGCCACGTGTCGGGGCAGCACCGTACATTGCGAGGAGGGCGTCTTCTGTGTTTGCCGCAAGATGGCTCTGCGTGTGCGCAGAGCGCAGAAATGTAGCGGAAACGTACTTCGCTACTCGTGCAACTGCGACTTCTGTAAGTTACATGGCCATAATTACCGATATACACCGCAGTATAACTTTCTACGGCGAGTTTCTAAGGGAACACCGCATTCACTAGAGGGGATTTTGTCCCGTTTTGAAGGAACGAACTCGTGGCTGAGTGGTAGTGTCTCCGTCTCACACTCTGGAGACCCTGGTTCGATTCCCACCAGCCCATCTTGCAAGATGTTTTTTATTTATGAAGTGCCTTCTGGGATTTATCGCTCACGGCCAACGCCGCTGACGCCGACGCCACCGGCTTTTCTGCGACACGAGCTCCTTAACGCTGTCGCGTTAATATGTCAAAGTGAAATGTCCAAAAACAATGACCCCACTGAAAATACTATCATACACAACATGGGGTAGCGACAGGAAGTGTATAACGAATATTTACAAGAGCCTCATTCAATCACGGTTAGACTATGGTGCCATAGTATACAACTCTGCCGCCCCCAGTGCACTAAAGATGCTGGATCCCGTCCACCACCTGGGTATCCTTCTGGCCACAAACACATTCAGAACTAGTCCCATTGAAAGCTTATATGTAGAATTGAATAAGTGGTCACTCAATCTGCAGTCATTGTCATAGTTTTATTACATGTAGCTCTTACACATTTTATAGGGACCGTCTTTTAGGCCCCTTTACAGCCCTGTCACATCCATTGCTCGTAATTTATCGCTTCACTTTGATTTCATTACCATTGGCTTGGCACTCTTTGGCCATACCTGGCCCTTGCGCCATAAAACACCACACATCATCATCATCATCATCTTTGCACCAGAGAAGTAAGTTACTGCTCCAAAGCATTCCTTTCTTGCTCCAAACAGCAGACCTTTCCACTCCGAAAGCATATATTTCTGCTCCAAACTGCGATTTTTTCTGCTTCCAAAGCTGCTCCAAAAGACGAAGTGCCACTTCCATCACTGGGTGCTGCGAAACATGCCACATGGAAATTACGCATACTGTGAGCCATGCCAATGCATTGATCTCACTGCTATCTTCACCACACATGCCAACGCGCTTAACTGCGCAATTATGGCCTGACCTTGCGATGAATTGTTTAAGAGCTGACAAGATACTATGCACAAGAATATTCTGGGAACCTGTGAAATTATTTTTACTGCTGAATAGTAACCTCAACTGAATGAAATTCGCGACTTAAAGGCCCCCTCATCAGGTCTGGCCATATTGAGTTGACAAGCGCAGAGACACAATGCGCAATAACGATTGTGTCTGCAAAGTATTACATTGCCACGTGCTGCGGAAAGATTTGAAATTTCAAATCGAACGTTGGTTTTCCTTCTCCTTGCAGCCGGCCGCGCTCCAAGCTGGAGAACGACTTACATATGCTAGTGCACTTACGTACACGTGTTTGCTGTGACATCGCTCGTAGTGACACGTGACTTCGAGAATTATTCTAAGCAGCATCTGTTATTTGGGTAATGTGTTGCTTGAATAGATTAATTTAAAGCTTAGAGAAGTAATAAAACACACAAACCGAATGTCTGCATGTTTTTGTTTTACTTTGCACCGCAGCAAGAAAGATGTACTTCGTTTTTGTCTGCTTGTCCCCACGTCATGCAGTCGTGTGCGCAGGCACCGAAACTATGTAATTTTCTACTGTGCTACAGCACGGGATCATGCTTTGTGATCTGTTTGTGCCTTCCTCAGTATTCGTGTAGCACTGACGTATAGTGCTAGTCGGGTGCCCTCGTGCACAGCGCGCAAAATCATTCGTCGCACGAAACGAGACACTCACAACAGCTCACACTTGATGCCATCAGTGGAAATGCGCTGCGCCGCAAAAAAGCAAGAAAAAAAAAAGTGAAGGCGGGGCCCATGACGAATGCGCATGCGATCCTCGAGGTCCAGTATGGGAGAACGCACAAAAGGAATTTCGCTTGCAGAGGCTAGACGGGGCAAGTGGAGAGAGTGTCTCGCTTAGCAGTGGAGCTTGCCTCTTGAAATCATGGCTTCACGGCACTGAAATATTTCTATCTCTGCTATTAATGAGCACATTTGAAAAAAATTTGTGCGGCAGAACGCTCCCTTGATGACATATAACTTCCAGTGTGAACCGAAATTTGCTATGGGGCCTGGAGAGGGGCCCTTTAACCCTTTCGCTGTCACGGACGTACCGGTACATCTTTGCGCTTGCCCCCACAGTGTTGCTGATGTACCGGTACGTTCTCTATCGTGCGTTCAAAATTTCGCACCTGAGTGCAAAGCTGCCGCTCCTGGACTGGCCGCGCCCTTTGTTGAATCTTTCTACAAGTTCGTATTTTCGCCCCGAATTGTGATGGTACATGAATTGAAGAATACGGTGCGACTGCCACTCCTCCCTCTCTCTTTGCTGAGTGGTGCGGTCGCTCCGTGTTTGCTGGATCATGCGTTGCGCGCATGTGGTTTGGGTTCAAAGGTTGTTCTGCCATCTCCGCTGGTTTGAAGGTTTTTATTTTTTTTCTGTTGGTGTGTCTGCTACGGCGCGTCAAGTTCAGGGGCACACGCCGTTGCCTCTACGTAAAAAGACCGACACATGACTCGATTGCTGCTTTCGCTCTCTCGCCGCACCTTCGCTTCCAGCTTTCAGCAGTGAACGTAAAGTCCCTCAAACTTTGTTTTAGCCTTTTCCCATCTCCCTCTGTCTTCTTGATCACACAACATCCCATTTCTCTCCATTGTGCGGGTGACCGACAGCACATCCTCCCTGCGCGCGGTTACTTTCGGATGGCTGAGTGCGCGGGACCTTCGTCTGCTCATTGGAGCGGTGGCTTTTCCGATTCAGAATACGAGCCGAGCTCGGATTCGGACTCGGACAGCATCTCATCCGAGGAAGAGGTGAGTTCTGCATCATCAGATTCGGATGTTGAAACGGCTGGACCATCATCTGCTAAGTGTACGTGGCAAACGGAAACTGTGTGGAAGAAAGGCGATTTCTCAACGACGTTGTTTCCTTTTGACGCGTCACGTTCAGGACCATCCGCGAGCGCAACTCTTCAACTGGATGCGCAAGAAGGTGACTATTTCAAGCTGCTTTTTGATGAGCCAATCGTTTCACATATCCTGAGTGAAACGAATCGGTTCGCGCGAGTGATGACAAGCGCACAAGGAGTTGCGCACACGTCGCGGCTGAGAGCTTGGGTGAAGACAGATGTAGCAGAAATGTACTGTTTCCTTGCGGTCGTTCTGCTGATGGGCCTGATAAGAAAGAATGCCTTGCAAGACTACTGGAGCACGAACCCTATGTTGCACACACAATTTTTGCAACCATTTTTTCGTTGAACCGCTTCCTGCTCCTTCTGCGGCTTCTCCATCTGAGCGACTCCACAGATATCACAGATCGGCTGAGAACAGTGTGGCCATTTATGGAAGCAATTCAGAGCATGCTGAGTAGCCTACTAATTCCGCACCAAGACCTGTGCATAGACGAGTCTATGATGCCATGGAAAGGGCAGCTGTCATTTCGGCAATACATTCCTTCGAAGAGGCACCGCTTTGGTGTCAAGTTATTTGTTCTTTGCGATGTCAAAACTGGCCACATTCTGAAGTTTGTTGTGTACACTGGAGCGACAACAAACATGACCATGGTCAAGGATTTGGGATTTTCTGGCTCCATCGTTATAGAACTACTTGAAGACTACCTCGGTAAAGGACATTGGCTATTTGTAGATAATTGGTACAGTAGTCCAGCACTGTTCAATTGCCTTCAAGATAAAAAAACCAACACATGTGGAACTGTTCAGACCAACAGGAAGGGGCTTCCAAATTTCTCAAAAAAGATGAAAAAAAGGGAAGTGGAGTCATATCATACCAAGACGCTTCTTGCACTCAAATGGCATAAGAGAGAAGTACATGTCCTAACGTCGATGCATGATGCACGTCTGGAAGACACAGGAAAGGTGGATAGGGTAACAGGCGAGAACAAGCGAAAGCCCGCATGCGTTCTCGAATAAAATATGAAGATAAGGTTAGTGGACAAGATGGACATGATGATGAGTTTTGCTGAAAGCATTAGGAAGAGCTTCAAGTGGTACAAAAGTTGTTTTTTTTTTTTTCATATTATGTACATGTGCCTTCTAAATGCCTTCCATCTTGTGGCGCGAAAATGGTGGACGCAAAACATTCGGCGAATTTCGCTTGAATGTCGTGTACCAACTGATACAAGAGTGCCACACTGCTAGGAGGAGAGGTGGAAAACGAAGCGGTGATGACCAGACAAGGCTCACGGCACGACACTTTCCCCAGATGGTTCCTCCGAGCGAAGCCAAAGGGAGCCGCACCCAACAGAGGTGTCACGTGAATGCGAACATTGTTCGAGGGCAAAAGAAAAGGAAAGACACCCGTGTGATGTGTGCTGAGTGCGACAAAGGCTTGTGCCTGGACCCATGCTTCAAGATCTACCACACTCTCGAGAAGTATTGAGCAGTGTCTCTTTTTTTTTCATGTTACCCTCATTTATCTCAATTATAGTCAGGCTGATGATGATGATGATGTTTACTAACAACAGCTGCAGAACACTGAAATGTGCATATTCCATTGACTATGTTATTTGTATACCAATAATAATCAAAAATAAATTGGTATGTTCATTCCCTGTTATGCTCGTTCCCTGAAACCAAGCCGACACTGGGGGTGCATCACGGCCAGAAAGGTCCGACAGCGAAAGGGTTAAGGAAGGTTTTTCATGCGAGCATGACTTTGGTATATCGAGGTTTGACTCTCAGAGAAAGTAGAAAAAGTAGACAATTTTGAAAAAGCAGTAGATTTCGCTACACTCTTAAAAAGTTTGCACCCTTCGGGGCTTATCTTGTCCCACAACAATAGTCGTCGTCTATCTTTCCCGCATTTCCTTTCTTTAATACCGTGTGGCCGGTATTTCCAGGTAATGAACGGCAGGGGCATTATCAGCGTGACATAGCATTCTTGCCAGGAAAGTAGCGATTGCGCAGTTTTCAAGGAAGGAAACGCAAGCAAGGCAGATGACGATTATTCTTGTGAGAAGATAAGCCCCCAAAGGGTGCAAATTGTTTAAAGAGTTTATCATTTTTTGTAAGACCCCAAAAATCCATAGATTCCGAAGCTTTATCACTGCAGGGAGAAGAAATGGGGCCTGGCATTGCAAGCATTATATGCATGACAAAGCTGATGTTGCACATGCCTTGCAGAGGACTGTGTTCTCTCACAGTGAAAATGGAGATTTGTTTGGCTGTAATGAATGTCAGTGAATTACAGTCACTACACATTGTAGTATTAAAACATGTTTTGAAGAGCCTGTGTTAACATAATTTTTTGGAGAAGATGTGTATTACCCAGGGCCATTACATTTCGCTTTATAAGTGGTCTCGTGGTTTTCTTTTTTCATAGTGGTCTTCTGAGCCACAGACCTGTCAAATAAATCTCACAGCTTCTGCTTGCTGGCCTCCCCTTTGGCAAGTTCTTGATACCTCTTCCGGAAATCGGCCATGTGCAATGCCACCATTTGTGGCAGCTCGCATTTTAACTTCAAGCCGGTCTGCCAGATGTTGCCGACTCTGGCAGAATCCTTTCCGTTATTGTTTAAGAAGCCAAATGATCGCCGCTGCTGAGGTGCAGTACTGTTGGATGTGTACGGGGAAGATTATGGCATAGACATTTTCCGAATACACTCGCACTGTCAGCATGCACAGGTGAGCAGGGATTGAAATTGGGCTAGCTGGCCATCTTATTGCACTCATATAAGGATAAGCACACATGAACAAGGAGATGCACTTTGCCAATAAGTCCTAGCCCAATAAGATTGTATCAATGTGTTACACTTCCTTTTGTGGTGTGTAAAAATTACAGTGCAGCTGAAATGATTGCTTCTTTTGGTGAAAAGTGTTCCAGTGTGTGACATTGTGGCCAGCTGATCTTTACAGCTAGAGTTGAAAATAGCTTTGCCTGCATGAACTCTACAGGATTTGTTTCGGTGGGCTGCAAAGATGAAGTAAACTTGGCCCAATGGGGAATGGGTTGTGCAGAAGCTGAGCAAGGAGCTGCGCGAGGTGAAGAGTCGTGCGCAGGCCCAGCGGGAGGAGCGGGAGGCCCTGTCGCAGGAGCAGTCATCGGCACTCAAGGAGAAGACCCGCCTTGAGCTGACCATAAAGGACCTGCGTGATGAGGTTGAGGGGGACGACTCATCACGCAAGCGTGCTGAGCGGGAGCTAGCCCGCCTACAGGAGACAGTGGCCCAGAAGATGGCCCTGCTGGACGGCATTCGTCCCCAGTACGAGGCACAGAAAAAGCGTGAGGAGGAATGCACTCGCGAGTGAGTGAAGCACTATTTCTTGCATGGCTGCAATAGCAACGCACTTTGCAGTTATACCGTATGAACACCTGTAAGCGTCGCACCCTTTTTTCTTGAAAAAATATTTTTAAAAAAGACAAAGGGAAAAAGGGTGCATTTGACCAATGAGGGAGGGCAAATGGTGGATATGGAATAAAAATACAGTGCAATAGTATTATGTTACTGCAACCCCGGTATAATTCTTTAGCATGCCTGTCTTGGTAGGAAGGGGCTAAAAAAAGTATTGTAGGTTTGCTCATCAACTTTAATGTGATCTATTTGCATCAACTGAAAAATAGGGGAGTTGGTTGGTTGGCTGAAGAATACGGGCAGCACAAGACTACAACAGTGAGGAAGAATTTAATCGGAACAAGTGCTGGGAGCCTCAACTAAACAGTTGGGTACGAGTTGTCTGCACAATTTACCGTATTTACTCGAATCTAATGCGCACCTATTTTCCGATAAAACGATAATCAAGTACGACCCTAAATCCGCGTTACCATATCGCCATCAGCATTCGAAAAATGGCTGCCTCGTGTGCGCTTCTAGCCTAGCTGCCGTAGCTTTCTCCATGTGCATACCTTCATGTTGTACGTGTAGCCAGGCGCTAGTGTTACCTAGTCTACCACCTGTCTTCTCGTTTTCTGCGTTTCTTCAATCGGCAAGGAAGCACCGACTGCGAGGACACAGAGTCCACTATGATGCCGCATTTAAAAGGAAAGTTATCATGTGCGCGGAGACGGACGGAAATCGGGCCGCATTTCAGGCGTTCGGAGTTCCCGAAACTTCCGTGCGGGACTGGTGCAAACGGAAGGAGAATATTTTCACCAGCAAAGGAACAAGGAAGGGTTTCAGTGGACCGAAGCAGGGCCGCTTTGCCGAAATAGAAGAGCTGCTCGCGGAATACGTGCAAGAGCAGCGAGCGGCACAGCTGCCTGTGATGACCGATCTGTTCAAAGTACGGGTGATGCAGTTAGCCCTAGAGAAAGGGCTTATGCGGAGTGACTTCAGTGCTAGCAGGCGCTGGCTATCAAATTTTATGAAAAGAAAAGGCTTTTCTCTTAGAAAGCGGACAAGGATATGGCAAAAATTGCCCGAAGAATATGAAAAGAAATTGCACAGTTTTCAGTCTATATTTTGAAGTTGCGCCATCGAAACGGCTACCACTTCGGACAGATTAGAAAGGCCAATCAGACGCCGCTCTACTTTGACATGCCTGCCACCACAACCGTTGAAAAGAAGGGGGTGAAGCAAGTGTGCGTTTTGTCTTCAGGCCATGAAAAACTAGTCAGGGCAATGCTTTGTTGCACTGCAGATGGGCACAAGTGGCCCCTGTATCTTATCTTCAGACAGAAGACGCTCCCGAAAGGAATTGTGTTTCCAAGTGGCGTGATTGTGCGCGCAAACGAAAAAGGTTGGATGGCCACGGACTTGGTCGCTGAGTGGATTGATAACGTTTGGCGGAGGAGACCCGGCGGCAGTTTGGGTCTGCGTGGGATGCTTGTGCTTGACGCGTTCAGGTGCACCTTGACCTGCATCAAGGACATCAAGGTCAAGCTGGCTGCATGCAACACCAGTCTTGTCGTGATACCTGGCGGCATGACATCGCAGCTCCAGCCGCTCAATGTTTGTTTGAACAAGCCAGTGAAAGATAGAATTTGGGCGCTCTACACCGAATGGCACGTCCGCCAATAAAATGAAGCGTGCCTCGCTGCAGGACTTTGCTGGAAGGGTGAAAGATGCATGGTGCATGATCCCGTCTGCGATGGTCAACAAGGCCTTTAAAAAGTTCGCAATTTCGAATGCCATCGACGGCACCGAGGATGAAGGTGCCAAAAAACATGCACTCGCCAAGAATAAAATAAAAATAAAGAACAGACGTTTTGGGCCCTGTACGGGACCCTTAATCACAATGAAGATGGTAAGCATGGGCACGCGGCTATTTATGGGTGAGGTGGCTCAGCGTTCGGGTGTACATCTCGGGAAGATTACCCTGTGTCCTGTTTATATTGTGTCTAGTTGATTGGATGTAACATGATTTCTAAAAGCAAACGGGCAGATAAGTTTCGCTTTTTTGATTTGTGATGATGGCTGCCGAGTCCCAGTCAATGATGTGTCCGGTTAGTTCGTGATGTTCCGCCAGGGCGTTCGCGGCTGTGTGGCCCTTGGCGACGTCATTCATGTGTTGTTTCAAGCGCCGTTTAAAATTTCCGCTCTCGTCGATGTACGACACGTCACACTCCTTGCATGGTATCTTGTATATCCCTCCTGGGTAGTCCGTGTGTTGCAAAGGGTCTTTTGCGCGAACCAGCGGTTGGCCAAGTTTTCGGGAAGGCATGTGGGCGATTTGCACACCGCAGCCCTTAAAAATTCGTGCAAGGGCTTCGCTTCTTCCCACTGTGGAGGGTACCACCGTGAGCTTCACTGTTTCTTTCGCCGTTTCACAGAGAGGCTTCGCTGATTTGCGCTTCTGCATTCTGAGCAGTTGTAGAGGGTAAGCATTGTTCATCAGGTCCCTTTTCACAACCTCTAGCTCGTACCTACATTTTGTGGGGCTGGAGCAGACGCGGCATGTCCGGGAAAAGAGTGCTGCTGCGAGGGATTGCTTTTGCCCAATTGGGTGCGCCGAGTCGAAGCTCAGGTACTTTCCCGTGTGCGTTGGCTTTCTGTACACACTAGTCCTCAAGCCGCTTGGAAGTCCTCTCTACGAGGACATCCAGGAAGCGAATTCGCCCATTGTTTTCCTCTTCAGCCGTGAACTGTTTACTCGGCTTGAAGGAATTTAGGTGCTCGAGGAAATGTGTTGCGTGCCGGAGAGGGATAGTGCTGAAGCGGTCGTCCGTGTATCATAGAAATAGCTTTGGTCACGTCCCGAATGAAGATAAGGCGGCTCTTTCCAGATCCTCTAGAGCAATGTTGGTGCAAACGACGGACACAGAGGCTCTCATCGCTGTGACGAATACTTGCTTGTAATACTCCTCGTTAAAGACGAAGTACGTATTCTCCAGGCAAAATTTCAGAAGGTGGCAAATATCGTGGGATTCGAATGGCGTGCATTTGGGCAAAGAAGAGTCAGCCTCGAGAAGCTTCCCGCAGCACTCGACCGGCGGTATCCTACACAGTGGGAACAAGCGAAGCCCTTGCACGAATTTTTAAGGGCTACGGTGTTTAAATCGCTCACGTGCCTTCCCAAAAACTTGGCCAGCAGCTGGTTTGTGCAAAAGACCCTTTGCAGCACACGGACTACCCGGGAGTGATATACAAGGTACCATGCAAGAAGTGTGACGTGTCATACATCGGCGAGAGCGGAAATTTTAAACGGCGCTTGAAACAACACATGAGTGACGTCGCCAAGGGCCACACAGCCGCGAATGCCCTGGCGGAACATCACGAACTAACCGGACACATCTTTGACTGGGCAGCCACCATCACAAAAGAGAAACACTTATCTGCCCGTTTGCGTTAAGAATCATGTTACATCCAATCAACTAGACACACTATAAACAGGACGCGGGGTAATCTTCCAGAGATAAATAGCCGCATGCCCATGCTTACATCTTCATTGTGATCAAGGGACCCGTACGGGGCCCGAAGCATCTGTTCCTTATTTTATATTTTATTCTTGGTGAGTGCGCTTTTTTTGACACCAATATGTTTCCTCGCTAGACGAGGTTTCGTCGAACACTTGAATACACCGAGGATAAAATGCTTTGGTCTGTTGATAGCGATATGGAGTTGTTTGATAGCGATGAAGAGTGATATCTACCATATTTACACGATTGTATGCCGACCCATCTTTAAAAATTTGAAAATCTAAAGTGGGGGGGTCGACTTACAATCGAAACCAAAACATGGCACTGCCAAAAAAGCGAGACCAATGGGAGCTACAACGTAGTTAAAATTTTATGCTTGCTCTATGGCCCTATCCGTAGCTTTTCGCTATCCCGCGTGTTTGTTTGCTTCTTGGAAGGGTTTTTCAACATTATTGAGAGTTTTACAGTGCACACAACACTTATGGGGGGTGTCGATAGTTGATGGAACCGCCGCTGTTCCATTTTTGGCGGCACCCTCAGAACGGCGGTGCTTGCGGGGAGTATCGGTAGTTCATGCAAGAGCAGATACCACTCACGGGTTTTTCTCTATTGGGGGCGAGCTCCACCACTGGAAAAGCTGCCGCCATCGTCGGCGTAACGTGGCATGAGGGATCACGTGGACACAACGGCCGCGTCGGCTGTTTTGGAAGCGCCGAAACGAGCTGAAAATGATAGTTCAAAGTCCCACCTGCGCTACGGTTCTGATTAAGTGTTGAGGCTTTCCCACCTTGGAGTGTCTGCTTGACAACATTTTAAATCACTATAATAGGTAGTGGCTGCCTTTGGAAGCGTGCAGCATGGTAAGCTACTGCTCGGTGCCGCAGTGCTGGACATACGCAACAGAGCCCGGTGTCAGCCTCCTTCACACGTAGCCGCAGGACAAGAAGCTGCGTGAAGCTTGGCTCGCGAAACTTAGAACTGGCAGACAGCCATCGGCTACAACTCGAGTGTGCCGCAAGCACAGACACGAAGATTTCTAATACGGCGTCAGGGCTGCGATGTTAGGTGAGCAGCACAAAGCGCGCACTGAGACGCTTGCCCACGCGCACCACCGGCCGTCTTTTACTCTGTCTACGTGGACGACATTCAAATAGCTTTCAAATCTTGTAACCTCGCATTCTGCGAGAGACAGGTACAGCATGGCCTGAACAAAGTTTCAATGTTGGCAGACAAAATGAATTTAAGATCAATCCTAACAAAAGTTCTTGTGTTCTTTTTACAAGAAAAAGAGGCCTGATCCCAGATCCTTGCTTAGAACTATGTGGACAACAGATACCTGTAAACAAAGAACACAAATTTCTAGGTATTATGCTTGACTATAGACTCACTTTCGTCCCCCACATTAAACATCTTAAAGAAATATGTCTGAAAACAATGAACCTAATGAAACTTCTATCCCAGACTACGTGGGGTAGTGACAGGAAGTGCTTAATGTATCTTTATAAAGAGCTTGATTCAGTCACGATTAGATTATGGCGCCGTGATCTTTCATTCTGCCGCCCCGAGTGCGCTAAAGATGCTAGACCCTGTTCACCATCTAGGTATCCGCTTAGCCACGGGCGCTTTCAGGACAAGTCCTGTTGAAAGTTTATATGCAGAATCGAATGAGTGGTCACTTCATCTCCAGAGAGCATACATCAGCCAAACATATTTTCTGAAAGTCCTCTCTAATCCTGAACATCCGTGTTATAATACCGTTAACGAGATGATATGTGCTACACTCTTTCATAATCGTCCCTCCGTAAGACAGCCTTTCTCGTTGCGTGTGAGGGAGCTTAGTCATGAAATGCATGTTCCACTCCTTGAGCTTCGCCTAATGCATCCAGCCAAGCTGCTACCTCCTTGGGAGTGGCAGCTGATACAATGCGATATATCTTTCATGCAAGTTACAAAACACGTTCCACAGATTAAAATCCACATGTATTTCCGGGAACTCCAGCACAAACACTCCTGCACGGAGTTCTACACAGACGCATCGAAGTCACACGACGGGGTGTCCTACGCAGCCGTCGGTCCATCCTTCTTGGAAACTGATGTACTGCATCCGGAAACTAGTATCTTTACGGCTGAGGCCTGCGCACTAAGTATATCAGGAAATAAAAACTCCAGAAATCAGTCATATATACGGACTCCCTTAGTGTTGTGAAGGCCTTGATGTCATTCTCTAACCACAAAAATCCGGTAATTAATGAACTCTATTCCGTTCTGTCTAAAGCGTATATAGGTAACCAGCATGTCATCATATGCTGGGTGCCAGGTCATAGGGGCATCGAAGGTAATGTTCTGGCGGACCAGATGGCCACGTCAGTTGCATCGCATTCTGCTAATCCCACCGCGGCAGTTCCTGTCACAGATCTGACGCCCTTCTTACGGAGGAAACTACGGAACCACTGGCAACGCCTATGGGACGCGGAAACAAATAATAAGCACCACGTGATAAAGCCACAGTTAGGATTCTGGCCCTCTGTAACAAAATCACGCCGAACAGATGTCCTATTCTGTCGTCTCAGAATAGGACACACATTCGGCACCCATAATTTTCTACTCACCGGAAATGACCCTCCAACCTGCGGTAGATGCGAGGAGAGGCTTACCGTCCTCCACGTCCTCCTGGAGTGCCGGAAAGCTAAATTTCAAAGAAAGAAACATTTTCCCTTAGCATACCGGCAGCACATTCCCCTTCATCCAGTAATGTTACTCAGCCCAGAACCGCTATTTGACACCAATGCAGTCCTAAGTTATCTGAAAGATGTTGTTTTGCATGTTAGCCCCACATGTTCGTAGTGTCTCCTCTCTTCAGAGGATGGCGCTGTGATAGTTCTTTGGTATAGCATGTGCCTCTAGGCCCTTGTGTTTCAAGGGCTCCGGCGAGGCAACAGTGCTCCAGGTATTTTTACCATCTCATATATTTTCTATTCTGTGTCATTCTTTTACGATGGATTTTAATGTTCATAGTATTCGTCATTTGTCATCGCCATAATTTTATAGCAAGTAGATTTTACGCACTTTACAGCGACTATTTTAGGCCACTTTACAGCCAAGTCACATCTTGCATAATATATCGTCAACATTACCACTTGTCATGGCGCTCTTTGGCCAAACCTGGCCCTTGCGCCACAAAACACCAAACATCATGCCACACAGGCAAGCTGGCCCACTCTGTCCTCCGACCATTCTCGACGAGAGTTGCTTTCCTAATGATGATGTAAGAAGTTAAATACAATGACCAATGTTATTTTAGAAAACCATATTTACCTTAATCTAACACGCAGTTTTTTTCCGGATAAAATAGGTGCAAATATTGCGTGCACGTTAGAATCAAGTGTGACCCTAAATCTGCGTTACCATATCACCATCGGCACTTCAATATGGTGTAAGAGTTGGGGTTGGGCATGAAATAAGTGGTAGCTGGCCCATGCCGTCGTCCGACTCATCCTAGCTAATGACGTTGTTGAAGGGAGGGACTTGTTCTCATCGAGAACGAGGAATATCTGATTTGTTTACAAAATCTACGTGAAGGGTGAAGAACGTTGCATTTCCAGCGTGACTGAAAAAAAAAGCACCGCAAAACACCCTTTCCCAGGAGTTCTCTTGCTCCAAGCAAACCGTGAAGGCGACAGCGCCTCAACTAACAATACTCTATCCGCCGAACGTGGCTAGACATGCCGGCGCCGTTGGGCTGTTGAGGAGGTGCATTGTTGCCTTTACAAAGCGAGTCGTCGCAGCGGGCCGGGAAGGGTTCGAAGGTTGCTTCTCCGGAGATCGCTACTCCCGCAGGCTGATCGAAACAACTGCAGCGGCCGGTGAAAGGTTTGCAGTTCAGTACCCCTGTAGGCTGATCATAACAATGGCCGCTTCGTACACGCTTTTAGCCTAACTGCTGTAGCTTCTTCATGCCATGATCTGTAGTACGTGTGCTTAGGTTAGTACACCGTTTGCTTCCTATTTTCTGCGTTTGATCTGTCAGCACTGAGGTGCTGACTGCGAAGACACGCGATGCCGCAGTGAAAAGGAAAGTGACGATGTGTGTGGAGACGGATGGAAATTGGGCTGCATCACAGGCGTTCAGAGCTCCCAAAACTTGTGGGCAGGACTGGCGCAAACAGAAGATGCGTTCTACTCCGGTAGCTGCTTCGTATGGCGCGGCCACTCGGCCCCTATCTTGAAATAGATCCACGATCTAGCTGCACTGGCTGTGTTCTTGTCGCCTAATTCGAGTTCAAGCGAGAGGCCGCACAATGGTCAATTCGCTCGCTCCTCCTACAGCACTTCCTCACTCCAGCGTTTGATAAGTTTCCACGGTCACCGAGTGAGTTGAGTTCATGCTTCCTTGTGCACGCGTGACGCCATGCTTGTTAATTCAGTTAGTAAGCAAATGTGTAAAAGTTGATACAGCTGATAAAACTACTATCCTCACTTTTCATGTAGCTGTCTACTAATTTGCTATCGCAATCGATGCTTCGCCTTCCGGGTGAAACTGCTGCTTTTTCTATTTATTGCAACTTTAGTGTATTCGGAGTAAATATTTGTTTTTCCAAGTGAGAGAAAGTTGTATTTCTGTATGAAAGAATTAGGTGCGCTGTGCTGTAAAGGACTTTTCTTTTTTTAGGTCACGGCAAACGGGTGCACGTTATAATCGAAGGCGCATTAGAGTCTAGTAAATACGGTATTCTACTTCCGTGGTTCTTATACCCCTGTCAAGTGGGGCAAGTTAAGTGCACTTTTGGGGAGTGCACCTTGGGACCTTCTGTCACACTTCTGTCAGGGCTACGTTTAGGCTACTTAAGGGCGGAGGAGGGGATCAAAATTAACTTTTTTGTTTCTTGACAGAAAGGGCTGAAATTTGGCACACACACTGCACTTTGCAATAATGTGACAAATCGAAAATTTCATTAGAATATCTTCATTAGTTTTTGTTTTAAGAGAATTTATAAGTTCCTTGCTTGTGGAAAGCCTGGCACAGTAACAAAACACGATAGGGAGCTGGGAATACTTTGCATGTTTGCCCAAATGTCTAATCTACATCAAGACAGTGTTCAATTTTTTTTTTCAGTGCACTAATAATTTTTTGCTCAACGTAACATGCACATGACTGTGCTTCACTGCATGGAGCCATGTAGTAATTGTGAAATAATTAAATAATGGAAAGCTAAAGAAACATTTCAAGACTGTCTTAAACTACAGCACAGCTTGTGGATCACAGCAAAACAAACTGGACCAAAATCGGTCCAGCCATTGTTGTGCCACGCTTTCTACGAGCGAGGTGATTGACAAAAAAAATGCAATTGAGAAAACTGGCGACAAAGTTTTAAAAGCACTGCAAATTTATTAAAAAGTACCAGGGCTGTAATATTTTAAATCATTGCTGTCAGGCATCTTCTTACACCTTTGCCTCTGTTTGGTGGGCTTTGGATGCCTTCTTCAGGCGTTCTTTTTCCTTTTCTTGAGCTGTCTGGAGTAGTGCATGACCACCATTTTCACTGCCAGACCGAGCCTGGTATCGCAGTGTACACCCACAGAATGCTGTTGGCATCTTGGACACAGAGTTTTAGCGATCAAAGAGTTCATCGTGGAAACAGGCGCAATAATGAAATCACAGTCACAAGGGGCCGAAATTTGTTCTTGGCCTTGCTGGTCCACCAAACTGAACTTCCGCTCAGTTGCGGACACTGCGTGAAAGGAGTCGCGAATGCTGCATGTCTGTGCTTCTGCAGTCACCGCTGACACAAAACGCAACTCGAGGCGCGTCTGAATCGTGCGACGATTTGCTGGTGAGCCTTGAGTCACCATACAGTATGTAGCTCGTCGACGGTTGGGGCTCACTCGCAGGCTGCGTGTCCCTGTCGCACGATACATCGGAAACGTACACCGTCTCTGCCGGCGATGGTGACCTTCGACCCACGTCACCTGCAACAAAGCGATCTCGGTTGCTGACTCGCGCAGCCGTAGGCACAGGTGTGAGAGCCTCCGTTGGCACGTCTTCCGGTGGCTTGGTTATCAGTGTCGATGTCATAGGGCGATTGTCGGCTTCGCTGCTGGAATCGCCCGGTGCAAGATAACGCGGCACGTTACCAGCGTGTTCAGTCGGGTTCTCCGCTTCTCCCGCTGGCCGCCGTCTTTTTCTCGCCGTAGGAGGCTTGCGCTTCCGTTTTCCGAAGGCATGCTTCATTTATAAGTTCTTTTCGAACGAGCGACGATCCATCAATGACCTGGGAGCTTTCATAAATCCGAATTCTGCGAGTGTCAAATGAAGAAAGACGCCGGCGTGGTTTTCAAAGCAAACAACTGCGGTCCGCTGTGGTTGCTAGCTTGCCCGCTACTGCAGCAGCAACCAATGGCGAGACGCCTTTCAGTACGGCAACCAATCTGAGGCTCTCTTTCATCGCAGGGCCCGTGTGACCGCCTCTAGCAGACCCGCACTTCTTTTGTGTTTGTGTGTTTGTTACAAGATGGCGACGACCGAAGAATTCATAAACGGAATGGCAAAACTTCGAGCTTTCGAACGATACCAAGATGGCGGCGTTCGGTGGCGGGAAAGATGAGTTAGGGCTCCGCGAACTGCGGTGATTTTACGCAATTTAAAGCTGTTTTCTCGCCCTACGCACTGATAAATTAATTTTTTTCGGGCACTTTTAGTGCGTTTTCAGTCAAACCATTTTGATACAATGTAGATTAGGCACTGCAGATACCGTAACGTGTCGTTGCCAAAAATTGATCTTTTTTGCAATTTTCGCGATCTGATCCCCGCATCCCCCCTTAAGGCGACAGGCTAAAATCGTGTTTTTTGAAGATGTAAATTAAAATAATAAGAACTTCTAAAATGGGATTGCTTTAGTTGTATTATAAAAAAAAAAAACAATCTTAATCTATATTTACTCAACAAAAAACAAATATTTTTATTATAAGAGTGTTGCAAGTCAATGCCGGCCAAGACAAATGCCTAGCCAATGCAGAACAAGATGGTGGCATGCGACAAGGCGGCATTCGATCCTGCTAGAACAGAATATCAGCAAGTTCTGTTCTGATTGTTGTTCTAAAAGCTTTTCAACAGCTAAAATGAACTTCTGTGTCCTTTGTCTTTGCATTACATTTTGTATCGTTGAAACTGCTGGCGGCGAGGCTACGCACTCGGCCAGCAAAGTGCGTTCCGTGAACGCACTGTGACAGGAGTGCACGCTTCTGCAAGTGCACTCTGCTTGCGATGTTTAGATTTGGAAAAATTCGCTTAAAGCCGACTGACACGCTCCCTAAGTACACTTAATTTGCCCACTTGACAGGGGTATTACATGTGACTTCTTAGGTGAAGGCATTTATAAGTTTTCCACTTTTATTTGGCTAGATCAAAAATTGTGCTTTTTTATAAGTTTGCGTAACCATTGTTAGTGTTTCAGCCGCAATAATGTTTTACTGCTTTTTCTTGTAGCTATAGTTCAGGCTGTAAATAATGTTAGACAATGAAATCAAGTACAGTAATCCCTTGTTATAACGAAGTCAGTGTAATTCATTGTAAGCGGAAATTCCATATAAGCGACCACTCGAGAAAAGCTAGTGCAGTCGAGCTTTAATTACGCCACAACTGCGATGAAGTGAAGATACAATGTATTCAGTGAAGCAAAACTTTTTTCAGGTGCAAAGAAGGCAGTAAGCCTTAGCTGTTTCAAGTTCTTATCGGGCGCAAGCAACCCCTGCTCTGATTTCACCAAGCATTGCATGAGGCCGTGGTCGCCACCCATGCATTCAACCTTATTTCGCAGCAGGCACAGGTACTCCCGCGTCTCCACCATACTTGGCGCTTTACGTGGCTCTTCGTCCGCCGGCTCTTCGTCCTCATTGGGGCCACCGGCGGTGTCAATTAGTATCTCCGCATCGGTCGCTGGGGCGAACACGGAAGCAGTAATGTCAGCCAAGGCGAATGTCTCGAAGTCGCCTTCTACTTCTAGGCCAGCAATTTTATGAATAGCCTCGTACAGATTGCTGCAAGTCCGGTCACCGTCACGGTCGCTGACGATGGCGCGGGAAAAGCCGGCCTGCGTAAAGCAGTTAGCGACCTTTGAAAGTGCGAGTTCTTTCCATGAAAAGTACAGCAAATGGATCGCACCAAGCAAATCAATGTTATACCTCTGCTGGCATCATAAGCTGTGAGCATGCGCTGCAAAAGAGCCTTGCGGTACAGCTTCTGGGTGGTCTCATTGATGCCCTGACCCATCCGTTGCACTACCGTGGTTGTGATTGCAGGCAAAAATTCCTCAGCGATCGCCTTGAGGTTGTTGATCTTCCTTTGGTTCGGACAATTGTCATTTATGAAAAGCGCTTGCCGGTTCTTTGCTTTGAACTTTCTATCCAGGAAAGGCGCATATACAGTCAACGACCGATTTTTCGGACCCTCTAGGGAACGTAAAAACGTCCGAAAATTCAGGCAGTCCGAAAAAATGAATGCATGCAAAAAAAAAAACGCACCTTTTTTTTTTTTTTTCTCGGATCTAGAGGTAAAGGGCGAAGTACCAGGCTTCCGAAACCCTGCCCAAGCATCAGTGAAGTGGCTATAAAAAGAGGTGTTCAAAAACTCAGTATGCAGCCGACTGCCGGTTTATTTGCATTTGCATCGTCGGGCAGCCGGTGTTATTCCTGCAGTGGCCTGAAGAACTCGTTCATTGTTGTTTGGACGGCGTTCCGGTTGCATGCGATGATATTCACCTCGATCTGAGCAAGGGTCATGTCGGCACTGTACACCGATTAAAGAGTCAAGAGTGCCCGCGTCAACTCGGCGCTTGTAGGCGGCGCAGGCATTGGCTTTCAGGATTTTCAACATCGGAGTCTTCTGAATCCCCCACAACCTGATGGACTATTTCCTCGTCAGTCAGTTCTGTGCAGAAGTCGAGCTCGTTGTCAGTATCAACAAACTGTTCAAAAGTTATTTCCGTGGGTATGGAAACCCCAGCAGAGTGGAGGTTGTTGATTACGTTGTCCATGGGCGGGCACACGTCAATCGTGTTGTTGCTTTCAGGCAAGTCTGGTTCCTCTGTGGCGAGAGTGAAGCTCGCATGGCGAAAACAGTTGCGAATCGTGTCTTGCCTCGCTGCCTTCCATGCCTCCGCAAGCATTCCAACAGCAGACCGAAAATCAACTTTATAGCCTTTGCCGTTTTCCGCACATAGCACCATGCGGTTTAGTACCTGCGAACGGTACAAAAGTTTCAGATTGCGGACGACGCCTTGGTCCATTGGTTGGAGGACTGCAGTCGTGTTGGGTGGCATGAATTCCAGCTGGACAGCCTTCAAATTCTTGATGTGACCATGAGCAGCGCAGTTGTCAATGAAGAGCACGACACGTCTGTTCTGAAGCTCAAACTTCCTGTCCAACCTGCGGACGTAACTTTCGAACAACTGCTGAGTCACCCATGCCTTTCTGTTGGCTTCGTACAACACTGGTAGCTTTGCCCCTTTAAAGCATCTCGGGTTCTTTGACTTTCCGATTGTTAACAAAGGGAAGCTTCTCGCTGCCAGACATGTTGCTGCCGACGAGAACGGTCAGCCGTTCTTTACTGTGCTTGCCACCATGGCATGGGTCACCAGCAAAAGCGAGCCTTCTTTCCAGCAACATCTTAAAAAACAAACCACTTTCGTCGCAGTTGAAAACGTTGTCAGCAGAGAACTGCTGCAACAAAGACTGAAGTTTCCCGTTGCGGTACTGCTCAATAACTGCACTGTCGACGGCGCCGCTCTCACCGCAGATCTTATTGAACTTGAGGTCATTCCGATGTTTAAAGTTCCTCAACCATCCATCACTAAATGTCCATTTGAACCGCGAGAGTTTCCGCTTTTTCTTTTCAAGATGCAGCCCGAGACCGGCAACTGCTTTGGTATCATCAAATTAAGCCACACGACTAGAGCTTCCTCAAGCTTTGGATGAACACTTTGGCTTGCATTCTTTTTTTGGGCACCAGATGGTTTTTCGGCCGCTTCCAAGATCTTGCCCTTGTTCTTGAGCAAATCCGAAACTGCTTGCTTAGAAATGCCGAACTCCTTGCTCACGTCAGCCTGCGAGCGGCTGCTCACGACTTGCTTAATAATGGTGGCTTTCTTCTCCATCATTAACCGACGGTACTGCTTTCCGCGCTTTGGTGCCATCGGCGTGGACGACGAAGACAGAGTGGGGGCCATCGAAGGCAAGCGAAATCCTCAAGTTGCGAACAGTGGAGTTCGCTGATGAGCGTCGAAGCAACTAGGCCTAGCGTCGCAGAGCACACTTGACACAACAGCACAACCACACACCACGCTAGCCAAAACGTGGCCTGCGCAAACAAATGAAATGGCGGAAGTGCGGCGATGAACATAGCCGGCGTGGCCAGACCTAATTGGTGTGTGATGGCTAGATTCGGCTAGTTGTGGTTCAAAGCGGTGATATGCTTCGGCTGCAAGTCGATTTCCTTCGCAAGGGTGCTGCGCGAGGAGCCAAAGGACCTTCCGTCACGTCAAAAATTCCGGAAAATTGGACGGCGGGGGGTTCGAGCGTCCGAAACTTCATATGTCCTTATACATTGATTTTATGGGGCTCGTGGCAGTGCCGCGAAGACGTCTGAAATATCAGGCTTGACTGAAAATTTGGGCGTCCGAAAATTCAGTCGCTGACTGTAGGCTTCAAGAATAGCAGCATTCATCGATGCTCGCTTGCTACTTCTGTAGATGCATTCCTTGGGAATACAGTGGAACCCCGGTTATACATCCCCTGGTTTTGTGACAACCTGGGTTTTATGATGGATTAGCGCAGTCCCGGTGAAGCCCCCTTAGAAGCAATGCATTAAAAACCCCGGTTATCCGACGCAATTTTATGCCTGACCCGTGTTATACGGTGACCCTTGCGAAGCGTAGGACGAAACAGCGGACGAAAGAAAAGTGCTGCGGGTCTCTTTCCTCGCTCCGTCTCTCTGCATGAGGAGCGCTTGACACCGCTCGACCGGTTCGCTCTGGCACAGCTTTCTTCCCTGCCTCGTTTCATTGTCAATTTCTCTCTCCCCCACCAGCAGCCACCCGCGACGCCCGCTGCGCTGAAATAGCGCCTTTTCTTCTCCACAATCACTTTCTCCCTGTCTTCTCGGGGGTGTCGCCTCTCGCCTCGTTGGGGAAGAGTTTCTCTCTTTCCAGTTTCCTCGCAGCAGATCGCCGATAAGGTAGCGCGAAGAGGCCTAGGTTTATCGCATGTGTTCTTCGTTGTAATCCTAGCAACCAACGTTCAGCGGAGGTTTTGAGTTGTCTGGAGCAGCGCGACATACGATGTCCGGAAAGCAGACAGTTCTGTCGCTGGGTGATAAGCTGAATATTATCAAGGAAGCGGAAAGCAGCATGGAGCCACGAAAGCCAGCATTGCCCAGAAACTTAAGATACCCGAAGAGTGGCGAGGAGTGCATGTTGGCGTCATTGCTACGCTCAAGCGTGTAGGCGCCGCCACGGTTGAGGAGGAAGCGTGAAAGAGAGGAGTGACGAGGAGGTGTAAAGGCGAAGGAGCAGAGTGTCGCTACTTTACGAAGTTTAAGGGGCTTTACTTTTGACATGTCCGGTTGGCTTAAGTTTGCGGTCTCCTGCCGCCAGCCACCCATACTCACGGCAGAGCAGGTCCTTAGAAGGCGAAGATCCGGGCTTGTTTCATGACCATGTTGCACGTCACTGGCAGTGACCGATCACGCATTTCAACGACGTATGCCGCAAGCTTGGTCTCCAGATCTGTAAAGCATCCCAACTTTGGCCCACGGAAACCATTTCGCTTGCCTTCGCAGGTGAAAATTTTGCTTCACTGCAGTCGCCACTCTCGCACCACCAATTCAGAAGCATCGAACTTGTGGCCCGCTGCGCAGTTATTTGTTTCTTTGTCGTAAAGGATGGCAGCCCTCTTGAATGCTGCTGTGAATGAGCACTCAATGTTCAGTGGACCCAGAGCACTCGTGACGACTGAGGAAACATGCAAGTAGCATGTGGCCAGCAGTTCAGTTGAACGTGTCAAACTAAGAGCTACAGGGAAAGAGCACGACCGCCTCTATAAACTTTTATTTATTTATTTATTTATTTATAATGCCGAAGGAGGGTATTGCATAGGGGGGGGCTACAAGAAACAACATAAGTGTACATTCAGGTACAGCATACATAAAAAGGAAAACATTTACAAGAAATTTTACTGCTCAACAAGGCAGTGTAGTTATCATATGTTACATTGAATCAAAAAACAATGTACGTAAAAACATTAGGAGCAAACAACTCACAAAGTTCATAGAGGAGGCCGTGGGAAAGAGAAACATGCGAGCGGTGTCTGCTCTTCCATGAACTATCAATACTCTCCGCAAATGCTGCCATTCTGAGGGTGCCGCCATGAATGAAACAGTGGCACTTCCACATCAGCTAATGACACCCCCCCCATGAGTGCTGTGTGCGCTGTCAAACTCTAAAAAATGTTGAACGAAAAGCGAACAAACACGCAGGATAGCGAAAAGCTACAGGTAGAGCCATAGAGCAAGCATAAAGTTGTAACTACGTTGTAGCTCCCGTTGGTCTCGCTTTTTTGGTGGTGCCATGTTTTGTTTTCGATTGTAAGTCGACCTCCCCACTTCAGATTTTCAAATCTAAAAAAAAAAAAAAAAAAAAAAAAAATAGGTCAACTTACAATCGTGTAAATATGTTACATGGCGGTGCCGCGAAGGCATCAGAATCATCGGGCATGCCTGAACAATTGGTGCGTCCGGAAAACCAGTTGTTGACTGTACAGGACACCCATCACTAACTGGAGTAATCGGTGATGCATGCCTGTGCACAAATTTCCGACATGTTTTTTTTCTTTCCTTTTTTCTTTTTTTTCTTCATGCATGGCGTTGAGGAGTCCCTCCTAAGCTCTTCCTCTGTGGCGGGGTTAGAGGAATGCTTGTCGGAGCTTTTGGCACGCTGCTGAGGGCATTGTCAGAGCACAGTATGTGCGAATTAACTGTCTCATATGCTTGTGTATTCGATTCACCGGCTGTTTTTGCCCATTGGAATACACATAACTTTTACAGAACTTTGAATACACATAACATAACCACTGCATCAGTTAGAATAAACTGAAAATTTGAATTAACGAGATTTGACTGTACATACCAAAGCTGGGTGAACTTCCCGAAGAATGCTAATTGCATTAGAAAATATGCACTTGGCAGATCACAGTAACTGATTTACTTGCATACTTATCAGAGGGCTGTGTAAGGCCTTGGCAGTAGTTGATGCGGCAAACTAAACGAGACGTGGGTTCACAATCAACCACATGCCTCTTCAGCTGGTGACATTTGGCTGTTTTTTTTTTTTTTTAAATGTACATCTGGTGTATACGTTGCAGCAGTATTGACCATGGTGCTTGTCGAGAAATCACACAGACAAGTTGCGAGACACTGTTGGAGGTACAGTACTGTGTTAGACGAGCGTCACTTCTCTCAACTGCATTATCTTGGCATTTTAAGTTTTTTTTCTCTCCTAAATGTTGTGATGCTGCTGTAATGACCATGTTTCACAGAATTATTGCTTCAATGGGTTCTGCTGTACTTGGATCAAGTGTTGCAGAGAAGTTTCATTTAGATTGGTCTAGTGTGTTAAACAGAGGTCTTCATTGTAACTGCTAACCCCTAGTATTTGACCTAGCGACTGTGAGGGGAGATTTCTCATTGTTTGCTTATGCATTCGTGTTTTAAATCTATGTGCAAATGAGCTGTCCCGTGTGGTTCAAAAGCCTGTGACGCATGCTGCACTCCAGATCATTCTAAGACTAATGTACCAGATCATTCAGTCCTTTCGAGCGCAGCTGGTAGGCGGCCATTGCTGCAGCAAGCTTCGGTGTTGTCCCTCGTAACTGAGCAAACGATCACAGCGAGGGATGAAAATGAATGCGGAGCGCAGCTGAAGATGAAAGTCGGTGTTAGCGAAGAGAGCGCGAGGAGGAAAGCGGAGGAGGAGAGTATGGTGAAAGCGTGCGAAGAAAAGCATAGTGCTGTGCAAGATGGGCTTTGCGGTGATGATTGTTGCATGGAAACAAGGTGCTGCATGAGCAGAGGTTTGTCTGCGGCGGCTGCTGTGAATCGTGCCCATGGGTGACCCATACGCTGCCTCTCGTGTTCTCCCAATTAGCGAGGCAGTCGCGCCACATTTTACTGTTTGCATCGTGCCGCACAAAACAGATTGTCAGCGCCAGGCAATATATCACAAAACGAAAACTCGTATACAGCTGCACTCAAATTTTGCATTAGGGAGTATCGTAATCGTCGGTGAATATTTATTTGGTGTGTGTGTTTGTGTGTGTACTAGGCTTGGAGCAGGACCTGACCAGTTACATTGTTTTAGCGGTGCAATTTGTGCAGTCGAATCCACTTATTCTCGGTTTTAACTATACTCCGATGTAATAATCAGCAGCCGCAGCACTGGAAGCTTTTGTGCATGTTCCATGGCAAAATGAAGCGCTTTCTACAATGCTTTCATACCACGTCATTAGTGAGGAAAAATTATATCTGGGTACTTGGTGTCTGTGCTGCAAAAGAAAAAAAAAAAAAAATCTGAGATCCAAAAGAAGAAGAAATGTGAGCCCCTGCATGTCTTGCCACATTGTAGTCTCCCTTGCATCCCTCTGAAGCGTGAGTCGACTGTGTCAGCCAAGGTACAGTGGACTTGTGTTTCACAGGGTTGGAAGGGAGAGGAGCATGCTGCATTCACAACCTTAGGATGATCAAATGAAGCAGCTCATTATTTTTCTTTCTTTATTTTTATTAACTTGTTGGGCGAAGATATCCAGTCACCAGATTTATTTGTTATACAAGGTGTTCCAACTATCATGCACCAAGATCTAAAAATATGCTGGTGTGGTGTAGCTGGACAGAACCAAGGTAATGTTGTTTGCTGTGGCTTGGAGATATTCAGATTAATTTTAACATTCTGCCTAATTACAGGATTAGTCACAATCTCCAGCACTAAGCCTGTTTTATGTCACAGAATACAAATGATTTCAGGCTGAACCTGCTTCGTTTGGACAGAATATAGTAGTGTTTGAAAGCCAATCACTCATTGAAAAGCAGCAGGCTTTAGTCAATGCAAAGATCCTGTAAGGGAGATAAGGCCCCTTAAAAGTTTTTCCTAAGCGTCAAGAGGATCAAGCACACCTTGTGCAGCCTGTCAACCTGAATCTGATCTTCGTTATTGAAAACATAAAGAAACTTCAAAATGAGGAGGAAGAGGTGGCGACTCAACTTCAAGAATGGAGATGTACTCAAGAGGGTATCCATGTACCAATACAGGCCAATAGTGCCTTTATTTTTTTGCATGAGCCGTGAGCATTATGACAGCAAGAAATAAGTATAACTCAGATGGAGTCACATCTTTCCACTGGTGTACAGTCGAACCTCGATATAACGAAGTCCAATTTGCAGCCGAAAATTTTGTTAAATTGCGAGTTTCGTTAAGTCGAGGTTCGCATGTTTCAGCAGTCCAAATTAAGATGCAGGCTCTTGGAACACTCCTGGCGTATGGCACCTTGTAGATAGCAAAATTACAAAGATAACCAATAAATCCCGGAACTAATAACACAACCAAGAGCATGATGCCTGATAGCCAGCGGGTACGAACGCATTTTTTTCCATTACGCGTACGGTGAAGAGCAGGTCTGCAGCAAGCGCCGCGCCTAGTGCTCATCGCTGCCACTAGATGTGGCCATCAGTGCCATCATCATCATGATTTGTCATCACTAAAGAAAACAAATCCTTTCACGAAGACATGGCAACCCGTGGCACAAAGAAAAAAAAAATTGTGCACATACCAGAGCTATCAACTTCAATATTCTTTCGAAGAAAATTGGAAGTCGTATTAACTTGGTGGATCCATGAGGCCACCACTTACCATTAGAACGCTTAACGCTCGCAGCCATTGGATGATACCGCGCTCAGTAAAGCAATGACGACGTTGATTCATGAACGCTGGAATATTTTATTTAACTTCCCGCAGAGCAATTCTGTGCAACTCAGATGGAAGTGAAGAACTCCGTCAGCTTCATCTGCCGCTTTTTAATAAGCGTCGGGGTTATAAGGCGCTCGTAGGTTGACAGGGCTGCTAAGGCTTGCTCTTGCGAGTGCGCGCCCGCATACGTGCTAAGAGATCCAGCGCATCCATGACTTGCTTCGGTGTAGCTATGCTGCTTGCTGCCTGGAGTTCTTCGTCCGAGTCGTCGTCCTGCATTTCTGTATCTGTGACGCTCTGGATTTTTGCGTCATCGTCCAGCTCTTCAGTTGTCACAGCGCAAGCATCGCTGAAGACAAAGTCCTCGAGTGTCACGTCGCTTGGGGCACCTCCCTGATCGCAGAGCAGCTGCCATGAGTCAACGACATCTGTTGTGTACGCCATACTTTCGTCACCGTCATTGTACTCACGGCGGAGCAGGGCCTTAAAATTAAGGCGAAGGTCCGGGCTTGTTTCATGAACATGTCGCACTTCACTAGCAGTAACCGATCACGCATTTCAGCGACGTACGCCGCAAGCTTAGCCTACAGCTCTGGAAAGTGTCCAGACTTTGGCACGTGGGAAATTTCTCACTTGCCGTCACAGATCAAAATTTCGCTTCGCTGCAGTCGCCACTCTCGCACCACCCGTTTGTGATTTGTTTCTTCGGCGTAAAGGATGGCAGCCCTCCTGACCGCTGCTGTGAACTAGTGCCGAACGATTAGTGGGCCTAGAGCACTCATGACGACTAGGGAAGCATAGAAGTAGCGCGTAGCCGGCAGTCAAGTGGAACGCATCAATCCAGTGCCAATGCCTTTCAACAGAGAAAGAAACCCGCGAGCGGCGTCTGCTCTTCCATTCTTCCATGAACTACCGATACTCCCCCCAAGCACCGCCGTTCTGAGGCTGCCGCCGCAAATGGGAACAGCGGCGCTTCCATCAACTATCGACACCCCCCATGAGTGTTGCATGCACCATAGTTTCCTACAAAATTTTTTGTAGGAAACTCTATGGCTAGCACTACAGGAGCGCATCCGCTGCGGGTTTCATACGTACACGATAGATGGCGCAGCAGCACGTTCTGCTCTACATATTGAAGCGCGCCGGGAAAATTTGAGCATTAAAGGGCGCATGCAAATCGCTGTATGCCTGGCTAAAGTTTTCGTCTGCCTGTCAAGGAGGCTCCTGGTACGTGCGTGCGATGCGCGAGGACTTCGTTAAATCGGAAGTACAGTATAAAGTGACCTCGTTAAATCGCGAAAGAAAATACATGGTTTTCAATGGGGCAGAGATTGGGAAAAATAAAAAGTGCGTTATTTCGAGAATTTCGTTAAATTGAGGTTCGTTATATCGAGGTTCGACTGTATATGGGATCCGGCCGCTGACGTCAGCGCCTTGTGTACTTGATGCTGGAAAAGGTTCGTTTGTTCCACGATTGTGTCCACAATGTTCGGTGTAAACAAACTTTAAAAAACTTGAGCTCACTGGCCACTGCTGTGATGCCATTGCAGATTCCTGAAGAAGGTGGGTCGAAAGCATGCTCCTGAGGCTTGAATTCTTTCTCCTTCCAGCAGAAATTCTGCTCGTAGGATTTCCTCTTCTCGCTTGGAATCCTAGGTGGCAGGGGCTCTTCCTTGCTTTCTTCGGTTGACAAGCCATTTAGCTGAGCTGCTACATCGTTGTCACATTCATCTGAGTCCGAATTCATCAACAGTTTCTGAATTTCTTCGTCTGTCAAAGTGCGGACACATGTAACATGCTCACTCGCCATGGCTGCACTGCTTAGACAAAGACGAAGCAATCGGGATGTAGAAACATGCACTGCATCTGTTGAAAATTTGACCTCCAAGTTCTGTGTGTGTACGTGATGTCTCCATGGATGGCGCAACATGCCCGCATTATTTTTTTGTACACGTGTTATCTCGGGAGTGGAAGGAAGCAATTTAAGAAGGCAACACAGGTGTACTTGGGAGTAGCAGGGTGGTGTCTGTGTAGGATCTCCCAAGCTATCTTGGGACTGGCAGTGAAAGGGTTAAGCATTAAGGCCCTCCAGATAAAAATATGTGAAATAGCTCATTTGCACAAATCTTCGGCTTGGAATCTGGAAATTTTAAATTGATTAAATTTGGTTTGAGGTGAAAAAGTATTTTAAGTGCACAACCAATCTGTCTGGTAGGCACTGTTGTACTGTGTCATCACTGCAAAACTTGTGTGGGCCACAATTTTGGCTGTGCTTATGAACTCTTTGTGCATAAAATATGGGTGCACGCTTTTTTATGCGGGATGAATGGCAGTAAAGAATCTGTTTACGCTGTTTGAATGTTGATACTCCCGCAACTATGTTTTACGATAACACATTTGTGCGATTAAAGTAAACCATGACTGCATTGAGGTCGTTGTCAGGATTGGCTAGTTAACAAACACGAGAGATTGTGTACGGCGCTGTCTCATTGTTTTGTAAATAAGTACAGATCAAGAGATCACGAGTTGTGCCAAGACCTGAATCATCGACCCTCCCCATCAACCATGGCATAGAAGACAAATGTCAAGAAATTCCCAGTTTGCAGACTATAGTGTGCTGTGAGTGTACTTGGGCCTGGTCAAGCATTGTTTTTGTCCTGGTGTGAAGCAGCAGAGAAGAAATGGCCATGTGATTATTCCGCTTTCACAGAGGACAGAATGAGGCTAAGTTGGCCACTATTTGCCACTCACATATTTGCTATATGCGCCTGCGTGACCGCCCCGATTCCCCAAAATTAGAAGTAGTTGAACTCATGGACATGCGCCATTTGTGATGTATTTATACTGATGTCAAGTGACAGAGGTCGAGTTCGCTTGCCAAATAGCCACAGTACATACGCATGCCAGCAAAATAGCCAGTGGCGCATACGGGTTCTGCAGGGAAGGCAGTTTAGGAGAGCGTACCGGTGACATTGGTTTTGGGCTGCTTCAAATAATGTTTTCTTGCTTCACACAAATTTTACCCAATTAAAATTTCTTAATCCCAAACTCAAAGATTGATGCTTTTAATGAGCTATCATACTATTTTTTATCTGGAGGGCCTTAATCCCTAATTTAGGTCTGAAGAATGTCAAAAAATGAATTTCGCCTAATTCGGAAGTAATTTTCCTGGAAAGTACTTGATTTCACAGTGGCTTAATGTTGTGGCTGAAACATTACCGATTTTTATGCAAAAAATGTGGGAAAACACACTATTTCTTGTTTTTTTACTGAGCCAATTAAATTGTAAAATTCAGAAATGTGTTCATCGATGATGTCGCATAAAGGAACCACACCAGTCGAATATTCTAAAATAAGATTTGTCATTGTACCTTGTTTCACACTTGATTAAAAAAAATTTACCTCCAACCAACCTTTGCTTCCTCGCGTAAACTTCAAAGAGTGCTTATGTCACCCAAAAATTTTTTTTTAGCAGAAAAATACTTTTGTGAAATGACATTCACACAATCGCCAGCTAGTCCATTTTGTCCTCAAGAGAATCGGTGATGGTCACTTTTGGGGTCTGGCATGTTTTGCATGGAATGACCTAGTCATTGTTCCTTTGAAGAGCGGGGGGGTGAATAACCCAAGCCTAAAGAAAAACCACTACCCAAATTTACACCCCCGTTGCAGAACCACTTTTTCACTAGCTTGATGGATTGGCATGATATACAACACTTGGCCCTAGCAATGACTGTAAAACCTCGTTAATTTGACACTCCTTAATTTGGAAAACCTGATAATTCGGACTGTTCCTTTGGTCCTGGCAGCCGTATGCATTATTTAATGCAATTAGACTTGTTAATTTGGACGTATTTGGCCGACATCGGTTAATTCTGGCAATTCTTGGAGCTTGGTGAGCGTGGAGCGATGCAAAAGAGCAAAAATGGCTTTAGCATTCACCAAAATAAAGCGGCAGGGTTTGCATCGCCATAGTCATCAGTGGAAATCATATGTGAATGACAGCATCGCCAGTGCGCTTCATAGCTTTAAAGCCCTGATTCTTCTGTTTACCGCCGCACATAGCATTGTGTAGGCCGCGAGCCTTCATGACTGTGTAATTGCCACCCATGATTGCATCGATAGCGTCTGCGATTTCGTCTGCAGCGGTTGCAGCAAACTTTCGTTTTGACTCAGTCCGTGTGTCGGCTGCCTGCCTTCATAACTGCATAGTCGCCATTCATGATCACGTCGATAGCGACCGTGGTTTCTTCTGCAGTCGTTGCAGCAAATGGTAGTTTTGTTTTGACTCGGTCCGTGCATCGGCCGCGTGCCTTCATAACTGCATAGTCGCTGTTCATTATCACGTCGATAGTGACCGTGGTTTCGTCTGCAGTTGTTGCAGCAAACAGTAGTTTCATTTTGACTCAGTCCGTGCGTCGGCCGCGTGCCTTCAGAATCAAAAAGTCGCTGTCAATGATCACGTCGACAGCGACACGGTTTCGTCCACAGCGGTTGCGGCAAATAGAAGTTTCATTTTTCAGGACAACATTCATTTGGGCTAGATGGTGCATACTTTAATTAGGAAGGAACAGCGCCAACTGAGACGATCACGAGAAGGAGAACGACACAGGACAAGTGCCAACTTCATCTATCTTTATTCACCGAAAATTCAGCAAATATAAGGAAAATCACAGACATGCGCACAATGACCATAATGCATCATCTGCCAAACTGTTCTATATAGGACATTTCACTTTTGAAGAGGGTCACAGAAGTATCATTAACACAGTTTTTTCCTCTTTTCTTTATATGGAATGCTTCCAAAACCTCATTTGCCTTTGTTTCCCTGCTTCTGCCAAGAATCTTTATCTCTCCGAAACCGTGGTTCACACTTCTTGCAGTACTGGCATTGTTTACGTGGGGAATGTTCTGCCACTCGGTCACACGCAGTGCAAGTTGCACAATGTTGCGAAAGATGCGCACCTCCTTCTTTCCGCGAATGCACATGTTCAGCAGCATGGTCATTCACGCATCTACCCGTTTGGCCCACATAGGTTTTCCCTCAGGTCAAAGGTATTTCATATACCACACCGGTGCAACACTTTACAAACTGCTTTCCATGTTTTTTGGTGCAGCTGCTCCTCGTACCCTCTCTCGCGACGCGGGCGCAGAGCTGTGCTTGTTTTCGAGGAGCCGAAAACATGACTAGGACGCCGTGTCTGTTTGCAGGTGAATAGGTACTTATGTAGGTAGTCACTTCACTTTGCCAGGTCACGCATGTCTCCGCATCGACATCTTCGCTTTTGCCAGAGACAGTGCAAGGTCATATCTGTTGCGGAAACGGTTAAACCACCCCATGGTCAAGTTATCCTTGCCCAAACAAGATCTGCTGCTTCTGTCATGATACCGTATTTACTTGCATAATGAATGCACTCACGTAATGAACGTGCCCCCAGATTAGTCGCGAGAAATCTGAATTTTTTTTTCCTCGCATAATGAATGCACCCCCAACTTTGCTACTGTGCAGTCCCGCAATCGAACGGCCTTCTGTAGTTTTTCGGAGAGACTGCAAGCTTTGACTCTCGCACATGTGTTTAAACCAAGTGCACCTAATGCTTAATGCACCTGTTCCATCAGTGCCGGCGCAAAGGCACCTCGCAGATTCGAGAGAGAGAGAGAGAGAAAGCAACTGGCCCTCTGCAACATACGCAGTTTACATACTTTACGCTGACGTACAGTCGAACCCGGCTATATCGAACTCGCAAAAAAACGCCTATCAGTTCGATATAGAGCATAATTCGATATAAGCCTGCTAAATAATTGGATGTCATAAAAGCACATACCATTTATAAAATCACTTTATTGGTGAAACTAGCTTAGTTTCGCACGAAGTAGTCCTGCAATTTCTTCTGCTTGGGCAACTTCGCTTCCTGCAACGCACGCACTTTTACACATTGTCTAAAGCGTCGGAGCAGCTGAGCACGCAACCTTCCGCATTCGCGCAGAAGCACCGACTAGTGCGAGCACACCAATCACTTCGGAAGATGTGGGCCAAGGACCATCGTTGCTTTCCTCATTGTGCCCACTTTCACTTGTGCTCAGTACGATGTCGGCAATGTAGTCTTCTTTTTTGGGCTCTCCTGTGGTCGCGACACCATCATTTGTGCTCACAAACTCGTCCACTGTTGATACGTCAACAGCTTCCGGAAATTCTGACAGCTCGCTCCGAACTTCTGCAACATCGGCAACAGCTTCGTCGCATTCATCAGAATTTAGTCATCACCGAGCTGAAGCAATTTCGGATGAACCACTCGCACACGGCCATGCGTACGCGTCAAGCACCACGGGCACCCGGTCGCGAGTTTGGCCGCTTTAGCCGTAATCTCCCCCTTTAAGAACGTGCTGAGAGTGCTCCTCGGAATCTTGTACGCTGCAGGGACATCCGACTTCTCGCCGCGTTCGATCCTATTTATGATTTCGAGCTTCACGATGAAACGCGAATCCTGCCGCTTCATCATGGCAACACTGCGGGAGAAGGCCCACAAGGCGCACACACAATGAACCAGTAAAGCAGCGAGACAACTCGCACTTTCGTCATCTTGCACGACAAGGGCACAAGAACCTCTGATTGGCTGTCTGAGCAAGCGCTGTGGGCGGGCCAGGATCATTTTTTGCTGGGGGGTGTCGACGGCTCGTCCAAGGCTGGGCGGTCGCGGTAGGGAGAGCGGTTGGATGGAGCCGTGCCGCCGGGTTTTTTTGCCACCGCGAGGGAAAGCCAACTTCCGGGGGCACTTTCTGCCGCTTGACGTTCAATATATCGGGAGTCGCGGCTTTTTTTGTTCGATATAAGCGTAATTTTTGCTATATATACTCATTGTAACTATACCGTGTCCAGAAATTGTTTGATGTATAGAATAATTCGATGTAAACAGTTTCGATATAGTCGGGTTCGACTGTAGTAGGAAAACATGCGCGCGGGATGCGCAGCCGAGCACGGCACACGGTAGAGTGGAAAAAGGGGTGGCTGGCCCTTGATCGGCATAGTGGCCATAGTCGGGCGTGATGTCGAATTCGCGTGTCTGTGGCTTGCTTTTCTGCCTGCCTTGGGTTTCGATGTGTGTGATGGGCCTTGAGTTGAGTTATACGCCTGCTGCGGGACATAGAGTTTATCTGCTCACAAAATGGAAAGGCTGATCAGACACCGATAAGCATTGACATGCCAATGAGCAGGACGGTCGAGGAAAGAGACGGACACAGTGTGCTTGTCAGAACAGTTGTGTGCTTCAATGTGATGCTTGCGATAACGGCAGACGGCTGGGAGTGGCTGTGAGGACGAGCTGGGGCGCAATCGGAAATCGCAGTTCAGAATGCGCATTCAGTTTCGCGGCGCACGATTGGCCTAGACCGCACAGCTGACGCGTTGGTTCTTTATTCTATGGTGGGACCACGATGTGAATGAAACGGCCAGGGACCTGAACAGCAGGTCTGGTGGTTCCGATGCCGAGGGAAGTTATGGTTTGCAAATGGTATCCATCAATTTTTTTTTCTGCAAAGATACGTAATCTTATGCAGGTTCCAAATCATTACAGTTTTACCTTTGAATTTTTGCTGTTTCGAAAATGTCTCCATCAAATTTACCCCCGCATAATGAACGCACCCCCCAACTTAGCTTTGGTATATTGGGAAAGAAAGTGTGTTCGTTATGCGGGTTTATATGGTAATTGGGCCACTTAGTGGCAGGTTGTGGCTTCTCACCTCCTTAATCCAGGTCATCAGGACCTTCCCCAAATCAGGATATTTTGCAGTTCCAAGTCTTTTCCTATCACTGTTGAAAGATTTGGCTTCGTACGCTTCTTCAATCACTGTTCTGTTTCGGAGGGACGTCGACAACATGCTCTGCAGAACGTCATAATTCGTGGCAACTTGGTAGTTAAGTAGCCCTTCTAGTGTCAACGTCGCGCAATATTTCCGCCTTATCTTTCGATGTCCTGGTGCGATACTTCCATCGAACCGATGACATGGCAGCAATCGATGCTGCTAGCACTGTGAACATTCTGCCCCATTTGACAGGAGTACCTGCGAAATATGTGAAAGGCCTCGCAACATAGCCTATGTAGCCGCATGCTTATTGGTCTCTGGTTCCATGATAGCACGTGACACTGGTGCCACTTTTCAGCAGAACCCAGAACTTCTTGGAGAGAGAGAGAGCATGGTCTCCAAGATGGGAATGTGTCGCATTCCATCTCGGAGGCTACGAGAGAGATCAAGTACCTATTTGAACTGGGCACAACCCACTCAAGTACAGCCTTGAGAGAGAGAAACCTAAGGGCTGCAGAGGGAAAGAGCAAAAGAGCGTGGTGTCCAGCATCGCCATCCTCCCCCTGGTGCTCCACCTATGCACGGCGGCGCAGGCTTTGAATTAATGGGGTGCATTACACATTGCTTTCAATTAGGGGTGTGCAACTACCAAATAGTAGATTTAGAATCGAATATTGAATCCAATGAAGAAAAAGAAAGCCAAATATCGAATGAAATATAAGAAAATTTTTCACCACATTTAGTGCTTACAAACTTTGGGCAAATAAATACATTGCTGTACATGCTTCGGCATCTCCCAGCATTGCATAACAAGATTGTTCCAAGCTGTGAGCAACTTAGGTACATAGAAATCAATATATACAGTACGGTCAATTCTTGTTAAAGAGAATGCCTAATTAGTATGCCAGCACTGATTATAGTTCAGTTCTAGTATGTGAATGTCTGGATAGAATTTCTGTTCAATAAAACTGCTTTTTTTCCCTCGGAAGCTAATTAAGTGTTGACGTTCTATTGTACTGAATGCCAATGAGGTTCTCAGTTTAATAGTTAGTTTAGTTGTGTTTCATGGCACTCTCATTATTGCATAGAAAGTTTTGCTTTGCAGTTTTTCCTCAAAATACAGAAGGGCTGTTCGAACTTTACTGCAAGTAGGCTGTTGTAAGGTGAATCTGTGTGACAGACGAAAAAACTGCGCATCAGGTGATTTGATCACCGCTCCACGCATAGCCCATGCCGATGGTAAAGTTCAGGCACTGTTGGTGCATTTCATTGTCAGGTTTGGCGTGAGTTGCCACCTGTCAGAGTCCGAAATCTGGGGGGTCATGGCAAGTTTGTGTGACGCTTGCTCCTCCCCCCTTTCCTCGTTCATCCACCGTGCTGTGTCTTGCTTTTGTTTGTGAGGCAGTTTGTCAGATTTCTGAGCGTTGCGTGGCTGCTGTAAGAGTTCTACGCCGACTCAGCATCAGACTGTAAATTTGGTTACCAACGCTCGATGAAGGAGTGTGTATTAGGACTAATGACCGAGCCCGATGTGGTGATATGCCACAAGTCATTGCGCTAAGCTTGCCACTAATATGCTCGTACAGGTGGCTCATTAGGGATAAACGGCTGTTGAAGTGATGTAAAGTTCATTGTAGATGGTGTTCAACACTATATGTGTGCCTATCGGCAGCTAGTTGGCCCGATCTTCACACTTTACGAAATATGCGCTGCTTTTGTTGCCATGCCCTCTGTCCGCATTGCGTTATCATTTTGGTTGGTCCTGTCAACACAGAAGAACCTTGCAATGACAGACACGGTACCGCCCAATGTGTTGTCGTTCTGCAAATTGTGGCATTCAGGTGCTGTGCGATACTTGCACCGGGCTGATGTCGGGAAGCACTCTCAATGGCAAAGTTCGACAGAGATATTACTAAGACAAAGGCTGCTACCTCGTCAGCCGGGACAGTCTGTACGCGGTGCCCTTGACACTACCTTTCCGCTGAAAACAAAGTGAAAAGCTCGCTCGGGTGGCATTGAGCATGAGGGGTGCCACGGCTCACGTGACATGTGCCACTGCGCGGGTCTCTACACTGAATATATCGAATGTTCGAAATACTGAATAGTAGATATTCGATTGGCTAATCCAATTATTCAAATGATCATTGTTCGATTTGATTTCGTGATATTCGAGTATTTGCACACCCATACTTTCAATGTATTGCGTACCCGCCAACTTTCCTGATTTGCCCGGGAGACTCCCGAATTCTGACTAGTCCTTCCGATTGTACGGACACAGCCATAAGTCGCCTGGAAACTTCCCCAACCCCACTGCAAAACACACGGACATACGGACGGACGGACGGACGGACGGAGAAATTCGCTCGGTATACAGCACAGCCCCCCATTATGTGCTGGGAGTCAGCCGAAGTCAGAGATAAACCCAAGCCATTTCTGTGGTGGCAGTGTAGGCCTAACCCAGTTCACTTGATATCGAAACATGCTTAAGGAGTGTGCTTGAAGCAAAGCTCTAATAAGCGTTGCATAATGGCTGGCTCCCAGCTGTCAGCTTCACTGTTTTACGCCTGTCTTATTTGGAGGAGCATTTTCAGAGTACAAGGGACCACTGTTATTGGATAGTCGTCTGTGCTCAGAGTACGAGAGAATACAGTCGCCTAATAACTATCAACAGCCCTTAACCCTTTGAGGGTCGATTTTTTTTCGTCATAAGCGACCCCTCAGGGTCGATTTGTTTTATTGCAGATTCCAATTCTTCTTGGAGACTTATTTCGAAAAATATTTACCGTAATTTTTCTAGGGCGACCAAAAATATTTTGCGTTGGTATATATGCACTCTTCATTCCTGATTAAGAACAGTAAATAAGGAAATAAACTTATCAGAATGAAAAATTTGATGCATTTTTATGCACATAGTTCAAGGCTTTTTAAAATCCGCACACGAGAATATTTCGCAAGTCTCAAATGTACCTGCTCTTACACGAATATGTACGTCCATAGCGTAATCGAACTGCGTAGGTGCGCGCACTCAATAAAACTGTTTGGTTGTGTGCTCGTTAAAAAACCAAAACGTGTGACGAACTTCTGCTAATCTTCATCATATCGCCAAATACACGGCGGCATCCTTCCTATGTGCACCCCTGTGAGCACTAAATGAACGCGAAACAAGTGATCGCCCTTTGAGCGATTAGTAACGAGATAGCCACCAGTTTTGCAAGTGCAAGAAGCCGAAACCACCTGCGAAAGCAAAACCCAAACCGCCACCCACCCGCGCGCATGGCAATGCGCGAGTGGTAGTATATAGACATGCGGGAGCAAACTAGCGCTAAAACAGACCATGCAATGAAAACCGACACAGGGAGGCGTGCGAAAAAAATTCCCTGTATTCCCACATAGTGGCAGCACATGACAGAAAACAAAAAGTTAGGAAATTGGCGCACTTTTTAAACGTACAGACAGCGCCGTAAATATACGGCATCAACCATTTTGGGCTTCGTTCCCGGCGCCATACATTTACGTCATTGACCCTCAAAGGATTAAAGGGCCCCTCACCAGGTCTGGCCATTTCGAGTTTACAAGCACAGAGCACACAATGCGCGCTAATGATCGTGTCTGCTAAATATTACTTCATTATGTGCCTCGGAAAGATCTGATAGTTTAAACTGAACGCCGTTTGCCCTTCCCCTCGCGGCCGCCGTGCTCCAAGCCAGAGGGTGACGTACACATGCGAGTGTGCCTATGTACACGTGTTTGCGCTGTGACGTCACTTGTAGTGACATGTAACCTCGAGAATTATTCAAGGCGACATGTCTTATTTCTGTAATCTGTTGCTTGAATAGACAAATTAAACTTCAGAGAAATAATAAAACGCACAAACTGTCTGTGCATTTTTGTTTTACTTCGCACTGCAGCAAGAGAGATGTACTTCCTGTTCGTTTGCTTGTTCCCACCTCGTGCAGTTGTGCGCATAGGCACTGAAACTATGTCATTTTCTACGGTGTTAGTGCGTCTGATCATGCTCTGTGATCTGCTTGTGTCTGCCTCAGTGTTTGTGTAGCACTAACCTATACCGCTAGTCAGGTGTCCTCATGCACAGCGCGCAAAATCGTGTGCTGCGCAAAACGAGACAATCGCAACAGCTCGCATGCGACGCCGTCAGCGGAAATGCGCCATGCTGCAAAAAAGCGACAAGAGAAAAAAATGGAGGTACTCTTGACGTAGCGTATTTACTCGAATGAAGGCCGGCCCCAATTCTAAGCCGACCCCCAAATATCCAAAGCCAGGAAAAAAAAAAAAAAAAAAAAAAAAAAAAAAAAAAATTTCAAATGTAGGCCGAACAAAGAAGTAAGGACAGTATTCACAAAATGAAAACAGCATTTATTTAATACGAAGAAGCCGATTTCACTCTAAGTTACCATCCCTGGTAGCCTAACCACATGCATGCTTGCGGACACGCGCAGGCTTGCGTTTGCGCGCCCATGCATGCGCAGATAGTGCAACACTGCTTGCACGCATCGAAACGCGACGCGACCTCGGGGAACAGCTCCTTTCTGTCATCACGCGCCTATTTTCCTTGTCGCTGTCATCTCCTCGTTGCAACACACACAAAAAGTGTCCCCCGTTGCCCCCTTCATTGACGGCCGTTTTTCTCATCGATGCTGAAGTCTCGCCCGGCTTGAATGTTTGCTGATGCCTCTGTGGCTAGCACAACTTCTCGTTTGAAAGCGACATTATAGTGGCAACGCCTGTTTGGTGCCATTGCGATAATGCCACGCCAGCCAGGCTATGGGCCACGCCGCAAGCCAATATGACACAGGTCAAAATAGGGACATTCGCACCACAATTATAAGTGAAGCGTCTAATATTAAGAGAGCTACGAACGATTACAAGTTAACGTCCTCCCTAGCCATACTTTTTCTCAACTCGTTTGCCGAATGATCGGGGCTAAGTTCCGCCTTCACTGGCTCTGAGTCATGACGTGACGTCGTGTCGTCTATTTCCGCTGTGACGGAGCCAGTGCACAAAGCCTCTCCAACCTCTCCGCTAGCCACCTGGTCGACGATGCCCAGTGAGAGCTATCCAAGTAGTGTGCATTCCAAACGTTCTGTTGCAGTGCCGAGCATGTCTTGTATTCTGGTAACTGCAGGCGAGCTGTGATGAAGGGGCTTTGGTGTAAATGTGAACATCCTGCATGGTGCAGTCACGTGGTTGTGCAAAGCTTAACCAGCCAGACACAAAGCTAATTTGCTCTAACCAAGTGTTAAACATTTTAAACATTTAAGGGGGAGGCTACACTTGAAATACTTTTTTATTTGTGGACAGATCTGAACGAAATTTTCACACTTTGTGTATATTAATATGCAGATTCTAAAAATATAATTAATTTTGCCATAAGAGAAGTAGTTTCTGATATACTCTAAAAGCATTGTATAAGCTGGGTCCTTTGTTTGGAGGAAAATTAGCATCTAAACAGAAAACTCTAACACAGTAATTTGAGTATAAAGGCTATCTACAATGTTCAGGGAGTGCCATAAGGTATTAATCAATGTTCTAGGCTAATCTGAGCAAGAATTAGAGCTCATCAAAGTTGTGAGGAAAAAAATGCCATCTTGACATGTCAAGCATGTGACCCATTTCAAAAACTTTTTGAGAAAAGTACTGCTTTGAAAAGGTGCATATTGCTTACTGCATACAAAAAAAAAAAAGAAAAAAAAATTATGCTGATAGTTGAAATAGGACAGAAGCTATTTTACCTGTCTGTCAGAATTGCTGTTTTGAGAAATCAAGGAAAAACATTCTGCAACATCTTTATTGAGAACATACCAATAAAATCTCAAGGAAATTCACCAGGGGCATAATCTGGATGCATCCTAACTTTATGCCGCTTTTTGGCTAGCTTCCTTGCGCTCAAAGAGGCTTCTCGCTTCTTGTTGGAGTTAACACTTCGATGGCCATCTTTCTCCTTTGCTCGCTGAGATGCAGTGCCAGAAATATTCATGTGTAGCTGCTGTAGAATTGCAGTAGATGCAAGCAGGTTTCCAGTGTTGAAGTGTAGGACAGCTTCCTCAACAGCAGCTTGCACGGCAAAGAGAGATGCGTGCTGTTCCTTTGAGGCACTCCAAATCACTGAGTGAAGGCTCTCATTCGAATTCTGCGTCTTGCCTTGCTGGTATCTCTGGAGCAGGTTTTTTTGACGACAGAACATTGTCAGAACATTGCTGAGAGCCTGTACTCCTTGGCGGGGTCCTTGAAAGCATCACCACTTTCTAGCCACACCCGGGACACAGCACGAGTCCAAGGAACTCTTGTATGACGGATAAATCGACGATTGCAAATTCAGTTCCGCTATCGTTGACGTCCTCTCTCGTGTCGACACCCAGCAGCTTGAACTTTCGTTCCATTGCAGATTGCGACGCCAGGCACGTTTTCTGGCGCTCGGTGTGCGCTCGCTGCTTTCTTCAGTCGTGAAGGAAACGGTGCCTGCACGATCTGTGCCAACACGCGTGGCGTGGGCGGACGAAGTGTTGACGCTAGACGTGCCGGTTTGCAGCTCAGAACTCGATCCGGTAGAATGTCCAGGCAGACCAGCAACTGGCAACTCCGCGAGTATGACAGGCCTAGCCGCCTTCTGTCATGCATTCCACAGCCGCTTGACCCGTAGTAGCCAAGGCCAAACCAAATGGGTCGCGAAGCTTCGGGCGAAAAGCGGTTCAGTACAGATTGTCACCGACATCAGCAAGGGGGGTTATGGGAGCAGCGATTGAAGCGCGACTATGTTTGGAGGGAAGAAACATTGGGAAAGAAAAAAAGTGTTTTTTAATTCAAGCGAGACACAGTTAGATTCATTCAACGAAAATAATATTCCTGGTCAATATTATATATTCGTGACGAGTTAAGAAAATACAAGTTTATTCCATTTTATTATTATCAATAAATGCATTTATTTTCAGCGCCCATCGTTAGAGGGGACGTTGACGCCACTGTCACTCGCAATGCAATGCACGTCTTGAAATGGGCAGAAAGGCGCACTCGTAAAGTTCACCTGTTGAAATACGCCCCCCTCACAGTTCGTGCTTGTCGAAGTTTGTCTGAATTTGGTGACGTGGATGGCTTCATCGCTTCTTAATCTGTTCATTGAAAAGTAGTGAGTTACGACTGCCAGATAATTGTGTAGTTGTTTCCGTGTGACTGCGCCGGCTGACGGGCTTGGTCCGACTATAGGATCAGCACTCTACACCTAAAGCTTTCATCGGCCTCCAAAGAAAGTATGTTCTGTGCAGGGGTGCGATTTCAACAACCGTACGGCTGGCCTATCCTGCATCGCTTTCCGCGCTGAAAGCTCGAAACGGCCATCAAGTCGAATGACGGGGCATTTGAATATATAGCTCCAAAAGCAGGCCAACAAAACAAATTTCGCACTTTCGAACACAAAATGACGTCATTTCTGCTTTTAACGGACATGGCGTCACATTATTTTTTCTTTCGCCGGAAGTGTCCCACGACATACAGATGGCGCTAAGCCCCATGAACCGCCGATGGACTGCCATGTTTTGAACGTATGGGCTCCTATGGAAGCTTTGCTATCAGGTATATTTACCTTGTAGTAGCCTTGAGACGGCGATCTTTTCCAGCCATCCGGGCAGCGAAATGAGCACCTTATCAAACGTCGTCACGGAGCAAGTGGCTGAACAAACGTAGACAACGGCGCGATGAAACCAGAGATAAACAAACATAGCGAAACGCGAGAGTGGTTAAGCGCGCGCCAAAGAGCGCCGGACCAATAGGAGCAAGGCGCGCGGGGTGTGTGCGGGCTTTGGCCAATCGGCGGCACAGACACATCCTTCAGAAATGACGCGATAGCGTCGGTTTCCCTTCACCGACGCCATTTTGAACTGGTGCAAAATGCGCACAAAGAAAACAGCTTCAAAACAAGCACAATATGGCGGCCATCGGCCACCGCGTTCGCAAATGGCAACGGAGCGAAGTTTGAACATTTTTGCCAAAATTTTGCTGATTTCGCGTTCACCCTGGGCCCTTTAAGCGCGATTTTTTATTATTTTCCGATTAAATTTAGCTTCTAGATTTCACGGAGGGATTCTTGAATGTATAAACACAGCGAAAATGCACTTTTCCGAAAATCGACTTTTTTGTGATTTTTTGCCGGTTCAAGACCCACGTCCCCCCTTAAGAAGACAATGTCCTCACGATTACGCTCCTCCCGAATATTTACAACAGCATCAAAATAAAATACACTTCATTACTACTATATTAGCTTGAAGCAATAAAACGACGGACACCGACCAAAAGAAGTACTAAAATATGATTAAATCTAAAAGACGTTTCGGCTTCCCTACGGTAGCCTTTTTCATAATGGGATGATGAAAAGTTCACGGAAGCTTATGTATACTTCAGAACGTGACGTAAACAGCGCGTGTATGACGGGGGGAGGGTTCCCTCATTTCGATTGAGCATGTGACGTGTTTTTTGTATCTCTAGCCAGATACAGCCGCGATTTTAGGTTTCTTTCTTGGCCGATAACTCTCGTGCGATCCCAGTCAATCTTGTGGCCTGTTGCATCCGTGTGCTTGGCAAGGGCATTCGAACCTGTATGTTTCTTTTTGACATCTTTCTGGTGCTGCCTCAATCTCTGTTTGAAGTTTCCCGATTCACCGATGTATGTGTAGTCGCAATCTGCGAAGGGTATCTTATAGACTACGCCGGGAAACGATTCTCTCGGAAGCCTGTCCTTGCCGCCAATGAGTGCTTGCCTCAGCTTACATACGGGCACGTGCGCCACCTCAACGTCCTAACTACGCACAATGCGAGACAAGGTTTCGCTTATCCCTGGAACATAGGGTATGGCAGCATGCTTTCTTGGACGGGGATTAGCCTGACGCACTGAATTGGAAAGGGGGCGTTCCACAGCACTAAAAAAAAGACATGGGATAGCCGCTTGCCGAGAGATCTCGCGCGTGGTACAAGTCTGTGGAACGACTTTCTGCTGTGGTGCAAATGCGGTTCGCACGGTTGAGCTGGGAGGCAGCAACCGCCTTTTTGTGAGCGTCGGGATGAACGGATTGAAAGTTCAGGTAGCGGCCAGTGTGAGTACAGTCCAGCCCACATATAACGAACTTGATCGTCACGTGGCATTTGTTCGTTGTATCCAAAGTTCGTACTAAGTGGACCACCTATAATACGGGAAAAAAGAGCAAGCGAGACGAAAGTTCACTTTGTTTTTGAAAAAAAGTCCGTGATGCATGTCTGCTTCTTCAAAGCTGATCGCATCACTGCCGTTTCTAATTTTTCCAGCGCGGTAATACGTTCATCGCCAAGGCCTCTGCTGCACACGAGTTCCTTAAGCGACGCGATGTAACCGATCGCGGTTGAAGCGTTCACAGCAACCGGCGGTAGAGCAGCATCCTCGTCATCGTCCTCGTCTGTCTCTGGGCAGTCAGGAAGGGCTCGCACTTCACGCATAATAGCTTCGTCAGTGCATGGCTCCGCAATGTCGGCGTCGTCATCAGCAGAAGCGAAATGGTCCCAGGCAACGTCAGGTCCGGCCAGCTGCGTGTCAACCACGCGTTGCCACAAGTCCTCGTGCGACCGGCCTTCCGGTGGGTGATCTATGGCGTCCTCGGTGCCTGGGCCCATAAAACCCGCCTTGCGGAAGCAATTTGCTATGCACTCCGCGGTGAGTTCCATCCACGCCGCTTTCAACATGTCCACGGCGGCAAGCAAGCTGATGCGAACTGGCATGGCAGCATCAATCGCGATCAACAAGCGTTGGATGACGCGCCGCCGGTAGCACACCTTGAACGCATGAATGATGCCCATATCCAGCGGCTGAATTTTGCAGGTTGCATTGGAAAGCAAGAAGAGCACTGTCACCGCACTCAAGGAAGGCTGCACATGGTGCGCCGCACAGTTATCCTACAGGGGCCCGACAGCTTCGCGTTCGCTCTAACCGAGTGTTGAGGCCACAACAGTTCGTTCTATGTGAGACACTGTGCCATTGCCCCAATATATATTTTGACGGTAGCACCGCCCTCGTTCGTACTAAGCGAGCGTTCGTTATATCTGCGGCTGTTATAAGTGGGCTGGACTGTACGTCTAAAAAAGGGAGTTTGCTGTCGACCTCTGTCTCAACTGTAAAATGGATGGCCTTTGTTAGGTTTCGCAAAGATCGCAATGATTCTGTTGCATCATCGGGCGGTCTTGCTATTGTAATTCATAAAGGCATAGAATGTCAACTGTCACGATCCACCCCGGGTCGTGAACAAGGGAGGGCTTCTCAGCGTGGTGGTGCTGAAAGATTACTGACCGGCGAGCTGCCGTGCTCGTTGGTGTTTATTGTGGTGCGGGTGACCACTGTTGCCTGCCGAGCTTTAGCAGGCCACCGAGCTTGGCGGGCTAACCAAGATTATGTCCGAGGGGGCGTCACATACTTGCTACAACCCCTCACCCCCAGTTTGTTTGTTAAATAAAAAAAACAAACGTCCAAGTTCACACTATGAGGCTCTGCCTCCACCCTAGCTGGGTCGACGGTGCCTGCTACCCAGGCGAGTAACGGTCTGGTGGCCTCCGCCGTCGAGTACTCCGCCTGGGCACCGGTGTCGACGGGTCGGGTGTGGCAACACCGGGTGCTGCCTGGGCCAGCCTCGCTCCATCCGGGGGGTCCGTAGTGGTCGGCATTGCGAGTGGTGCCGAGCTAGACACCGGTCCAACGGGTGCCGCACCACTGGCTACGGTTGCCGCCTCCGAGGTAGGTGGTACTCCGCTAGAAGCGACTGGTGCTGCCGCTAGTCCTCCTGCGGGCTGGAACTCAGTGGCAGTCGAGGGTGCTGGCCAGGTCCCGAGGCGAGGTCTGACATGGTCGGCGTGTCTATGCCACATGGCCCCGTCTGGCATGCGGACGAGCAGCGATGAGGCGCTGGCAGGAGACACCACCTGTCCGGCAGACCAGGGTGAGCCAGGACGGAAGTTCCTGGCGAAAACTGGAGCTCCCGACTCTGGCAAAGGCCCGGGACGGCATCCTTGGTCAGCAGCCAGCTTCTGCTTCTCTGATTGAGCCTTGCGCAGCTTGCGCTTACTGCGGGAGACCTCGCTCTTGAGCTGCCTGTTGCGGCTCTGCGGGCTCGTTATAATGTGCCGCATCTCCCGGTTGATTGGCTGAGCCTGCTCGCTGGACACCGACGACGCCTCAAACTCAGTGCGTAGATTCTCGTACTCTCGACGAATCTGCGCGATGTTGTCCTCGAGGCGAATGACCTCCGAGCGAAGCTTCTTCTGGACAACGAGCTCCTCGCTTTCCATCTGCTCAATGTGGCGAAGGTGTGAGTTTTTGGCTGTCGACAGCAAGGAGCGACACTCGTCCAGCTGAGTCTTGAGTTGCATGCTCTCGTTGTACAGCACGGAGAACTGGCTCTGCAGGCCCTTGTACTCTGCCGTGCTCACCACCAGGCTCTTGGGCAGCGACCGCAGCTCTATCCGCAGCCGCTCCACCGTCTTCAGGGCCTCCTTGTGGTCAAGCTGGAGCTGCTCTAGCTCCAACAGCCGTGCCGATGCCAGCTCCCTCTGTTCCTCGAGCTGGCTCTGCAGGTCCTCCAAGCGCAGGGAGGCTGCTCCGCCACCACCGCCACAGCCCCCAAAATCTACATGTAGGCGGGACCAGGGTCTCTGTGGGAACGGCCAGGGGGTGCTTCCCACATTACGCGAGGCTCGCTGATGCACCTGGCAGATTTGGCAGCTCTGCATCACATGCAAGCTGGCTTCCGGGTACTCTGGCAGACGAATGCCCAGTACATGAATCCAGTTTCGGCCCAGCAGCGTCGGCGACGACCCCTTCGTTAAGTAAAGGGGAAGGGTTGCTTCCCTGTCGCCAAAACGAACGCTGACCTGTGCCTGACCCTGGACCTGGGAGAGTTGCCCGGAGGAGCTGCGCAGCATCACGCCCGAAGCCTCGACGGACACGCCGGGGAAAGTCCGCTTGAAGAGCTTCCCGGCCATTACAGACACGCTGGCCCCCGTGTCCAGCTCCATGGAAATGGGGTGCCCGCAGATTTCGACGGTCAGCATGTATGGCGGCACAGACGACGGTACAAAGCCTGTGTGCCACATGTCGAAAATCGGCGGGTCCTCGGCCACGACATGGAGCCTGGCCGCGGAAGAACTTGAGCTTGCTGCCGCATGCCTCCGCCGCGTAGCCTTGCGACGGCTACCCTGGACGCGGGCTTGTGTTGTACCTGGGCTTGAATCAGGCTGCTGCTTGCTGTTCGTCCTCCCACTTCGGCATACACGTGCCAGGTGCCCAGTTTTCCCGCACGTAAAGCATTGTGCTTGAGAGAACTGGCACTGTGAAGGGGAGTGGGCACCACCACAGCGACCGCAGGTACTGCCCTTTGTCGCGAATTTGTTGACCGCCGCTTCCGCCGACGGTGAGCCAGTCGCACGGGAAATCTCGCCGGCGTCCTTGGCGGCAGCTTCCATTGCCAGCGCTGCCTTCACGGCGTCGTCCAGCGACGGGTCGGGAAGCTCCAGGAGTCGCGTCTGCATGGCGGGGTTGTTGATTCCGCAGACGAAACGGTCCCGGAGCAGCGAGTCCAGTTGGTCCCCGAAGGTGCAGGCACTCGCTAACCCTCGTAGCGCAGCAACGAATTGCCCGAGGGTCTCTCCTTCCCGGCGGCTCCGGTTGTTGAAGCGGAAACGCTCCATTAGTGTGGACGGTGCTGGGTTAAAATGCGAGCGCAGTATGGCAAGCAGCTCACCCAGCGTCTTAACGTGCGGCGTGGCTGGCTTGAGAAGGTCGAGCAGGAGGCTGAAGACGCGGGTCCCGCAGCTGGCCAGGAAAATGTCCCGCTGTTTGGCCTCGGGTGTGTCGTTTGCCCGGAAGAACACGTGGACTTGCTCCTCGTAAATTTGCCAGGCGGACCCATCTCCCTCGAACGGCTCGAGCCTTCCGTACAGCGGCATGGCGACAGCAACGGGGGGCGGTGTTTCGCCGCTCGCGGCGGCGTGGGACGCTCCGTAGGTACTTGTCGCCAGCTTCTTCGCCAGAGTCACGAGGATCCCATCTTCGTCGCCAGTGTCACGATCCACCCCGGGTCGTGAACAAGGGAGGGCTTCTCAGCGTGGTGGTGCTGAAAGATTACTGACCGGCGAGCTGCCGTGCTCGTCGGTGTTTATTGTGGTGCGGGTGACCACTGTTGCCTGCCGAGCTTTAGCAGGCCACCGAGCTTGGCGGGCTAACCAAGATTATGTCCGAGGGGGCGTCACATACTTGCTACATCAACGTTTACAGCTAAAAACGCCCCTTGAAGCAGTGGTGGTTCGAGTTGTTCTCCTAAACAACTTATCACCATCTGCTTGCTTTACATAGCTCCACATTACCACTTACAGAAACGTGAATTTCAGTCCTTTATAGATGAATTGCCAGAGCCTTAACTCATCCTTGGCGATTTCAGTGCACACAGCAGCCTGAGGGGTGACTCTCATTTAGATGCGTGAGGTCATCTAGTTGAACAGTTTCTTTTCTCCTCTGATGCGTGTCTCCTGAACATATTACTGTCTTGCAAGCAGAACCTTTTCTTCAATTGATCTTAGCATAGTTTCCCCGTCTATATTACCCTAACTTGAAAGGGAAGTTACCGAAAATCCTCATGGGAGCAACCTCTTCCCCATACTGCTGAGAAACAGCCAAAGAAAATGAATTTCCATCACAGGCTCCTCGGTGGAAGGTTGATATAGCTGATTGGGAGAAATTTCAAACTCTTACTAGTGGTATCTCGCTGGTTGCCATTTCTTTGTTAGGAATTGATGCTGCTGTTGAGTATTTTACTGCCTTAATAATTGATGCCGCCTCTAAGTGCATATCTGAAGTAAGTGGTGTGGCATGCAAACACCGTGTCCCATGGTAGAAAACAGAACAAAGCATGGGGCTGCTACAAGCTTCTCCCACTGCAGAGAATTTTATCAATTTTAAGAGGGTAAAATCCCAAGGCAGGAGAATGTGCCAACAGGCAAGAAGAGAAAGTTGGCAGAAGTTTCTATCGGGTATAAACTTGTATACAAATGAGGCCAAAGTCTGGAACATGGTTAACAAGGTAAGAGGGCGACAAACATAATCACTCCCTTTGGTAAACACTCCTATCTATCCCTGTGCAAAGCCGTAAAGGCTTTACACAGGGATAGGCTTTACACAAGCTTTTCGTACGCCTTGAAGGTAAATTCAGCTGTAGGTCATCCATGCCATTCAATTATTCATGACTTCTCCCTGGCCAGGCTGTTCCGTAACCGCCCAGCCACTAGGCCTCCTCTGTCCTTCCAGTTCAAAGCACTATCAGAAGAAACATGCATCCCTCTTTTAGTGAATGTGAATGTCTTAATGGCTCTGGCTCGGCGTCTACCACCTTGGGAGTGGCAGACTATCCAGTGTGACATCTCTTTCTTAGAGATATCAAACTGAGCACCTGAGACACATATACATTCACATTTTCTTGGGCTTAAGGAGAAGTATTCCTATGCTGAATTTTATACAGATGCTTCGAAGTCCTCTCTAGGTGTTGCTTATGCAGCTGTAGGACCATCGTTTTAAATATCCGGCACACTGAATCCATATACAGTTGAACCCGGCTATATCGAACTCTCAAAGAAACGCCTATCAGTCCGATATAGAGCATAATTCGATATAAGCCAGCTAAATAATTTTGATTCCTAAAAGAATTTACCAAATCACTTATTGATGAAACTAGCTTAGCTTCGCATGAAATAGTCTTGCATTTTCTTCTGCTTGGGCAATTTCGCTGCCTGCGACGCACGCACTTCCCCATATTGTCTGAGCTGAGGCCGCACCCTTTTGCATTCGCACAGAAGCACCGGACTAGTGCGAGTGCACCAATCACTGCGGAGGATGTGAGCAAAGGAACGTCATTGCTTTCCTCATTGTGTCCACTTTCATTTGTGCTCGGTATGATGTCAGCAACGTAGTCTTAGTTTCGGGCTCTTCCTTGGTTGCGACACCATCATCTGCCCTCACAAACTCACCCACCATTGATTCGTTAACAGCTTCCGGAGATTCTGACAGCTCGCTCCAAACTTCGGCAACACCGGCAATGGCTTCGTGGCATTCGTCAGAATTTACAGTCATCGCCGAGCACGCGGAAAACGGCACCTCTGAAGCAATTTCGGATGAACCACTTGTACATGGCCGTGCGTATGCGTCGGGCGCCACGGGCACCGGGTTGTGAGTTTGGCCGCTTTAGCTCTAATCTCCCCCTTATTCATTAAGATTGTGCTGAGAGTGCTCCTCGGAATCTTGCACGCTACGGGGACATCCGACTTCTCACCGCGTTCTACCTGATTTATGATTTCGAGCTTCACGATGAAAGGCGAATTCTGCTGCTTCATCACGGCGACACTGCGGGAGAAGGCCCACAAGGTTGCAAACACAATGAACCAGAAAAGCAGCAAGACAACTCGCACTTTTGCCATCTTGCACGACGATGGCACAAGAGCCTCTGATTGGCTGTCTGAGCAAGCGCTGTGAGCGGGCCAGGATCATTTTTTACAGGGGGGTGTCGACGGCTTGCTCGAGGCAGCGCAGTCATGGTAGGGAAGGCAGTTGGATGGAGCTGCGCCGCCGGGTTTCCCCGCTACCACGAGGGAAAGCCAACTTCTGGGGGCACTTTTCTGCAGTTGACGTTCGCTATATCGGGAGTCGCTGCTATTTTTCTTCAATGTAAGCGTAATTTTTTTCCTATACAGTGGAACCCCAATTATATGACTTTCTCGGGACCGCGACAAAGTGTCGTAAAATCTGAACCTAAATTATGCCTACAAAAATACTACTTACTTCGCGCGACGAATTTATGAGAAACTTAAATGTAAACTACTAACATACTCTGCAGGGCTTGGAAACCCGAATTGCCAAAAAAGTAAGTGCGATAAGAATTAATGCTGCAGTACAGGTACCAATCATGCTTTATTCAAACAAACCTTTCCAGCACTCCACTGCCCACTGCCGCAATTCCCGCCAGCCGGCGCGAACATTAAAAAAAGTCGCTTTCTTTTGGGCCTTGTTTGATCCGTGAACCAAGAGCTTTCGCTCGAGTTGGGCAACGTCCAAAAGGAGGTCCTCGGCGATGTTGCGTGAACAGATGAAGTTCCGGATGCCGTCTATGTGCCGTAGCACCTCGGCGAACGTGGTAGGCACAGGCACGGCATCTGTGGCGTCGTTTTTGTCCTCGTCCGATGTTGCAGCAGGGTCGGCACTAGGCAAAGCCTCCTAAATGGTGTCATCCAGCAACACTTTGCCGCAGATCGCAACGTTGTCGTCGGCCTCCACGTACTCGGCGAAGGTAGTGGTAAGGTTTAAACCCTCGAAATCGTTGTCGGCGAAGCCTACATCCACCTCGAGCGGCATTGAAGTTGTTACGTCCCCAGCAGACGAGGCAGTTTCTCGCTTAAAGCTACAGTGCTTGAACGAGTTAGCGATTGTGCTTCGCGACACAGCGCTCCACGAACTGGCAATAAAATGAATGGCGTCGAGCACAGTGATCTTTTTTTCCGACTCGCTGCGCTCCATTGCCGCCAGCCGACGCTGCACTAACTGCTTCCGGTACCCTTGCTTGACGCACTTAAAGGGACACTAAAGTGAAACAATAAATCAGTTTAGACTAATGAAGCATTGTTTCAGAACCCTGCAGGCAGTCATTTAAAAAAAAATAGTTTGATTATTAGATGAGAAAATGAAGGTCCAAGTATCAGTATTTGTATTTCGCGCTGAAACCTCAGCGCCGGTACGTCAGCGTGACGTCAGGGATTCCAAAGTATGTTTTTGCATTTGGGCCGCGTTGCCTGACTAAAGGTTCCCGAAACTTTCCATGTTTAATATTTGGTTCCTTTAGAACACAATGTAGTCAGTCTGTACTGCTATATATAATTAGTAGGCCCTAGAAGATGCCATAAAAATCTATGACGTCACGGCCACCAGGTGCGGGAACTTAAGTAGGCATCGCCACCCATATTTCGTTCGTGCGCTTTTTCTGGCTTACCAAATGTCTTATCATTGTAAGAGTAGTGTTTTTGGTGTTGTGGAAAGGTAATTTACTGATGCAGAAGAAATCATTTTTCACTTTAGTGTCCCTTTAATGATGCCGGCATCCAGTGTCTGCAGCCGGCTTGTGCAGTTGAGCGAAAAAAAAAAAAGACCTTTATGTTCCTCAGGCTGGACGTATCGGGTGAGTGGCACGGTGCATTGTCCATGAAAAGCTACATTTTCCTCGCCTTAGCACCCATTTTGTTATCCAGCTGCTGAAAAAAATTGCTGAAGAGCGAAGACGGTCATCCACGCCTTTTTGTTGAAGTTGTAGCTGCTCGGCAGCGTCTTCAAGTTCTGGAAGCACCGTCGTGGCTTTGCAAACTTTCCAACAACGAGCACGGGCAGCCGCTCGAAACCGTCCTCGTTAGCACAGAATAGTGCCACCACACATTCTTTACTACGCTTGCCACCATGACAGCTGTCAGCCTTAAAAACGCAAGGGTTTGCTCGGGCTGCATATGGTAAAAAATACCGCTCTCATCAGCATTGAAAACGTCGCAGGGCTTGTATGCAGCAGTCATCTCTGGCAGCGACTCCATCCACTCGTTCACCGTCGAAACGTCCACGGAAGTGCTTTCTCTGCAGGAGCGGGTGTACACAATCCTGTTTCGTTTTTTAAAGCGATCCAGCCACCCGTTCGATGCCTGAAAGTCGTTGATGCCCAGGCACAATGCCACAAGATCTGCCTTTTCTTTTAGAATGGCGCCGTCAATGTTGATCACAGAGCTCCGTGCTTGATGCAGCCACTTGACAAGAACTTTTTCTAACTTCTCATGCTGCCCTTCTTTTGCTGCTTTCCGCTTGAGCCCGAACTTGTTGGCATTCTGCAATATCACCGCTTTCTTTGCCAGCATCATCTTAAGCGAAAATTCGGGTATTTAAGGGCCTGGGCAATGCTGGCTTTCGTGGCTCCATGCCGCTTTTCTGCTTCCTTGATAATATTCAGCTTATCGCCCAGCGACAGGCTTTCTGGACATTGTGCGTCGCGTCTGCACACAACTCAAAACCTCCGCTGACCGCTGGTCACTAGGATTACGACGAAGAACACGTGCGAAGGCCTCTCTGCGCTACCTTGTCGGCAATCTGCTGCTGAGATACTGGAAGAAGAGAAACTCTTCCCCAACGAGGCGAGAGGCGACACCGCCGAGAAGACAGGGAGAAAGTGATTGTGGAGAAGAAAAGGCGCTATTTCAGCGCAGCGGGCGTCGCGGGTGGAGAGAGAAATTAACAATGAAACGAGGCAGGGAAGAAAGCTGTGCCAGAGCGAACCGGTCGAGCGGTGTCAAGCGCTCCGCATGAGGAGGGACGGAGCGAAGAAAGAGACCCGCAGCATTTTTCTTTCGTCTGCCGTTCCGTCCCGCGCTTCGCGAGGGTCGTCGTATAATGTGGGTCAGGCGTAAGATCGCGTGGGATAACCGGGGTTTTAAATGCATTGCTTCTTGGCCGGGACTGCACTAATCTGTCATAAAATTGGGTCGTCGTAAAACCGGGGGACGTATAACTGGCTGTCCACTGTATACTCATTGTAACTATACCGTGTCCAGACATTGTTCGATATATAGAATAATTTGATGTAAACAGGTTCGACTGTCCCAGTTTTATTACGGCGGAAGCATACGCAATCCTCTCTACAGTTAAACACATTAAACAAACAAATCTCACAAGGGCTGTTGTGTTTACGGACTCATTGAGTGTAGTCATGTTGTTAATGAACTATATGCATTGCTATGCTCTGCTTATAACGATGAAAAAGTCATCATATTTTGCTGGGTTCCTGGCCATAGTGGCATAAAAGGCAACGAAGCTGCCGACAAGAACACTACCTCAGTAGCCTTTAGCGAAACTGACGAAAACATACCCATTGTAGCCACAGACCTTAAACCATACTTACGTCACAAGCTCAAGAAGCACTGGCAGAAACAGTGGGATTCGTAGGTATCCAATAAACTGCACTTGATCAAACCCAAGTTAGGGCGGGCATTGGATATCTGGAAAAACAACACGATACATGGAAGTGCTTCCTTGTCGATTAAGAATAGGTCACACCTTCAGCACCCACTCTCATCTACTGACTGGAAGTAACCCTTCCTCATGTACAAGGTGTGGCAACAGCCTTACAGTTCTCCATGTCCTCGTCCAGTGCAGGGAAATAGAAAATAAGCGTAAAAAGTATGTTCATTCTGCATATCGTCAGTATATTCCACTTCACCCAGCATTTTTTCTTAGTAATGAACCGCTTTTTAACCTAGAAACAGTTTTTAGTTTTTTAGATGAAGTTAATATGTTAGAAATCATTTGGCTGGGTCGTGTGTAGCACAGCCTCGCCTTTGAGGCTGTAGCTACACGCACGTAACTCTTTACGGCATGTACCTCTGAGCTCTTGTTTTACTTCAAGAGCCCTGTGAAGGCAGAAGTGCTTGTATGCATCCTTTTATTTATATCGCCTTTTCATAACGAAACTTTTAAGCCCTTTTATTATGAGTCATTGTCTTTATTTTGATATTTGTATATTTACGCACTTTACAGCGACCCGTTTTTAGGCCTTCTTACAGCCACACAACATCTACCTTTCCAACTCAGTTTGACCATTTCATCACTTACACTATTCATTACCATATGTCGTGGTACTCTTTGACCATAGCTGGCCCCTGCGCCATTAAAAGCCATACATCATCAAAACTCAAGACCAACACTGACCGCACAGCTCGCGTCAATACGGAGCACGTTAACACAAGCAGATGACACTTGCTGTTTGCTGGAAGTGTTTGAGTGTAGTGATAAATTGTCATTGTGTATTTTCTTTCAGTTACCATTTTTATATAGAAACAAATTGACCAGCATTCCAACTACAGTCGCCGACCGTTTATTCGGACCTCATGGGGACTGTGGAAATGTCTGAATAAACAGGTGTCCGAAAAAGCAGATTAAGAAAAAGAAGGAAAGAAATCCTTTATGTCCACGCACTTATTCGGGCTCGGCAGTAGGCTTGAAGAAATCGTGAACGCGCCGTTGCACGCTGTTCTGTTTATGCACAATCAGAAAAGCCTGAATCTCGGAGAGGGTCGTACGGTCACTATTAGGCGGCTGGAAGCACAGTCACTGCATGTACTAGCTCCGCTTGCGACGGCAGTGTAGCACATGGTGCGTCATCTTCCGACTCGGAGTCATCGTCCGGCGATGCAGCAGAAACCTGACGAATTATCTCGCCGTCATCGAGTTCTGCGCATGTCAGTACAGCATGTCAGCAGCACACGTGAGACTGTCAAATGAGACGGTGTGGGGAATCGCAATGCAACCACTGCGCAGGTCCCTGCAGAACATTTTCGGCGTCAATAGGGAGCGCATCGGAAGGCGAGAAATCCTAGGCCTCCCGGCACCTGCTTGCCAGCATGCCTCAGCGCAATCTGCGCGGGCACTGTCGGCGCCATTAGACACTTGACGTGATGTTTCTGTATGCCGCGTTGGATCACCACTACCTCGACACAGCACACAAAGCAAACACCACCACGCCGTCACCAGTCGCACAAACGAAAAACGTAGCCTACTCGCAGCGTCGTGCACGAAGAAACAAACAAATCAGCTGCTGGATTGTCTTGGCATGGCTTACTAAGCTGAGACCGAAACTGCTGTAGCAACTCTATCGAACCAGGTAGAAACAATGATGATGAGTGGGGATTTCCATTAGCGCCACTTCGTGGGGCAGCAAGGCGGCTTCGTTCAAAACAAAAATGGCGCTCAGCTAGTAGAACCATGCACCTGTCAGAGTCGGTGCATGGTGCTCTCGATCGAGTTGGCTCAAGGAGTGTCCGAAAAATCAGACGAGAGGTTGCAAGGTGTCCGAACTTTCGGCAGTTGTTATACATTTTTGGTCTATAGGGGGAATGGCGGTGCCGCGAAGCAGACCGAATAATCGAGCATGTCCGAATTTCGGGAGTCCGGAAAATCAGTCGGCGACTGTATTATGAATGTTTGTTCACCACGAACTTGGAAAAGTTAGCGATGATCCAATCTGGGTAGCCGATCGGATAGCTCGGCCAACTGATGTCAGTTGTGCTAACGATGTCAATTGTGAGATGGCGGCTGAAAATTCAGGAGCAGCGCCGCTGCGATTGGTAGCAATGCTCATCCTTAAAAGCTTGTAATAAATTGCACGCTTTACGCAGAACTCTTGATTGTGTAACTTAATGATCAGAAGGACCTATTCTAACGACTCAGTATGTTTGTACAATAGCGTCAGGATCGTTTCAGGGTCTATTTAAGAGCTGTTTCTGACATTGTTTTGGCGATTTGAGTACTTCTTTCGGCCACTTTGTGCAGCCTGCATATGAGACCATAATGGGACATAGTACGTATCCCTGAATTATACAGTAGTGTTTGCACCATCTCCAGTCGCAGTACAATCACTGAGGCATATAATAACTGTACTGGCAGCTATTCAGGGATATTTCTGACATTGCTGTGACCCAGAGGAAAAGAGCAATTTTTTTTGGCGCCTCCCTCCTCTAAGCGAGTATCCCAAATTTCGAGGTCCCCATGTTGGTAGGTACTGTATTTACACAATTGTAGGTTGACCCATTTCTTTAAATTTGGAAATCTGAAGTGGGGGGTCAACTTACAATCGAAACCAAAACATGGCACCGCCAAAAAAGCGAGACCAACGAGATATCAGGGGAGCTACACCGTAGTTCCAATTTTATGTTTGCCCTATTGCCATACCCATAGCTTTTCGCTATCCCGTGCATTTGTTCGCTTTTCGAAAAGGTTTTTCAACATTTTTTAGAGTTTTACAATGCACACAACGTTCATGGGGGGGTGTCAATAGTTGATGGAAGTGCCGCGGTTCTATTCGCGGCGGTACCCTTCGAACGGCAGCGCTTGGGGGGAGTATCCACAGTTCATGGAAGAGCAGACACCACTCACATATTTCTCTTTGCCTGTATCTCTTAGTATGACGCGTTCGACTTGACTGCTAGCTACGTGCTTCTTCCATGCTTCCTAAGTCGTCATGAGTGCTCTGGGTCCACTGAACATTCAGCGCTCATTCACAGCAGCGTTCAAGAGGGCTGCCATCCTTTACGACAAAGAAACAAATCACTGCGCAGTGGGCCACAAGTTCGTTGTTTCTGAACGGGTGATGCGAGAGTGGCGACTGTAGTGAAGCAAAATTTTCACCTGCGATGGCAGGCGAAATGGTTTCTGCGGGCCAAAGTCGGGATGCTTTACAGAGCTGGAGACCAAGCTTGCGGCATACGTCGTTGAAATGCGTGATCGGTCACTGCCAGTGACCGATCACTGCTGTTCCACAAGATGTCATAATGCAGTCGTTGTGGAATTTCGCTGGACGACGCGCTGTGAGGCTCTAGTAGTGATGACGATGGCACAAGTGAAGAGTAGTCCAGTGACCATGAGTCACTGGAGTAGTCCAGCCCCCCATGAGGGGACGTCGAGGGCTTGCCTCGCCGCCACCTCACGGGCGTGCTGGGTCGCCCAGGTTTGGTCGTCGAGGGCGGAGCTCCGCAGAGCCTCATGCAACCTCGCCGAGAAGGTTGTGCTGTTAATGTCTGTGTACTGTGCTGGGCACTCCCACAGCATATGCGGAAGCGTAGCCGGGTGAATGCCACAGTACCGGCAGTTGGGGGTAGTGTAAACGTCTAGAAATATAAGGTGGAGGCAGGCGGGTGAAGGGTACGTGTTTGTTTGTAGCAGATGCAGGGTGGTAGCCTGCACCAGGCTGAACTTGAGGTGAGGTGGGGGTAAGGTTCGGCGACTGAGGCGAAAGGCCTTAACAAGATCGTTATAAGTGGTCAGATTCTTCCTGGTTTTCAACTTGTTTCCAGTGACTCCGGCGCGGTCGACTAGGCCTCGCGCAATGGACTGGGTGACCTCGTTGAGATTTTGGAGGTGGGGGTGGACAGGGCCCGCATGGGCCGGGATCCATGTCAGGGAGATGATGCTGTTTTTAGAGTGTGGTGCCTACAGAAGATGCGAAGAGCTTGGGGAGAAATACGGCCTTTGCTGAAGTTAGTGATGGTTGAGTGAGAGTCACACACGATGGTGTGACAGGTGGGATTTAGAGTAGCCAGGGTGATGGCCACTTCAGCCGTCTCTGCAGTGGGGGTAGTGACGCTGGAGGCGTGGTGCAGGACTCCATCGCGTGTGGCGATGGCCGCAAATTGTGTGCCACGGGAATGTTGGGCTGCATCCACAAATGTGACGCCAGGTATGTGAGCAAGGGCTTTTATGATAGCTCCGTCCCGAACTTGGCGTCGGGCCCTGTTATATTCAAGGTGCATGTTTCTAGGGATAGGGTCTGTGTAGATCCAGCTACGGACGTCAGTCGGGATCGGTTGTTTGGGGCCCTGTTGCTGATGGTAGGTGAAGCCAAGTGTGGATAGAATAAAGCTTCCCATTTCAGTAAGGGTGAGCCGTTCAAGCCGAGAGCGTTGTTGCGCTTCAATGAGTTCGGCAAGGGTGTTGTGAACTCCCATTTTGTTGAAAAGTTCAATGCTGGTGTAATGCGGGAGGCCAAGTGCTTGCTTGTAGACCCCCTCGTATGAGGGTGTCGAGCTTGTTTTGCTCAGCCTGGTACCAGTTGAGGTACGCAGCAATGCAGGTAATATGACATATGACAAAGGATTGCACGAGGCGGAGAAGGCTTTCTTCGAGTCCCCCTCGTCGGTTAGAGATACGTTTAAGAAGGTGTAGGGTGTTTTGAGATTGAGCACATATCTTGTTGAGAGCCAAGGCGTTGGGGCCGTTGGTAGAGATGGTGAGACCAAGGACCCGGATACTAGGGACGTGTGGGATAGGACTGCCATCTTGAAGGCGTAGGGTGATGGCGTCACAGGGTCGGTGATGAGATTGGTGTTTGGGAGGGCGACCCCACTGAATGGGCAAGTAGAGAAGAAGCTCTGATTTAGCCGGCGAACAACACAGTCCGGTTCCTTGGAGATAGGCTTCAAAGTCAATCGCCGTTTGGAGGGCTGACTCCACTTGACCATCACTGCCTCGGTGCGCCCAGATGGTGATGTCATAGGCGTAGATGGTATGGTTGATATTGTCGACTCGTTGTAGTTGCTGGGCAAGGCCGATCATCACTAAGTTAAAGAACATGGGAGAGATAACTGAACCTTGTGGGGTGCCGTTGCTGCCAAGGGGAAGCTGGTTTGATTGGGTATGCTCCCCCCCCCCCCGTCACACGCGATATGGAGGGATCGACTTACATTTGAGTCAGCTTACAGTTGTGTAAATACTGTATGATATTGTTAAACAAACGGCATTGGCTACTTTGAATTACTCAAAAATCCGAATTAACAAGTTGTGAATTAATGAGCTTTTACTGTAACTGCTGCTGTTTTCCATTTTTGCCTTATAAGATTGTACAACAGTTTACCTGCCTTGTTTTTCTGCTGCGAGGATAGAAGAGGGCGATACAGCCTGTAAATAATAAAGGAGAGTTATTTTACATTTGGTGCAGTTGGCTATGCAGATTTCACTCGAGTTAGTGAGAATGGTGGATGGACGTACAGCGTCAAGTCATACTTGGAGAATGGCACAGATCCAGCTAAGGGCATTGATTGAGAAAGGGGTTGTAAATATATCTCTGTTCTTCATATAAGTTCCAAATGGTTGTTCTCAAAATACTTGCAGAAACCTTTTGAAGAAGACAGTAACGAAAGTACACTGACTGTCTTAATGTCACAAATACAGCAGCAGGAGGCTATGCAGTGGGAGCTGCAGCAGCAAGAAATAGAGCTGGCTTGTGACACTGTTAAATGCCCTTAACGATTGGTACATCTCCTTTCGATGCTTCTCGATTGCGAACACAAAACACTGCGAGCTAATCAGCTTTTAAAATAAAGGTCCATGTAAGAGTGAAACAGTTACCTTCTGATTACGAAGCAACTTTACTAGTGTTTGCATCCGTACAGCATATTTAGCAAATGTTAAAAAAAAGAAGAAAATGTTAGGTTTAGCATCTTCAAACTGCACAGTGGATAACTAGGGATATGGCAGTGCTGGGGCTCTTGATTCATTTTGACCATCTGGTGTTCATTAACGTGCAGTTAAATCTAAATGAAATCTAAGAAAAAAAAGTACTTTTGCATTCCTCCGCACACAGAATGCACTCACTGTGGAGTTGATGTGGCGGGTCTTGAGGTAACAAATGATGTGATCTGTTTATAGAGAGTCAACTAGACAATAAAAAGGGTCAATATTGTTGCTAAGCTGGCTCAAGTTGCCCTGCTTATGACTGCAGGCTGAGCCTGAAGGAACAGAAGCGCACCGAGCTGTATGCCAAGCAAGGCCGTGGCAGCCAGTTTACATCCAAGGCTGAACGGGACAAGTGGATCCAGAAGGAACTCAAGTCTCTGCAGAAAGCCATTCGGGACAAGCGGGACCAGGTAGGTTTGGATCCTGTCTTATGACGGCAGAGGGAAGCTGTGCTTTCTCATGCAAGAGCCACACTTAGGCATGGCGTCTGCATACACTGAAATCACGATATAATGCACTTCAGGAGACCGCGGCACATCGTTTCTTATTCTGAAAGATCATTTTTGTGAAAACCCTAAAATTAAGCATTCTGTCCATCAACCCATCAGTTGCCTACATATGAACTATCTTATAAAATGTCGCTGTTGGATCTCTGCCTGCGCTCTTGCTATTTACCATGGATTCCGGTGCCCCGCAACACCGAAGCACTGTGCAGTAAATGTGGGGTATGCAAAAGAGACACCGACACTGGGAAAACCACTGACAAAAAGTAGACTCCATGTCACCTAAAAAGCACGTTTCTTTTTTTTGTTTGTTTGTTTTTCACATTCCTTGCCGTGGACACCACAACTGCCTCACTTGAGGCGGATATATTCCAAAGTGCAAGTGCGTATAACCAACACTGTCCAGAAAGTGTGACCGTGGGGCACCCCAGGAGCACGACGCAGAAAGTGCGAATGAAAGAGACGTGCACAGAAATAAAAGCAAAAAAAGGAAGAGATGGTGCCGCCTTGGTTGCTAGGCAACACTTGTCTGGGCGGAAGGTATGCTCGAAAAGCCTGATGCGTCATTGCCTCCTCAATAGGAAAAAAAAATGTCCCCTCCCACATTTTTCCCCCTCTAGTGCCGTCTCAGGTCTTCTGAACCCATGTGTCCTAGCGTCCCTTTCCTGCACCTTTTCGTCTCCTAGCTTACTCTTTGGCCGCTGTGAAAGATACATGGAAATCCAAGTATCCCCAGATTATGGAATATCAATTCGTCGCACTGAGGCATTCTTAGCATGACAAAGGGACTGATTAATGATCATTATTTTAAAAAGTACGGTATTCTGAGGTTTGTAGTACTGAAATATGTTTACATTGAACCTATAAGCAGTCAGCGGGGGATTTATGCATAGTTTATTAATGTGGTATTCATACTAATAAGGTTTCACTCTGTAAGTCAAAAGTATAGATGTAGTGGAATCTCGTTAATGTGTACATTCTGGGGAATGCAGCATAACTATGCAATAAACGGTGGAATGCTGGAATGTGTGAGGGCTTCGCGGGCCCCAGGAATGCTTTTGCAGACCCATATTTTAGAACCACTGCTCTAGAGGACAGCATGCAGATAAAACATCATTGCCTTCAATGTGGAGCATTGCGCTCATAGATGCCACAAATGGCTACGGTGACCACCAAGGTTGGCTTGTCTGCTCATGACAGTATACAGTGAAATCTTGATATAACGAACTTCAAGGGACTGCGGTAAATTGTTTTATTCTGAAAGATCGTTATAGTGAAAACCCCAAAATTAACCATTCCAGCCATCAACGCATCAGTTCATAAGTTGTCACCATATGAGCTATCCATGAAAACGTCGCTGTTTGCTCTCAGGATGCGCTGTTCCACTTTTCGATAGATCCTGCAGCTATGCACCACCGAAGCACCATATAATAAGAGTGACGTGCGCAAAACAGACACCAACACTGTGAAAACTACTGACAAAAAGGTTGCTCCATGTCACCTCTAAAGCCCAATGTTTGTTGCATTTTCTTTGTTTTTCACATTTCTTTCAATGGACCTCGCAACTGTCTCGCTCAAGGCAGACACCTGAACTATATCAAAGTGCAAGCACGTGTAAACGACACCGGCTGTAAAGTACAAAAAACAACTGGGTGGTATCCTTGCGAGCACGGAGGTTACATTTCACTGCATGGGTAGCCAGTACAGCCGCAGAAAAAAAAAGAAGCGCGAAAAAAAGAGGTGTGCACAGAAAGAAGGGTGGAAAAAAGAAGAGATCTGCCTGCTTTGCTAGGTGACACTTTTCTGGACAGAGCATGTGCTCACAAAACCTGATACATCATCTCCTCTTCTAGCCCGCATTCTTTTTTCTTGGGCTCCGTCTTTGAACCCATGCGCCCCGACTTCCGCTCTGTGTCTTGTCGTCTGCTAGCCTACTGTTTCGGCTGCCGGTAAAATTACACGGAAGTCTAAGAATCCCCAGATTTTAGAATATTAGTTTATAGCACTGAGGCATTATTAACATCACAGGGAAACTGAGTAATGATCGTTCTTCTGAAAAGTTCGGTATTCTGAAGTTCATAGTACTGAAATATTTTTACATTGAAACTATAAGAAGTCAGCTGCGGATTTCTAAAAAGTTCATTAATCTGAAAAGTTGGTAATGTGGTGTTCGTAGTAACGAGGTTTTAATGTAATGAGTAGCATTAGGAAGGGGAAACAGCGCATACAACGAGGACTAAGATGACAACAAATACGTTAATGTCCTCATCTTACATGCTATTTCTCCTTCCAAATGGAACATCAACTAGCCCAATGTCAGTTGCGTTTAAGTAGCTTTGTTTTCATGGCGCTTATTGCACCCCTGCATTCTTTCTTGTCCCGTCGTTTAGCGCTGTTTTAAAGCTATCAACAATGTACAGTAAAACCTCAATAATTTGGATTTCACTGGACTGGAAAAAAAAAGGAAACTCTGAACTGAATGTTGAATAATCGAGGGGTATCAATTTTCAAGGTCTTGTGACTGATTGGCACTTGCAGTAGAAGGCCTTGCGACTTCCATTGCAGCACGGCCACGGCGCGCATTCTCATTTGAGACACGCTTTTCACTATCGTGCACACATCCCATTTATTTTTTCATCAGTGAGCTGGTTGCCAACATATCATCCATCCATTGCGATGTAGCTGGTGCTCTTCATCATCGACTGCTGTGCAAACGAAACTACGCTTTGCCGCAACCGCTGCGCATGAAACCGCAGCTGCTATTGATGCGATCATGAACGGCAACCTTGCACTTCTCAAGGCACACGGCTGACACATGCACTGAGCCAAAACAAAACTGCTGTTTGCCGCAACCGCTGTGGATGAAACCGTGTTCCATCTTGATGCACTCATGGATGGCGACTCCGCAGTTATGAAGGCGTGCAGCCAAACTGCGTACTGAGTCAAAAATGAAACCACTGTCTGACACAACTGCTGCAGAAGAAACCATGGCAGTTATGGACGCGACCGTGGTCAATGGCCTTGCAGTTTGGAAGGCACGCTACCAACGCACGCACTGAGTGAAAAAAAAAAAAAAAACTACCTTTTGCTGCAATTGTGTCCAGCAAAAGCTCATTAATTCAAATTTTGCGGGGATGCTGCACATATTCTAATCATACAAAATTCGAACTAATGAAAGTGATAAAAAAATATATAAGGCGCATATATAGTCCGACGTAGCGTGTGCGCCTGCACGCACACGGTACATCACGTTTACGAGGATGTCTATAGTTCGATGCACTGGTGCAGCCAACGTAACTGGATGCAGCCAACGTGGCCCCACGTCGAGATGGCTCTTGCTCCATTCTTGCGTTCATTGTGCCGACTGCGCCGACCCACAGTGCACGGCGTGGAAAAAAAAAAAAAAAAGGCGCCCACGCCGCTTCGCAGACAATCACAGGCAGCTGCTCAAAGCGGCGCGCAGGTTGGGCATTGTTCTGCGCATGCTCCGCAGAAAACAGCCGACAGCGCACGCATCGAAATCTAGAGGGGATGGCTTTTCGGCTGGTGCAGCGCAAGCGCCTTAAGCCCACACCACGCGTACGCTTGTGGACGTGCGCAAGCTCACGTCTATGTGCCTAGCACCTGCTGCGCCTCATGAGGAATGGTGGTTTGCATCTACAAAGACGCCGCTTTGTACTTTATTGTTGACAGTGTTTCAAAATGCTTCGATATCTATAAATGTAATTGTTATATTTTTGTGGCTGTTAGATCGGCACAAAAAGGAAAGAAGAAGCACTTTCTTGCATGATATAAATTTGCTTCACTGGGAGTTGAATGTACCATGCCGTAGCTGCGTAGCCAGGTGCGCCGACGCCAGGCAGCCCAAGCGTGCGATGACAGAGAGAAGCTGTTCCCTGAGATCTGTTGTACGGTGTAATCCCATACTGCACCGTCTGTGCATGTGTGGGCACACGACACGCGCCGACACGCGCCGCATGTACAAGAGCTGCGCTCTAAAATGCACTCTCGGAACGCATTGCAACCTGCTGTGACATTAGTCTCAGTTGTACTTTCAGAGATGCGCTGGCTGCAGGCTGCTGAGTTTCACTATACGCATAGGTGGCATCCAAACACGTATCCCAGCGATGCTTTCGTTTCAGTAATAGCGACGAATGTCAAAGGCTATGCTTTTTAGTACTGCGAGCACCGATGAACAACATGGCCGCCGTGTTAGAGAAATCACCTCGTGCTGCTTCTTGGCAGAACACCGTGTAAAGAGCATAGCCTCGTAACATGTAACATGAAAAAAAGAAAGAAAAAAGACAGTTTTGCCTGTAAGGCGAAGCATCAGTTGTGATTGCAAATTAGCATGCAACCGTATGAAGTAAGGATAGCACTTTTATGTGCTGTATCAACTTGTAAGCATTCACCTGTTAACTAATATATTAAGCATGCTGTAAGCGCGCACAGCAAACATGAACACATCCCACCCGATGACTATGGACACTCACTGTCAAAACGCTTGCATCAGAAAATGCGGCAACAGTAGCGAGTGAAGTGACAGTCGGTCTGGCTATCGCTTCAAAGCAAAGTGAGTGCCGAGAATACATAGCACGTACAAAGCTACGAGCCACCGCCACAACTAGACTGCCCCCAATGCAGATCGCTCTCAAGATACAGCCACGCGACCGTGCGCAAACACCACATGTGCAGTTGCAGTGTGAGAGAATGCGCCCCCTCCCCTGGCGCCTCGCAACGATGGGTGCCTCGCGCGTGTGAGAAGACTATGCGCTTCCTCTTCGCATTCATCCCTATGGTGCGGGCGAGATTGAGCGAGATTGAGTCAGTGTATTTAAACGTGTAACGACGTTCACTTCTGCCGAATGTTCGTCGGCGCAATGTGGCTCATCACACCTCCACTGTGAGTGGCCGCCCAAGACGTGTTCGATAAAGCAAAACGATTCCGATGAAACTTCGACCAGCATACGTGTTTGTCCTCATAAACTGCAGACGGGCTTGCCATAGGTCGTATTGGGACCACGTAAGTTTGCAACTGCGCAAACTTATGCGCTGCCCAGTGTAGTTGCACCTGTGGTTGCGCGCCGAAGGCAAGAAATGTAAACAAGAGAGAACAACCTGGCCTGACACGATGTCGGAGTGACATCAGGGCCCCTCCTTAGATTTTCCTTCCTCCATGGAGCTTCACGAAGGGTGACGTCAGATGGTCTCCTAAGTTCGTGTACGATTTCTGCGGATGACTATGGCGATGCAGACTTCGCCGCTTCGTTTCAATTGTACACTAATGCCGTTTTAGCTCTTTTGCGGCGGTCTGCCGTCGCTTAGGTCCTAGAGTTGTCCGAATTAAAGATAGTTTGATTTCATTAAACAATGCATATGCCTGCTGGGACTACAGGTCAAGTCCGAATTATCTGAGTTTCTGAAATAATGAGAGTTGAATTAACGTGATTTTGCTGTACCAACAAGCTGAACCTTTCTGCTGTTGTAGTACTTTTAGAAGAGGCAGAATCTTGGTGATACGATCACGCCTGATACGAATTTTTCGCAAGTCCCGACTGAAGTCTGTGAGCTTACAATGAGCTCAGGTTGAATGTTGCGAACCACCTTTCGCGCTGCAGCAGATGATACGAAAAATTGAGCCACTGCACGAGAAGGCCCTGGTGTGCCGGTAGCGGCAGGTACTGGCGGTTGTCAGACTGGGTAGAGCGACCATGCTAAATGCGCTGGTCTCATTCTTGTTGCCAGGGTGACTTAGATTACTCCGCCTCCCCCCTCCCAAAAATGCATTTGCTTTGTGCAGCATCGTGCAACTTCTCCGCAGTTTTCGAACACCTTATAACCTTGTCAGGGGCCGGCAATTATGTGTGACCCAGTGTTGCCACGTCAGCAAGGCAAGATCGGCAGCATTCACTTGCATAATTCGTTGTGCGCATGCGTTAGTTGCGAGATAAATATCGGGACTGCGCCTAGGTACTACACAGGTGGACACAGCTAGGACACAGCAGCAAAATTTCCAGGTAACCAGGCAGAACTTGAAATGTCAGCCTCGCAACACGTCAAGTGTGTAGCCAATTTTCTCTTTGTGCACTCGCCTTTGTTGCTTTTATTTCTGCATGGAGCAATACAGGGCTGCGTTATTTTAATTTCCAATCTCTATTGTTTATAGCAATGCCAAGAAGACGGCACTGCGTCAATGGAAAACGGATCAGTGGTGCGATAGCACCTCTGATTATGAAGACAATGCAGTAAAAATGTGCAATTTTCTCATTCTCAAGTTCTGCTACATATTTCTCCCAAATATTCTGCCATTAATTGAAAGGCATTAAGATTGCGGAAAAAAAAATTTTAAAAATCTAATTTTGAGCAAGTCGGCCACTTTATTGCCGCACTTCCCTTAATTTCTCAATTTTAGTACATTCTTTAAGTGATATGCATTTCGGGTGAAATGAATTTTTGTGCTGTCCCAAGAGGTTCGTATCATTGAGAGTCTGCTGTATTGTTTGTGCTGTGATAGAATGTGAGCTTCTCTTTAACGGGCCTCTTGAGTCTTCCCAATTGTGGAAATGGCTTGCTTTTCATTTTGCAGATAGACAAGCTCCAAGAGGACACACAACGAGATGCAAAAAACAAGGTGGTCTTGGAAAGGAAAATTGAAGTGAGCCTACTATTTTTATCTACAAAGGGGCATGCTGGGTTCATATTGAAAACTGAAAGACAGGTGAGATGAATGCACAAGTGTTGACCAGCAACGGAAGGGGCACCTAATAATATAACTTGAACCAAACATTACTGAACAGAGTGGTATGCCTTACACAAATGAGAACTTTGAATAGTGAATGCGCAAATTTTTGGACATGCCTGATAATTCAGTCACCTTCGCGGCACCTCCGCGTACCTTGTAGAGCCAATGTACCGTTTGTTTGCACGTATAACTAGCAGCAAAAATTAAAAGAAATTAACAGTGAAGTGGGGTTACAGGTTATATGCAAATTTTGCCTTGAGGTGTGGCTTCACGGCACTGTAGTACGCGTTGCTGTGAAGCCACACCTCAAAGCAAGGTTCCCCGCCATTCACTTTAGTTATCTCCTAGTGAGCCCCACCCTCTCCCCACCCCTGTGTCTTGAAGCTCCCTTCTCCCCTCATTCGTGGTCGCCCATTCTCCCCCTTTTTACGGGTTGACATTTTCTGTTTAGTAGTTAGCAAATAGTGCATGCAGTGCAGCAGACAAAAACTCTGATCCTGATGAGCTGTGCTTAACGGCTGTGTACAGCGTAGCAGAAATTTAGAATTATCAGCATTGCCGAAGCAGGGAGGAACAGAGCTGCTAGCTGAAGATATGACGTGAACGAGTCGTACATCTGTGAATAGAGACTTTTTCAGAGATGTGAGTGTTGTGAAGGTATCTACCAACGGGGAAAACCGGGAAGTCTTGGGGATTTTGAATAATCTAGAAATACTCAGGGAAAACTCAGGGAATTTGTTCTATCAGGGAAAGTGAGCAGTAATTTTATTGAAAAGGAACGAAAGTCACAATAATGCTGGCTTGATCAAAAGAGAGGAATCGTAACGAATCCTCTTTGAAACCGTGTCATCCGCTGGAGGAGAGGAATCGTAGCGAATCCTCTTCAACGCCGTGTCGTCCTCTGGAGGAGAGGAATCGTAAGGAACCCTCTTTGACACCGTTTTGTCCGCTGGAGGAGAGAAATCGTAACGAATCCTCTTTGACGCCATGTCATCCTCTGGAGGTGTGGAATTGTAACGAATCCTCTTCGATGCCGTGTCGTCCGCTGGAGGAGAGCAATCGTAAGGAATCCTCTTTGACGCCGTGTTACCCGCTGGAGTAGAGGAATCGTAACGAATCCTCTTTGACGCCATGTTACCCGCTGGAGGAGACGAATTGTAACGAATCCTCTTTGACGCTGTGTCATCCTCTGGAGGTGTGGAATTGTAACGAATCCTCTTCGATGCCGTGTCGTCCGCTGGAGGAGAGCAATCGTAAGGAATCCTCTTTGACGCCGTGTTACCCGCTGGAGTAGAGGAATCGTAACGAATCCTCTTTGACGCCATGTTACCCGCTGGAGGAGACGAATTGTAACGAATCCTCTTTGACGCTGTGTCATCCTCTGGAGGTGTGGAATTGTAACGAATCCTCTTCGACGCCATGTCGTCCGCTGGAGGAGAGCAATCGTAAGGAATCCTCTTTGACGCCGTGTTACCCGCTGGAGTAGAGGAATCGTAACGAATCCTCTTTGACGCCATGTTACCCGCTGGAGGAGACGAATTGTAACGAATCCTCTTTGACGCTGTGTCATCCTCTGGAGGTGTGGAATTGTAATGAATCCTCTTCGACGCCATGTCGTCTGCTGGAGGAGAGGAATCGTAATGAATCCTCTTTGAAGCTGTGTTACCTGCTCGAGGAGAGGAATCGTAACGAATCCTCTTTGACGCCGTGTTGTCCGCTGGAGGAGAGGAATCGTAATGAATCCTCTTTGACGCCGTGTTGTCCTCTGGAGGAGTTGTCAGTGTACCGTCAATGACCGACTTTCCAGACGCCTGATAATTTCGGACGGCTTCGCGGTGCCACCGCATCTCTCATAGAGTTAATTTATAAAAAAGTCTGAAATTTTGGACGTGAGAACATTTTGCCGTCCGAGTTTTGGGACTTTTTGCTGTGACCGCCGGTCCAAAACAGCAATAATCAAAGCCACCACCATTTCCACCATATTGATTACCTTGTCCCCTCGAACCGGCGCTGTTGCATGCAGATCTGCTGGCAACTGTAGCCACCACTGCGGCAACGCTAAACTTAGCTGCTTCGACATTCGCTGTTAAGGTTCTTTCCGTTCTGTGCCGGGTTTTTCATCGAAAGAGTTCGCTGCTGTCAGCACCGGCACGCACTCTGCCTTTGTGGTCGTCGCGATTTGTTTCGAACCTCGGCAAGCATGGCGCGTTGCATAATGCCACTTCTCAAAGGTTAGTTTCGCCTCAGTACAGTAGTGTTACTTGGTCAATCATACACAAAAGTACTGCGGTGAAGCATAACAAGCTTGGTAAGGGGGCAATTGTCATGGGACACAGTATGTGTTCCTTAATTATACACGCATGCACCCGCCATCTCCTGTTACAGTACGAACACCGATATGCCTAATTAGTGTACTGGCAGACCTTCCAAGCTTTTGCGGATGTGCCTGCGATTATTTTAGCCCTTAAAAGGCCCCTCACTAAGTTTGGCCATTTTGAGTGACAAGCGCCATGGATACTATGTGCGCTAACGATCGTATCTGCTAAGTATTGCATCGCTATGCGCCGCAGAAAGAGCTGAAATTTCAAACTGGATGCCGTCTGCTCTTTTCCTCGCGGGCGCCGTGCTCCCAGTCGGAGAGCGGACGTAATCGCACAAGTACACCTATGGACATCGTGCTGCTGTGACGTTGTTCGTTGTGACACGTGACTTCGAGAATTATTCAAGGCAACATCCGTTATTCGTGTTATCTGTTGCTTCAGTCAACAAATTAAAGTTTAGAGAAATAATAAAATACACAAACCGAATGTCTGCGTGTTCTTGTTTTACTTCGCACCACTGCAAGAGATGTACTTCCATTTCGCCTGCATCTTCCCATGTCGTGCAGTAGCACGTGCGGACAGTGAAAGTATGTTATTTTCTACAATGTTTGATCGTGTGATCATGATCTATGATCCGCGTGTGTCTTTTTCAGTATTCATGTAGCACTGGCTTATACTGCTACTCAGGTGTTCTCGTGCGCAGCATGCAAAATCGTGTGCTACACGAAACAAGACAAACGCAACAGCTCGTGCGCGACGCCGTCAGCAGAAGTGCATTGCACAGCAAAAAAGTGAGGGAAAAAATGAAGGTGGGCCCGTGACGTATGCGTCACGCGATCGTCGAGCTTCAATATGGGAGAAGGTAGGAAAAGAATTTCGCTTGCGGAAGCTAGAGGGGGCAAGTGGAAAGAGTGTCTCACTTGGCAATGGCCCTCGCCTCTTGAAATCATGGGTTCGCGGCACTGAAATATTTCTGCCTCGTATTATAGACCAATTTCAAAAATTCTTCCAGCAGAACGCTCCCTAGAGGGCACGTAACAACTTCCATCATTTAACCGAGTGGCTTGGTCAGGGGGCCATTTAAGGGCACTAAAAGACATGCATTCATTTTTCGAACTGCCCGATTTTTCGGACGTTTTCGCGGTCCCTTGGGAGTACGAAAAATTGGATGTTTACTGCACAACTGACTAAGAGGATGCTTCAACTGGTCCATGGGGCAAATGGGCGGAGGAAGGAGGGCGAGAACAGAAAAGACCTACGCATTGAGGAATGAACGGGAAAGGAAGCGTGCCGCGGCTTTTTTTGAAGGAACTTGAGCTCAAAAAACAGTGCTGACTGACGCGGAGGTGTCCCTCATCCATACCAATATAAACTCTTTAAAGGAGTGAAACACAACACTGAGGTATTGTGCATGGGCTGAGAGTATGTCAGGACAATTGAGGTTTACTTACCAACTGTTGAGAGAGAATCTCACTTGTGACAAAGTTCAGGCCTCATACCAATGAGCTTGCTATCAGTTGATAGAAATTGCTCATATTTGAAAATATTTGTTTTTGTATGCATCTCCTTTTTTGTTCGTATTTGAGAATGTGCGACTCGATTTGCATTGGTGCTTACCATTTTTTTAAAGATACTTTATTCGCTGTGCATTTTACTAACCCCACCCTTCTGTATATTTTTTTTTTTGAATGAGATAAACAGTAGTCCTTACTATTCGAACTGTATTAAGTAGTGTTTTTTCTTTTAATTTTTAACATGCTTACTAAAGAGTGGCAGCATCAGGCGACATGGTGTCAACCCGTCTTGACATAAAACAAAGTTCTGTGTCACTCAGGGAATTTTGCAAGGTCACTTGGGGAAAACCTGGAAAACTCAGGGAATTTGGAAATGTCAACTTGGTAGACGCCGTGGTTGTATGCTGTTATTTCCGCTGAGTATATAGTGGAGTACACTTAAAACAATATCAAGAAGAATAAAAATATTATCACTATAACTGGTCATTGTTATATGTGGACTGCCGCAAAAAAAAAAAAAAAAAAAAAAAAAAAAGTTGCCGAACATACCTTTGTAGCCCTGAAACGAAATTTGCCACTTCACTAAAAAGTAGACATTGTAGAAAGCAGGCTATAAAAAATAAAATGTTTATTTATACCTCTAAACAGTGTGTCAAACATTAGGTGCGCTGAAATAAAAATCCGTACTTGCTTTCATGGCAGTTTAAGGGGGGGGGGGACGCGGCCCTCGAAAACCGAAAAATCGCGAAAAAGTCGATTATTGAAAAATCATATTTTTGGGTTGTATGACTCATAAACTACCTGTTCTGTAATTATCAGCACCTAATTCAACCTAAAAGTACCAAAAAAACGCTACTTTTGAGGCCACCGCGGCGCACAAAACACGTGCAAATGCCGAAATAAAGTCAAACCGCGTGCGCGCCATTCCCGGCCCATGCGGCCTGTCCGCGCCATCTTGGTGTCGTTTTGACCGTGAATTCTTTGTCTCTGTTTTGGCGCCTTGCAAAATGCCATCGTTGGCGCGGTTGAGGCGTTGCGTTTTCCCGCGATCGATACCATGCGGAGTGCTGATTGGCCGGAGCAGCGCGTTTAAATCCTGTGGGCTAAAGCGCGCCTGCCATTCGCTGCTGCGCGGGTGGCGGTGGCTGCTCCCTTTGATGCCGCGCCCGCCGCGCTCGCATCATTGTTGCCCCTTGCTCCGTCCACCTCAACATGAGCTTGCGAGCAGCTCATCGCCTTGCGCTATCTTCTAGATTATTTTCTCAGCTTTCTTTTTTTCGCTAGTTCTTTGCTGCATGCGATGCCAGCAAAGCCCAAGACAGTGCAGATGGTCAGTGCGCGAAAGCGCGATATGCGTCTTGTATGAGCATCGAACTTCCAATCTTCCGCAGCGAGTGCCAACTGTGTAGACGCTTTCCAGCGGCGGAACTGTGCTGTCGGCTGTCGCCAGTCGAAAATCCGACACATTGAGTGTGCCTGGAGCCGCAAGAGCTAATTAGAAGCTCCGCAGGAGCTTTCTAATAAAAAACGTGTTCAACTTTAAGGCCTGTTTTCTCGGATTTGATTTTTTCGCTAGTGTTGGTGCTGGGGAAGGCGATACCTCAAAAACCGCTCTTCAGATTTGTATGCCGTTTTTTTTATTCTGTTCCTGAATGACTTTGCCAGGGGGTAACGGGTTTCTTTTTTTGAAAGCTGGTGTAGTTAATTTATAATAAACAATGAATTTTTTTATTGATGCCGGCAAAGCCCAAGACAGTGCAGATGTTCGGTGCGCGGGAGCGCGATATCCGTCTTGTATGAGCATCGAACTTCCGATCTTCCGCAGCGAGTGCCCACTGCGTAGACGCTTTCCAGCGGCGGAACTGTGCTGTCGGCTGTCGCCAGTCGAAAATCCGACACATTGAGTGTGCCTGGAGCTGCAAGAACTAATTAGAAGCTCCGCAGGAGCTTTCTAATAAAGAACACGTGTTCAACTTTAAGGCCTGTTTACTCGGAACTGATTTTTTCGCTAGTGTTGGTGCTGGGGAAGGCGATACCTCAAAAACCGCTCTTCAGATTTGTTATGCCGTTTTTTTTTATTCTGTTCCTGAATGACTTTGCCAGGGGGTAACGGGTTTCTTTTTTTGAAAGCTGGTGCAGTTAATTTATAATAAGCAATGAATTTTTTATGAATGTGGTCATTACTGGCTACATCAAATTCAAAGTTGTCTTAAAATTTTTTGGAGGGGAAATTAAAGGAAATGGCTCTTTAGCCCCCTGGGATATCTATCAAGGGATCATCACAGTGAATTTCAGCTTCCTACAATGTCCTGGCATTTCTCCAGGCTTTTCCTCAGGCATATACATGAACAACCTAGTTAGAGCTCAATAACTCCGGAACTAATAAACACATCTTTGTGAAACTTTGCAGTTCCTCATAGCTTGGTGGTGTGAACATACCCTGAAAGTTTCATCCGGATATCCTAAAAAATAAAAAATTTCGGTTTCCAGGGTAGCCTCCCCTCTTAAGGCTCACCAACACTGTATGCATAGCGTCCAGCAGCTGTGCAAACACTGGCGGCAATAATTTAGTGCACACAAAATCAGCGAGCAGCTCAATTGACGACAGCGGACTTTACATTGGGGTCAAAGGCGGGTCATTGACAATCTCGTAGTCGCTGCCGCTTCTTTTGTCACTTTCATTGCACAATGCCACTGTCAACGATTGCCTCATTGGAGATATCTTTGCTGAACGAGACAGCAGTATCTGCACTGAGAAACTCCTCCATTGAAACGCCACCTGTTTCGTTGTCAGTAGCCACGGGCTTCTAGAGCTCGTTAATGCCAGTAGCTTCTACAGTATTGGTTTCACTAGCGCAGTAGGTTTTGCCCAGGTGCGCGATGCCCACTTTTTCCATTGATTGGCATGGCCACTGGTTCCAGCCTTCATGATCGCAGCGCTCGCAGTTTTCAGAATCATCGATATCATCGACTGCGTGAGCTCGTACTTCTCTAAGTCTTGCAAAATTTGCAGCCTTGTTTCAAGTGACACAGCTTTCTACTTTGTTGGTGCCAGCTACAATCTGCAGCGAATTTCCGCACTCCCTGAGATAGATAAAGGGAGAGATTGTAGAAGCGCTTTGCTTTTAGCCTTTCTAGAGCGCAGCTCTTAGGTGGCTGTTCCTGCAGCAGGCGCCGGCATACTCGGCTCGACCGAGCGATTGAGCACATCGAAGGATCAAAGAGCGAACGCGGAGCGCAGTGGGGGAGGAAAGATGGCAAGAGTGCAAGATCACAAGGAGGAGAGTACGCCCAATGGACAACAGACAACCATAGGACGTCCTCCATATCAAGTTGCCGGACATTAACTCTTTCCTTACCATAGAAAACGGCCGTTTTTGCTATGTGTCTACATATTTTTTTTTCTTGGGAATATTTTGTTGTACAATGGATTGTTATACATGAAAATGTAGCTGATTGTTTTGCCTTTCCAATGTAATAAAATACAAAGTAATCACTGCGACATTTTTTAATATTTTATCTCTGAAAGCTGAAGAAAAGCAAGGACAACACATGCGAAGACACAAATTTGACACTACACTTCAACGCACATAGAAGAAAAAAGAACTGGAATACACAAATGATTGTCCATGAACTCGGGTACATTTCCTGAAAATCTGAGCACTCTAGGTAAAAAAGTATATTTTCAAGCGACCTGTGAACTCAGCGCCCATGACGCATGTGCCAATCGGCGAAACAGTTATGCCCCAACCACTGGCACGCGTCGGCAAGCTTCGGCACGCGCTGACAAGCGAACGCTTCGCTTCGCGTTGGTCAGAGGAAGAGGGCACGCAACCACTGGAGAGAACACGGAGAGAAGCTCTGACGCGCGCCGAAGCTCGCTCCTTGGCTGCGGCGCACTGTTGCTGGACTATTCTGTCTTCATCCGTCAAAGTCCGGCCTAAAACAGCCTGCTGTAAACTAAGCGTGAAACAATAAGTTAGTGATCTGTATGCGCGTTTAGATATAAAAAACACGTTTGAATAATGAATATACGCCTGCCGCAACAGTTTGTTTTTATTTTTGAAGTAACAATAGTGCACAAAATATCGACATCAGCGCTCGCGTGTCGTCTGTCTGCAAGATCGCTTTGCAAACACCTGCAGGACGACGCCATATCATATCAAAAACTGTTGTACCATTTCATTTTTTGGTAGATTGCACAGCCAACTATGTAAGAATTAGGCGTGCAAAGTATCACTGAAAAACTCTGTGTTGGAAATATTGCCACGTAGTAGTGACGGTAAATAAATAGTGCCGACACAATCGCAACGATAGCGGCGAGCAATGTCGGCAATCGTCGAAAATCTCATCTGCGGGTCAAGCACGTTGGTTTGCATACATCGGTCGTCGAAAGTTACAGCCTATTCGCTGGTGCCTGCGCGCCTTCCAGAAACTGCTACACAATTCGTGTCGCGTATGCAATCAGATTAACAAGGTTCGTCGACAACAGACAGAACCATCAATAACATTCGCGAAACTTCCGATACGTTCAGGCGCATCCTGCACAGAGCGATAACGTTTAACACTTTTTAGCTGATGAAATACGGTAACCGGATACAGATAAAGCATCCGTGTCAATAAAATTATGCTTATTGGTGAATGAAATAAACATGAGAAAGTGGGTTCTGAGAAAATCGGCAAAAAAGAATTGAAACACCTGTAGCACTCACAAAAAAAAGGAAACTAGAATAGCTAGAATGTATGTAATTCGTAGCTTGTCTTCCCCCGATTCTTCATTCTGTCAAATCTAGCCCATGGAGCACCTATACTATTCTAGGTTGTTTTGATGCATCAACACTGCGTGCGGAGGCCTTCACATTGAGTGTATGCTTCAAAACATTTTCACAGTGTAAGGGCCATGTTCTATGGTAACTGGTTTCCACATGTCAAGTTTGTCTTTCTTTACATTAATGAAATGACATAACGTCAGATAATACAAGCTTGAGAATTGGGGGTTTTAATAGTGGTCTTTTGTTGCCCTTTGCCAAGTCGTACTATTGAAGCGCTTATTCGAATGTATGGGAGAAGCTCATTTGCATAGTATAAGAAATATATAAAGAGGTTATTTTCACAATTTATACACTTTGTCACCACAAAAAAATGCAGTTTATTGTTTTCAGCCTGCTATGATGTTTTGACTGAGAAAGATATATTCAATTTGTTCTGCGAGGCACGCAATAATTGCTGTGGCATATTATTTTATCGCACAACACTGCATACAGTAGCCAGCCAATAACAAAACTCAGAAGAAATTAATAGCACAATGTATATGATCAGGCACATAGCATATTATTATTGCACTTTCTTAATTCATGCCCTTTCTTTAATTGCACAATAGCTACTGCTCTGAAATAGTATACTGTTGCGGCACAAACAAATGCATATGATCAAGAAGCTTTAGAGAATGTATAATGTCATGGACCACCTTATACAGGAACAAAAGGTGTGACTAATTAAGTCTTGAATCTAGAGGTGCGAGTTGAAGTACCGTTTTTACTCGCATGATGATCGCACCCCTGAATTTTGTTGTCAAAATTGGATTTTTTTTTATTTCCCGTGTAATGATCGCACCCCGAACTTGCCGCAGCGATATGTCGTGTGCCAAGTCTAGCTAATAATGATCGCGCTTACCATCTGTCGAGTGTTACGCGAACGACTCGTCTGCACGCACCAAATATACTTAACCCTTTCACTGTCACGGACGTACCGGTACGTCATCGCGCTTCCCCCCCACGGTGTCACTGACGTACCGGTACGTTCTCTATCGTTCGTTCAAAATTTCGCGCCTGAGCGCAAAGCTGGCGCTCCTGAATTGGCCACGCCATCTGTTGACTCTTTCTACAAGTTCGTATATTCTCCCCGACCTGTGTTAACCCATGTATTGAAGAGTACGGTGCGACTGCCACTCCCCACTCTCTCTTTGCTGAGTGGCGCGGTGGCTCCGGGTGGCTCCGCATTCGCTGGATCATGCGTCGCGCGCGTGTGGTTATGGGTTCAAGGGTTGTTCTGCCATCTCCGCTGGTTTGAAAGTTTTTATTTTTCTTCTGTTGGTGTGTCTGCTACGCCGCGTCAAGTTCAGGCGCACGTGCCGTTGCCTCTCCGAAAAGAGTGACTCGATTGCTGCTTTCGCTCTCTCGCCGAACCCTCGCTTCCGACTTGCAGCAGTAAACGTAAAGCCCTTCGAACTTTGTTTAGCCTTTTTCCATCTCCCTCTGTCTTCCTAATCGCGCAACGTCCCATTTCTCTCCGTTGTGCGGTCGAACTGAAAGCGCATCCTCCCAGCGCGCGGTTACTTTCGGATGGCTGAGCGCGCGGGACCTTCGTCTGCTCATTGGTGCGGTGGCTCAATTCCGATTTAGAATACGAGCCGAGCTCGGATTCGGACTCGGACAGAGTCGCATGCGAGGAAGAGGGTTCCGCATCGTCAGATTCGGATGTTGAACGGATTTTATAGTCAGGCTGATGATGATGATGTTTACTAACAGCAGCTGCAGAACACTGAAATGTGCATATAGCATTGACTACGTTATTTGTATACCAATCATAATCAAAAATAAATTGCTATGTTCATTCCCTGTTATGCTCGTTCCCTGAAACCAAGCCGACACTGGGGGTGCGTCACGGCCAGAAAGGTCCGACAGCGAAAGGGTTAAGTAGATGGCTCATTTCATTACTTTCATCACTTCCCGCACTTCCATGACAAAAAGAGGTACAACCAAACTTGCCTTTATTATGGGTAGGCTTTATAATAGTTGTGGTCAACCAAAAAAAAAAAGGCGCCTTTCGATTCTTTTCATCTGCACTCGTGAGCACGCAACAAATCGCGCGCGGCAATGATTGTAGCCACGTTTACATTGATACGTTAAAAGTGTACCCTATTCATACGCCGACGCCTGTAACACAGCTGAGATATTCGCCATCCCTTAGCGGAAACGTGCCGTGTTAGGATAGTAGTGAAGACAGATGCCGCAGTTTCCGCAGCACGCCGGCCATGCGTTTCTGTCACTGGCAGCTAAGCGCGCCCATCTGTTTCTGTCCCCTGAAAGTGGACATGGCTACGTTATTGCTGCAAACTTGCCGATATTAACAATATTATTCATCACTGATACGGAAGAAACTGTTTCAATGCACGTAATGTACTCATGAGAAGAAAAAGAAATTGCGTTCGGCGCGTTCGGCTTGCTCCGCCGGTCGCCATTTTAGTTTTGGTGTCCCGCACCTGCATCCCGCAGCGGACGCGGTACGAAAAAAAATTTTTTTTTTCGTGGGAAATTTAATTCGCGTAATGATCGCACCCCTGAATTTGCGTCAATTTTTCTGACAAAAAAGTGCGATCATTATGCGAGTAAATACGGTATATTTGAGAAGGCTCAACTGTGGTCGCGAGAATGGCAAAAGTGGTGCTTTAAGATAGATATCAATTTATTCTGGATGCGTTCAATGAGGTCAGAATTAGATTTGCTCATTGCACCCCCTCCTACAGAGGCATACTCTAGTAGTTGGAGGCACACAGCAGAATTTCAGAAACACAACAGGTGAGTGGAAATCATGCAATATACGGCATGCAATTCCAAGAGCGTGAAGGGCATGTTGTGTAATTATCTATGTGAAGAGAAGCTTAGCATTTTGTCGAAGTACACACCAACATCTTTCATTTCATCGACCCTAAGGAGTGGAGCATCAGGTAGGGTGTATCAAAATTTCACATGGTGCATTTTCTGCATATAATTTAATGCCATAGTGTTGGAAGCATTTAAGAGTACTCATTGTTTCTGCACCAGTTTGAGAGTGAAAAAATGTCTTTTTGGAAGTCGATGCAGTGGTGAACACTGTTGACAGTCTCAAAGAGTTTTAAGTTGTTGGCACACAACGTCATGCTGTTCATTTATTAAAATGCTCTTAGCACTAACAGAAAGCAAGGAATCCAATATAGATTCAAACACCTGACGCACTGCAGAGGATAGATATAGGTCGGCAGTTAGTAACTGCACATCTAGCATCTTGATTTGTGCATGGGCAATGTCCATGCTACCTTTCGAGTGCTAGAAAAGGTACTAGACTTTAGGGAACTATTGATGCTTGTGAGAACAGGGAACAAGTATGCTTCCATACGTCTTAAGCTCTGCGGAGGAAATGCCGTCAACACCACAAGAAAGGGAAAGTTTAAGACACTTCATATACTTAGAAACAAGATTTTCATTGACTGATAGCATACACTGTGCCTGACTGAGAAGGAAGGTTACTTGAAGCATATTTCACACCATATAGCATACAGAAATGTTCTGCAAAGGCATCAGCAGTGTTCGAGGCAACACCACTATTTTCATGAAGAAGACGTACATCTTTTGCACTCTTTTTAGAGTGAGAGCCCACAAAGCTCCAGAAATATTTTGAATTATGTGTCACGCTGGCTTCAACACAATCAATGTGGTCGTAGTGATGATTCTAATAATAATAACAACAACAACAACAACAACAACAACAACAACAACAATAATAATAATAATAATAATAATAATAATCTTAGTGGTAACTTGGCACTCTAGACTAAAAAAAAGGCTGATGCCTGTATGTTAGAGCATCTGATAACCAGCCATCTAGAGCAGGATTTTGCAGGATGCAGAAGACACTTCCTTCCCCTCCACGTGCAGGCACACGCACACGTGCACACACACTTGCTCAATAACACAGCACAGCACACGCACACATTCGACAGGTGCACAACACACAGGAGTGCCAATTCAGTCTGGTTCCAAGGAAGGAGAATCCAAATGGCCAGGGGGGTGGAGTGAAAGCTGTGCATGTGAGATATAATCATGGAGTTGTGGTGTCAGGCCATAGAGGCACGATGAGGGCTCAGGCTATGCTGACCACTTGTTCAGACGAACTGAAGAAAGATTAGTGCTGCCCAGAGAGTCGTCAAACACCCTGCAGTATAGACTGATGCAATGTTGCGCTGGTATTGCAGGGTGTGCTACCTGAGGGGTTTGAGGCAATCCTCGTAGGCTGGCATCAGCTTGCGACAACCAAAAAGACGGGAGTAAAGGGTGCGTACTGTGCGGCGCTGAACAAGCTTAAGCTTGTTAGCCTCGCGAGTTTGGTACGGGAACTATACTGATGAGCAGTACTCAAGTCGTGACAGAACGATAGAAGTGTAGAGTGCTCGGAAAACCTTAGGTCATCAGGGAAGGGAGACATGAACACAAACCCAAGAATGGGCCGGTGCTTACATACAGTGCTGGTGACATATGTGGAAAAGTTGAGAGAAGAGCTAAATGTTACACCCAGAATGGGAAGGGCCCGAACAGTCTTTATAGAGGTGCCTCCAAGGAAGAAGGTTGGACGTGCAGCAGTTTCGGTGTGGCTGATACGCATGGCGGCACTTTTTACGGTGCTACTACAAAGTTTGATATTGTAGGCCCAGTCGTTCACCTGTACGGAATGTATTGTAAGCACATATGCTGTGCATCGGCATATTGTTGTTGTGGAAGTGTTAACTTGTTAATCAAACACATCCTGCGCAGACGCATTAGTAACTTGGTTTTGAGTAGATATTTGTCCTGATTACAATTTATAGTATCGCAGCAAGAAACACTTTAGTAGAAGCTGAAGGGATTCCAGCAGTTTAAGCATACCGACTGCACAAAACACTGATGACATATTTTCACCTTCACCAACAAAAAGTGAGATAAAAAATCAATTACAGTTTCATTGACTCAGTACTTGCTGCTTCTGAAGCGGGCATCGAAGCAATCGTGGTATACGCTGCCACATGCATAGGTCTTGCATGATGCAGGTCCTGCTATGCACTGCACACGGGGCACACGTTGCAAACAGATAATTTCTTTTTGCAGTGCTCAAGTATAAGGACACGCTGACTCAAACATGACTGCGTTGTCACGTATGCTTCAGTGCGTCAGCGTTCTTGATTGCTACACGAGCGATTTATCCCCAACTAGCCCAAAAGACGGATGCACTTGAAAGAAGTGAGTGAATGAGTACAGTGAACTTGTACTGAACTGGATTCACATGCCAAATAGAAGAGCGCAGTGTCAGCTGAAACAGGTGGCACGGCTGATTATGTAAGTACTTCCCATAGTTCGGCTGCTAGTGTCTTTCGCTTTCGGAAGTTATCTTTACCACTGGAAACAGCGCAGAGCTTGCCCGTTAAACTTGATTCACCCGACACCACACCAAACACGGCGCGGTTGACCAACCCAACTTCCACACGGTTCATTCACCACATCACACGAAGTCAGGAGTGCCATATTTTAAATCACTGCAGCACCAAACGGACCTGACAACTCATTTCCTTCGACAGAGTTTCTCAGCTGAGTTCGTTCACTCGCCAGTTACGAACTCGATGGACGCGCTAGGCCTACGCGTAACGTAAACAACATCAGCGATAGGCGAGTGCTGATTATCCAGACTTCAGAGCTCGTAAACATGTTTCCATTCGTTTTGAGCACAACAGAATACACATACAGCAAGCACAGACGTTGCGGCAATCGTGATTCGGTTGACTGTTTTAGCAGACGATCGCACTGAGCCCGGCGGAACGCAGTGGGCAAGTTGGATTAGTCGGCGTCGTTCGAAGACGCTTTGGATCCACGTCGCACTGCCACAACCCACGGTCGTCGGTCGGTCGGTCATGTCGTTGTCGGGCTACTATTACAACACTGTCTTTCAGGAACACTATCGCGCGCGTCATACGTCCAAGGAACTCGGACAATCGTTGGTGCTGGCCGGTGCCGGCGCCTTCGCCCGGGCGGTCATCATAGGCATAGCAGCCGGAGGCTCCGCAGCCTCCGATTGGTTGACGCCTGCGACGCGTTGCAGCCTCTCATTGGTGCATGCCGGCGCAGCGTCGCCTCGCCTCGGCAAACTTCTAGCATCGGCAGAGGACTCGCGTCGTCACGCTTCGCCGTGTTTCCGACCGACGCTTTTGACGCTTCGCCACGTGCCGAAGCTTTCATACGCGTGCCAGTGGTTGGGGCATTACGCATAGTCCTAAAACAAAGGTGCACTTCACAGGTGCTGCAAAAAACATTTGTCTTCACTTCTTTCTTGGTTTTCTCATAGCACTGCTTACAGTTCCTTCGGTTGTCAACCTTCTCAGGCTTGTGGTGAACCCAGTCGGGTGGCAGATAAGAGATGCTGGCTGGTTGATCATCATCAAGATTGAAAATTTGCTTGATGAGCATCTCTCGGAAAGAAAGCTGGTCAAAGCGGGCACTCAGACGTAGCTCAGGAATATCGGGGTGCCCTTTCCAATGCTCTTGAAATAGAATAAAACTATTTACACAAGCAATATCTATGCAGTGGAAAAAGAGTGTTTTCCACCAGCGCACACATTTACGAAGCACATTGTATGTTCCAATGATCTGGTCAGATTTGTCAACGCCCAGCATACCTGCGTTGTACTCATGCACCAACAAGGGCTTTCTTATGGTCCTCTGCTCCACTTGTTGCCCACTTTTGTATGTCTCTTTGCAGGCACTTGTTCATTGGCTGTATGAATGGTGCTCATAAGACTCGCAGCCTTACGGTCCTTCCACTGAAGAAACAAGATGTTTCCTTCCCTCATCCAACAAATGTCTCCACGTTCAGCTTTGTTTTCCCATTTTGAATCTTTCAGATCACCAGGGAAGCCTCGACGATCTTTTCTCGTTGTTCCACATGCCAGCGTTTTGCACTGAAGGAGATGTTCGAAAAGGTGCTTCGAAGTATAAAAATTGTCCATGTAAATTTTGTATCCCTGTCCTAAATATTTATCACAAAGTTTACCCACTACATCAAAAGCCAATCCATGCGGTCCCGCTGTCTCCCGCTTGCCCGTGTAAACGAAGAACTGTAATGTGTATCCAGTTTCTGACTCTGCTAAAACCCACAATTTATAGCCCCACTTCGTCACCTTGTCCCGAATATATTGCCTGATTCCCGAGCGTGCTTTAGATTTCACCATCCTTTCATCGACTGAAATGGCTTCCCGTGGCTGAAAAAATCGTGCCGACGCCTCGTTGATCTCTCGAAGTAGCGGGAGTACCTTCCGCAGTTTGCCAGCTGAAGCAGCACTGTCATCCTCAGGGTCCGAGACATGCAAAAAAGCAAGCAGGGAGAAGAAACGTTTCCTGCTCATGATCTTCCCTGGGAGTAGACCGCCGTAGACTGTTCCGGTGTTCCAATACAAGTGGAGTCTAGGTAGTTGCACGATGCCCATGTAAATCAACAGCGCAATGAAATGCAACATCTCCGGGGGCGTGACCTCTAGCCAGGAGCCATCTGGCTGAGCATAGCTGGGCTTCTCAAAAATCTTCATCCACGCATACTTGTTCGTGCATGCACAGAAAGTGGAAATCATGTCAGCGGTAAAAAACATCATGAACATGTCCAGTGCTCCGAGAAACCTCCACGTCTCACTCCGGCGCGTCACGTCCAGGTGTACACCAGGTGCGCGATTCGGTAAAAACCTGACTCGGCACGGCGTGTTTGGCAAAATATCGCCTCCATATGTAGTTGACACCCGAAAAGAAAAACGTAAGAAGGTGTCATCATTTACAAAGCACGTGCATCGTATAACAACAACACTGACATCCGAAAGTATGCTTACCTTGCCACACTAGTTGAAGGTCCGGGCTGCGTAGACGAATCATCACTGTCGGAGTCGAAATCAGACGATCCAATGTCCTCTACGGACTCCTCACTACTGCTCATATGGATAATATTGGCATCACAAGCAGCGGAATCACTTTGAGACTTCTTTTTCAGCGGCGCATTTTCGGCGGCATTTTGCGAAAACTCCGCGCTACCTTCTCCGCTGCTTTTTTTTTTTTCCGCAGGAGCCTTCGCGCCTGAACGCAAAAAAACACAGAAAGTGCGCAGTAGTTCTTGTATTACTGGCCAGATGGCGCCACGTGTCCGTAAACGCGGAGTTTTCTTTATAGCGGGGCATTCAAAACCATCGATCCATAGTGATCGATGCTATATGGCGCGGTAAGGAAAGAGTTAAGAATGTCCGCAGGATGTACGAAAAAATCCATGGGACGTACTAATGGATGTTCCGAGGACTATAAGGTGCAAAGGAATTGTGCACCCTGGGGTGGTGCGACGAACATCAAAAACGGATGTTCGGATGTTTACAAATCTTGGACCTCTTTTTATATGTCTAACCGATGTCTGCGGGATATTCTAATGTCAGCAACGAATGAACAGGAAAGCTGCCAATTGGAAAATTAATTTTCTTAAATAGAAATATGCACACACCAGAACAGGGGCACTAATCTAAATAGTGGTCACTGTCTTTTGAATTTCCATGTAAATTTGCCCACTAGAACAGCAGCTTTTTTTTTATACATCACTGTCTTACTGCATGCTCTGTCAGAGCCTGTTGTGCCATTTTTATTTTGCGAGTATACAGTCATCATTAGGAATATTTGTGTAGAAGTCACCATCAGCATATGCGATAGGCAAAGTTTCAGGGTTGCTGGAATTTGCATTAATGGGAATGGATTGTGTAACGTTTATTTGACCTTGTGGTAGTGTTTTTACACACACTATTGCAAATTAGGTACCACCACACAAAGTGCAAATGACGTATGGAACACGCATTGGCTGACTAGTAGATATACCGTAAAAACCAGCATATAATAAGAGGGTTTTTTCCTATTATTCACCACCCAAATTTTCGCCTCGTGCTATATGCGGATCCAAACAAAAATTTCAGTAAAAAATTTGGGCAAGAAGTTTTGGTTTCGTTATTGCTGCGTGGCTATGGCTTGACTTTGTTATTGCCGCGTGGCTACGGCTTGGCTTCCTTATTGCCGCATGGCTACAGCTTGGTTTTGTTGTTGCTGCGTGACTGCAGCATCGTTTCTTTATTGTTGAATGCGCACCTTGGCAGCATATGTGCAAACCACGCTTCGCGAAGTGCACCTTTTTTTATTCCGCATTGAAGGAACAAGATGTCCGGACCACGAGAACAGTACTTGGCTGCTTTCAAGAGAGAGGTTATTTTAGCCGCACAGGACATCGGCAACAGTGTGGCCGGGAGGCAGTTTGGAGTCAACAGGCGTCAACGAGGGAAGCATTCGTGGATGGCGTCAACAGAAGGAAGCCCTTTTTGCATGCAGCGGAATGCGAAGAAGCTTTCGCAGCCCGAAGGGTGGGACATTCCCGGAAATCAAACTCGCCCTGATGGAGTTCGTACGCCAACAGTGAACCGCGCATCTAGCTGTGAACGTGGAGCTTGTGCAGGCAAAAGCTATGGAGTTTGCAAGAGAAAAGGGGCTACCGAGCTCCACCTTCAAAGTGAGCAAGCACTGGATTTATCGCTACATGTGCCGTGCTGGTTTTTCCTTACGCCACTGAACTTCGATTTTCCAAAAGCTGCCCGAATCGTTCGAAGAGCTGCTTGTGGCTTTCCAGTGCCACATTATTTCGCTGCGCAAGTCCAAGAACTTCCAGCTAAAGCAAATTGGCAATGCTGACGAAATGCCAGTTTATCTGGACATGCCATCACCTCTCACCGTGCACAAAAAGGGCTCTAAACAAGTTTATGTCCGGTCCACTGGCAACGAGAAAACTTGAGTTACCGGCATGTTGTCGTGCACGGCAGACGGACGCAAGCTTCCGCCTTACGTCGTCTTCAAGAGCAAGACAATGCCTAAAGGCGAGGAGTTTCCAAAAAATGTGGTCGTGAGATGCCATGAGAAAGGCTGGATGAAGGAGAATCTTTTGCTCGACTGGATAAAGTCTGTCTGGTGTAGGCAGCCCGGCGCACTGTTGTCGTTCCCGTCTATCCTCGTGCTTGGACGCATTTCGTTGCCATTTGGCCGACTCAGTGAAGAGGCTGTTGCATGAATCCGACACTGAACTCGTTATCCGGGGTGGAATGATGTCTCAGCTGCAGCCTTTAGATGTTTGCGTGAACAAGCCATTCAATGACGTGGTCAAGCGGTGTTACGCAGATTGGATACGCTCAGGTGAGCCTGCAGTGACGCCGACCGGGCGGTTGAAGTGGGCTTTGCCAGCTGCGCTATGCAAGTAGATTGTGAATGCATGGGCCAGCATACCAGAGGACCTTGTCACGCATTCAAGAAGTGTAGCATCTCGAACTTGCTCGATGGCACAGAGGATGAGCACCTCTGGGAAGATATGTCCAACAACGAACTATCTGAAGAGAGCGCAGCTGAGGAAGACAGTGATTGAAGTGTGGAGTGCAATTTAAATAAATGTTTTCTTCGAGTTTTCCTAACTCGTATTATACGAAAATAAAACTTTCTTTCCATTTCGCATCCCAAAAATTTTACCTCGTACTATATGTGGGTTTGTATTATACGCGGGTTATTATGGTACATAAAGAGAAAAAGGCAGTGCACAAGGGCAGGAATTGGCATGGATAGGGTGACACACGTACAGTTCGTCTTACTACTATTCTGGTATACAGATTATTTGCATTTCGAAAAGAACAATTATTTTCCTATATGGCAGCAGTCATGTTCAACCTTTTCTGAGCACTTACTGCATATACAGTTAAACATGGATATATCAAAATTGACAAATGCTCGAAAATTTTCGTTGCAATGACATTTTCATTATATGCAGTTTAAGCATGAAAATCTGAAAAAAAAAAGTGCACAAATTGAACAAAAAGGTAACGGGAGGTACTCACCCAAAACGCATTTATTTAGCGCCAAAAAGTTATTTTGCTGTACAGTGAAACCTCATTACATCATAGCTGGCCAGAGCTTGGAAAAAGTATGTACTAAACGGTAGTACTGTTTAACCTAATAGCACGAGATCGCCCACCTACCTGTCGAAAACTGAGCTCGGAGAGAGTGCGAAGAAAGGGGAAAAAAACATGCAGTATTTATTCACTTTGCGCGACAAAAGTGTTATTTTCGTTTGATGCCGCGGCAGCTTAGCACGACGACAACAGCGGCCTCAAACTTACTGAAGCTGCGTGCCAGCCCCCTCTTCTTGGCAAACATTTGAATGGCAGATTCCTCGTTGGTGTTACGTATTCTCCGTGCATGTGCGAAGTAGTGCTGCAGAAGTCCTGGGGGCGCCTTTTTCATTGCCGGGTGCCGGAGTTTGGAATACTTTTCGTTTGGAATAGAGTTACGTTATCGCGCCCCTGTTCTCGTCACGGCGATTACATTCATGAGGCTGACGTAACGCGCAGCTTATGCCACTGTAGGGCCTGAATCGCCCGTTCTAGTCGACACTTCGCCAACAACATAGGCAACGATGGTGAAAAGTCGAACCTCATAGCCGACATGTCTTCGCGGTTGCAGCAGCGCTGCCGAGCAACTTCTTCGCATTCCAAATGCCACACACTGTAGTCAACAGCAGATCCCTGTTGCGTGCCAGCGCCGTCTTCTTCGTGTCACGTTCGATAGTACGGGTGATGTCTAATTTTTCTTCTATGCTGAGCACCCGGCGTCTTTTTTATCCGAGCTTCGGAGCGACGCGCGTCCTCGCCTGCACGACGCCATAATGCTTTCTGGCACGGCGTCGAAATGATGTTGATGATGTGGCTTCACGCGCAAACGCACAGGGCGCTTGGAGGCCGTTGTTCTGATCTCTGAGGCTTGTTGTTCTGCCAGGCCGCCCGATGGAGATGGCGCACCGCCGAAAAGTTGCACGACGAAAAGGTTAAACGCTACATTTTAACCGATACATACGCCAATACAAAACACATTATGTTCAATGGCCGCTGAGTCGGGGATTTGACTTTACTACTTTTAAAACGAAACTACTGTTTAAGCGGGTACGGTTTAACGAGGTTTTACTGTATTGCTTGTTTGTGAGGGACAGCAACACTAAATGTTTATAAGACATCAAGGTACACAATACTATACCAGCATCGTCTATCGAGCCCGCGAACCGGTGCAAAATCGCAATGGCATCCAGTACTTCCTTCGTGGAAGGCAAAGCACATGAGGAATCGACCTCCGAAGATTCGTCGTTGTCACTGTGATATCGGATACTTTTCACCAGCGCCTCATCCGAGATCTTCTTTATGTCGGCGCAGTAGTTCGCATAAAAAAAAATCGCAAAGCTGCACGTCTTTCGGGGCTGCTCCATTTATGTGCAGTGAAACCCAAGCTTCGGCGAGATCCGGCGTTTCTGAAAGCTCTTCTTCACTGTCAGTTTCCGCAGCTTGAACCTCTTTTTTGATCCGGGCCTTACCGAAGCAGTTGATAATAATGTCTGCACTCGTTTCTCGCCAGGATGCTTCAAGCATCTCAACTGCTTTAAAAATGTCCAGCTTTGTTTCCCGCTGAAGATGAATGTTCGGAAGCAGCCTTTGGATTAGTCTATGCCAGTAGGAACACTTCACGCTGTTGATAATTCCTCTGTCAAGGGGCTGAATGAGCGAGGTATGGTTCGTGGGTAAAAACTAGAGTTCAATGTTAGACAGCTCGAGGCCTTCAACATGGTGCGCAGTACAGTTGTCTACGAATAGACAAATTCTGCAGCCCTGTTTCTTGATATCTTTGTTGAACTCTCTTAACCAGTAACTATGTATGCTCCATGTCATCCATGCTTTCGCATCTGCCATGTATTTCACAGGCATTTTGCGTGTCCTTTTGAAGCATCTGGGTCAGGCGCTTTTGCCGATAACCAGTGGGACCTGCGTGTTGCTTCCGTCACTAGTGATGGCGTCAAAAACAAAGTGACAAACAGTGACCACTACTCCATGAGACACGAAAAGCAGTCCTTTTCTTCTTAGTAGTGTCACCTGGTGTCAGGCTAACAAAGTGAAGTGCAGAGACTTCTGTAGCGTCAGAGTGGTGCGGCCGCTGCGCCGCCGGCAACCCGCAAGCGGCAGCAACGTTACTTAGAGCGAGCAGCGGGATGTTTGAAGGGAGGAGGAAATAAGGACACGGTCGCGGTGAGGCTTCGCCGGGCTGCCTGACGGGTTGCAGAATCAAGCTTCGTTCCCTTCTTAAGATCACTATCATCAAAAATCGCATTGCTAGCCGACTCAATGGATGCAGGGGGTGCCTCAATGCGCGTGTAGCACATCTTCCTCTTCACAATCACACTCTCTCTCGGCCGGCTCCAGGAACACAGGGGTTGCCTCAATGTGCATATAGACACACGTGGACAAGCATCGTCCCTCCCTACTTTTTGCACCAACGGCGCTCTGCAGAAGCCTCGTCTCGCTGTTGCTGGGGCTACTACGTGCGCGCCAAGCACGATGACACTGCTGCGCGCTCCGTCATCGGCAAGGCAATCGCAGATGTGTACGGCCGCTGCTCGCGCTAAAATAACAAATTTTAGGGCAAAATCCACTAGGTGCTCGGCGAAGGGAATTTGTTATTTTTAGGGTGTCTCCTACTGCCACTTTGTTACCGAGAAGTCACAAACGCATGTGTTTCTATGAAGTGACGATGTGGAATAAAAAAACTGGAATATCAAGGAATTCGTTGTATGGAGGTTCATTATGGGCAGGTTTAACTGTAGTGGAGCTTACTCTATCACTAAAGCTCTTGTCCCATTTCTGGCATATATGTGGGCACTGTTGGTATTTGCAAACTGTTGTTCCGCATGTGCCATTAAGAGAATGCACATATGGCAACAACCATTTATATCGTGAATTAGGGCATCAGCAGGATCAAACAGATACACATCTTTTTATTAGTAAAAGTAGCGACAGCAAATGGTGAACTGCCACACAATAAAGCCTAACTTCATAAAGACATAAAATATTTAATACACATTGTATTGCTACTAAATGGGCAGTGGTTCAGCTCTTGACCACACAGTCATGTTTTTGTTTGGTGAAAATAAAACACTGACTGAGACTGAGAAGCTACAAACATGCGTGATTGAACACATGGTATAGCTTCTCAAAAAAATAGGCAAACGGTGAAAGACTGATTACAAATTACATCATTGAAATAAACATGTATAGTAGAAACAAATTTGTAGCAAGTAGGGAATTAAGCGAACAAAATCTGATCCCAACATGAAAGATATGACGTGGCACAATATCCTACTCAATGAGGATCACTCGACAGCAAGGACACCATAAATTAGATAATAAACACGAGTGGCATATTTAGACACCTTGACTAAATAACATGAATATGTGAGACTGACAAATATTCTGAGGCTTTTACGTACCAAAACCACAATACCATTATGACGTAGGGGGACTCTGGAATAATTTTTTACCACCTGAGGTCCCCGAGTGGGCCCTAGCCAGGTGATATTGAGTTTACTCGCATTTATTGTGGACCAAATAAAGTTGGTTCAATCACTCACTCACCACCTGGGGTTCTTTAACATGTACCCAAATCAAGGTACGCATTTTTGTATTTCACTCCCATCGATACGCGACTGCCATGGCTGGGATTTCATCCCGCGCCCTTGGGCTTAGCAGCAAAACACCAAAGCCACTGCACCACCATGGCACATTATCACAAAAAATTGTCAACTGAGCCATTTACAAAGCTTAAATGTCATTACAGATACACAGTTTGACATAGAGCTCACTGCTGACAAAATGCAAGAGATACGAGATACCATGCAGCATACATTCAAAATAATGAAACCATTAATTTTCTTGGGGTAAAAAACATTGGGTTCACAAACATTTGCACGTAATGCTATATGCTTGTGCAAAAGTATTAAAATTATCCTACTACTTAGTGAATGACCTGACAGCTAAGCACTGAAGTGCGCATCACGCACAAATATGTTGCTGCAACTATGCAGTTCAAACTAAAATAATTTATCTCAGGCAACAGTTCCTAAGGCACGCATGGCAGTACGCATACATGTTGATAAAACACATAAATAGATCATATTTTCTACATGACATCATTAGGACAGGTGCAGAGATGAAACCTTTTGTCGACAAAGTTTCTGAAAAGTTGCACATTGCAAAGCGCATTGATAAATTTTAGCATCAACACGCGTGTAGCTGTGTAACAGCAGCATGTAGCTACACACGCGTGTAGCTACACGCTGCTGTTAAAATTATGGCTCTGTTTGCCCTGAAGACCGAGATAGCGCTTCGGCAAGCTTAAAAACACTAAAAATGAGATTCTGAGAAAACTTGAAAAAAGAAAATGAGCCTATTTTTATAACAGAACACCACAAAATATTTGAATACTATATACAAATGCTATTGCATTAGTAGCCTCCAGGAATATAGTCTGTCTGGCTAGTGCCACTACGGTGATTAGTAGCTTGTCTGCCCCGGCAGCTATGTCAACGCGATGTAATAGTTCTGTTTCGGTCAGTAGCAAGATTTGACGCTAATTCTTTAAGTTTTCCTTGAGCTTTACTGTCAAAATGCCGCGAAAATTCCAGATGCAGAATAGTAGCATCGTGCCGAAACATAGATGAAACGTGGCCGTTGTCAGAATCGCTTCAGGGGACTAGGCCTAACATGACATCGCGATCTTCGGCGTCGCTCGACTGCAGGAGCGCGCAGGCTAAATATAATCCGACGTAGCATCAGTGCGCGCACACGTTACGTCACGTTGGCGAGAACAACACTATCTATAGTTAGACCAATGGGTCGAAACACTGGTGCAACCACTGTAACCGCACGCGGCCGACGGACCCCACGTCAAGCGATGCTCACTCATGCGCTGATAATGTTGGACTATAAACGCGCCTTTCTCAATGTCATCAGGAAGCGGTGCGGTGGAGCATCGTTTATTGACGTTGTACGGCGACTTCCTCTTTTTTTTTGTTTTTTATAAATTTGTACTTCGTAGCGGACTTCGGAGTTGAGGTCGGCATCGCTGTCAGCGTTGGCACGCACGGCTTGTGTGAAGCGGCTGCGGAGCGATGCAGATGACGCCAGTCTAGCCAATGGCGTGGCTAGCTAAGGGTCACGTGCCACACGGTGCCGGAGGTGTCTGTACGCGATAGTCACGTACAAAGAGCCGTAGTGGCTGCTAATGAGGCGATATGGAAAATTAGCCAAGAGAAAGGTTTCGAGGTTGTCGAAGTAAACAGGGAAGTGAGAAGGGGTGGCGGTTTTGAACGAGACGGGATGCACTTGAATTGCGGGCTTGGACTAAAAGTGGGCTGGCGACTTGCTGGTCACGCTGTTGCTTTTTTAGGGGCCCACGAGCTCTCGGGACGTCAGAGTAGGTAGTGATGAAGAAGGTCCGCTAAAGAAGCCTCAGAAGAACATCGCCGTACATAACAGAAAAAGGAGGAAAACGAGAAAGAGAGCTCGCCATGCAGTAGGCTTCATCAACATGCAGGGCGGCAGAAGAAAGGAAAAGTGGGCACAGATTGAGGATTAGATTTATAGAGAACAAATAGGGGTGTGTGCGGTTACAGAAACGCACCTCAGAGACTCGGAAGAGCCGCCAGTGATTGAGAATTATGTTTGGGAAGGGTGCAGCATAACTAAGTCGGAAAGAAAGGGAGGGGGAGTCTGAATGCTCATCCATCAGGGAGCCAAATGGAAAAGAGTAAATTCAAAATGTCAAGAGCATCTTTGTTTATTGGGTACAATGAGTGGGAAAAAAACTTGGCTGGGCGTTACGTATTTGTGGACTGGGAATTGCACAGAGAAGAATAAAGAGTTAGTGGAATGCATAAGCGCTGATATTAAGGGATTAGGGAATGGTGCCGAAACCATCCTATTAGGTGACATGAATGCCCACATACAGGCTTTAGATGGCTGTACGGACAACGGGAAGTCAATGCTTGACCTTTGTGAGCAACATAACCTCGTTATCGTGAATACAGGGCCAAAGTGTGAAGGGCAGATCATGTGGGAAGTGGGAAACCGGCAATCGACCATTAATTACTCTCTGATGACAGAAGGAATTCATTATAAGTTGAGAGAAATGGTCATTGATGGAGAAGGGTATAGCAGCTTAGGCAGTGAACGTAAGTGCATGATTTTGAAAAGGGGATATGTAGTTGGGAAAGAGAGCAAGGATTGCAAAATGGCCAGTCCAAATTTGAACGCTGAACAAATAACAAATATAGTCAATAGAGTCGAGGAAGAACTTGGCAAATGGCCAAGTAAAGAGTGGGAATATAGTGAGCTTCTAAGTGTAATAACGACAGAAATACGGAAAGAGAAACGACGTGTTCGTTGAAAAGGAAAAAAGAAACCTAAATGCTGGGGGAACAGGGAGATATGATAAGCGATTGCCGAATGACAGAAAGCATCCCGAGAGCACAGGCAGGCAAAGAAGGCGAAGTTGTTGCAGGATGAAGTAGCCAGTAAATGGAAAATATAGCGGGAAGAAAAGTCTATGGTTTAAATACTGGGGCAAGTAAAGATAAAAGGTGAAAGTGAACGTTGGTTGTCAGCAATACATGAGAAAAAGAAGGCCGCACCTAGAATATTTTGGAACCACATGAAATTATTAGGCAGGAAGTCAACAACAATACAACAACATATCCTAGACGACGATGGAAACAAACTGAAAGGAGAAGCGGCATTAAATTACTTCCGAAAAATAACAGCCAAATCTTTCAAGGCAATGACGAGGTTGTATTTGAAGAAAAAAAGAGCATCAAAGAGAACCAGATAGAAAAGGAGCTGGTGCTGACAAATTTTAGCAGAAGAAAGCCGAATAAGCGCACAGTGACAGGGCTAGCCGAGGTTCCCGTTAGGCTGAATAATGAACTAGGACCAAAAAGTACGGAAGCTCTGTGAAAGCAGTGGAAAAAACTTTAAAAGATAGACGAATACTAGACAGTTAGCGACAAAGTAGAATGAATTTAATTTTAAAGGTGAGGGGTAGGGGGAGAAAGATAGCATTCACTCGTATAGTCCGTTGACCATTACATCGGTAATATACAGGCTAGCAATGCAGGCAACCAAATTAAAGCCTCAAGCATGGGCAGAGAATAATGGCATTTTCGGAGAACTTCAGAATGGCTTCAGAATAGGTACTATGGTGTTGAGCTGCTTCGCACGAGGTTGCGGGATCGAATCCCGGCCACGGCGGCCGCATTTCGATGGGGGCGAAATGCGAAGACGCTCGTGTACTTAGATTTAGGTGCACGTTTAAAAACCCCAGGTGGTCGAAATTTCCGGAGTTCTCCACTAAGGTGTGCCTCATAATCAGAAAGCGGTTTTGGCACGTAAAACCCCATAATTTTTTATTAATTTCTTTTTTTTTTTCAGAATAAGTAGGCGTTTAGATGATAACTTATTTGTTCTTACTCAGTGTATTTAAATATCAAAAGTAGACAGCAGACCGTTATATGTGGCCTTTTTAGACATTACAGGAGCCTATGACAATGTAGACCACAACATTTTGTGGGATATTCTGGAAGGGGAAAGCTTAGGTGACTTTTGTCTACAGCTTTTGAGAGAGATTTACCTAGAAAATACCGTTTGCGTTGAATGGGAAGGGATGAGGATCGAGGACAAAGTGCATATCAACAAGGGGCTGAGGCAGGGGTGCCCTTTATCCCCACTGCTGTTTATGACGTACATGGTGAGGATGAAGAGGGCGCTAGAAGGAAGTAATTTCAGGTTTAGTCACTCAAAAGAAGAAACAGAAGAAGAAACACTCAAAGCCTTCCATGACATGCTTAAAAGCAAAATCATCAGCATGCTACCCACCTTAGGCAGCAACACAGAGATTCCGCAATCCTCTCTCCCACCATTGAACATGGCTGTGAGTCGCGGAGGACGACCTCACGACGGGCACGGCATCCCCACAGATGCGCCCGACGCCAGGTCCGTGGTATTCCGCATAGGGGATGGTGGAACAAGTTAGGATATAACAGGTGGAACTACAGGTCGTTTGCCAAAAAGAGGGCAGTGCTGCAGTTTGCAATGGCGGACCTCGACCCCAAGGCCAATGTCATCGCGCTACAGGAAACAGAATCGGTAATCAAAATAACGGGCTGTAGCTGTTTTAATGAGCTCTCTACAAGAAAGAAACCGAGTTCAAGAACAGCCATTGCTGTGCATCGAAACTTCACCACAATGCAAATCGACTTAGAAATCGAAAATGTGCACTACACCTTTGTGCAGCTAATGCCCAAAAACAGGGAGCATAAATGCCTCTATATACTAAACATATATAGCCCGCCAAAGTGCAATACTATCCCCTTCCCCACAATCATGAGAAAAGCGAGGAAAGAGGCGGCACAAGCCCAGCTCGTCGTCCTGGGAGACTTTAATTCAAGCCATACCATGTGGGGCTACCCGCAAAATACTAAGAAAGGAGTGTCGATAGCAAATGGGGCCGACAACCACGATTTGACCATGCTCACAGATCCCATGCAGCCGACACGTATTGGCAACAGAGTGTCACGAAACACCACTCCCGATCTGACCTTCGACCGGCAAGTGGAGGGCGTGACGTGGACCAATACAGGCCTAAATTCGGGCAGTGATCATTATGTCCTGGACATTAGAATACCTGCTGCGGGGTATAATAAAAAGAAGAAACTGCTCGTGAAACATACCAAGTGGGACCAATTTAGATTCAAACGCAGCCGTCAGGCAGCAATGAAGATTAAAGACCCAAACGAGTGGACGGCGCAGCTCCTCAAAGTTGCGGAAGAAGCCATGATGGAGGTGCCCACCAAGGAAGATGGCCCCAGGCCCGACTCTAAGCTGATCAGCCTCTGGGAAGAGCAGGAGACTTTCCTTGCAGAATGGATAAAGCACAAACATAACTGCACACTTAAACTAGCACTGGCCCAGGCTGAGGCAGAAGTACTGGAGTATTCACGCGAGCTAAATTCGGCTCAATGGATGCAGCTGTGCAACAGGCTAAATGGCCAGCTCGGCTCGAAGAACCCCTGGTTCTTGTTTAGACATTTGCTCGGTCCCGATAGCAGCAGAGGGGCAACGGCCAACAAAGTCAATCGGCTCCTTTGGGCGCATCCGGCCTCGGAGGAAGATATCATACAAGAGCTCACCAGCCGCTATTTTAATACAGAAACAAATGAGCTGGCGTACGCAGAGTACACTGGCGAAGCGAATGAGAGCATAGATGCCGACATAACCGAGGCTGAGGTAAGAGCTGCGCTCGCCGATCTAAACACCACCTCTGCGGCGGAGCTGGACGGCATAACAAATAAAATGCTGCGCAACCTCGATGACCAGACAATTAGAAGCCTAACCGGCCTCTTAAATCAGATGTGGTGCACCGGGGAACTACCACAGCCATGGAAGGAGGCTGCCGTAGTCTTTATTCCAAAACCTGGAAAAACGCTGCAACTGGAGAATCTCCGCCATCTCACTTATGTCATGTCTGGGCAAAGCACTAGAGCACGTGGTTTTAACAAGCCTCGCCGAGCATGTAGAGGAACACAAATTATTCCCAGCCACCCTCTTTGGCTTTCGGCCAGCTGTGTTCACGCAAGACATCGTGTGGATGCTCAAAAGGGGCGTTGTGGATGCCAGAATCCCGGGGGCAGTGCGCACGATCCTAGGGCTCGATGTGCACAAGGTGTTCGATAACGTCAGACACGAGGCCATGCTCAGAAACCTATCGGACATGAATGTTGGGGCACGGGAGCACAGATACATCATTGCCTTTCTTCGCGACCAGACAGCCACTTTCAACATTGGAGATATCAACAGCCCTCAGATCAATCTCGGTGCTAGGGGTACACCCCACGGTGCAGTACTATCTCCTTTTCTTTTCAACTGTGCTATGAGGAACCTACCCAAGGAACTTAACAAGATCCCGCTCATCCGCCATGCCATCTATGCGGACAATGTTACCATTTGGACGAGGCAAGACAATGCCGGGGCCGTCAAACAGACATTGCAAACAGCAGCCGACACAGTACAAGCCTACGTGGTCGGCAACGGCCTCAAATGCTCCTCTACCAAGTCAGAACTGTTTATTGCTGGCAAAACAATGCAGGCTATCAAAACTACGCTGCAAATAGTAGTCAGTAAAGAAGTAGTACCCCAGGTCGCCATCATTAGAGTACTGGGGCTCTTCCTAGAGGAAAAGAACTCGTGCAAAGAAACTATGAAGAGACTGGCGAGCATATCTCGCCAGATAATCGGGCTGCTGCGATGTATTGCTGGCCGCAAGCCTAGACTCCAAGAGAAAGAGGCATGCAGGCTTATCCAGGCTTACTTCGTCTGCATGATAGCATACACATGTCCTTTCCTTCAACTACGAAAGATCGACATCGCAAAGATCGACACTTTTCTGCGTTCAGTCTACAGAGTAGCCGCCGGACTTCCTGCATGGGCAAGCAACGAAAGATGCAATTAGGGCTCCATAACACCGTCACTGAAATCGCGGAAGCGCAGAGAGCGGCGCAGTGGTGGAGGCTGTCATGCACACAGCAAGGGCACCAGATCCTACAACTCCTGAATTTCCCCTCCCACACAGGAACCACCAAGAGAGTGAAAATTCCGAGAGACATTAGGAACCAACTGGTCATTCCACCACTCCCGAAGAACATGGGAGAACACAACAAGGGACGCTGACGCACACGCACGGAATCCCTTAAGAAGACTCTAGCAGACAAACCGGCCGCATATGTGGACGCCTCGCCTGTGAGGAACGGCACATATGCGATAGCGGCTGTGGACAAAACGGGGCGGATCCTCCGAACCGAGAAAATCGCAGCAAGGTCTATCCTAGAAGCGGAAGAGGCCGCCATTGCTAGTGCAACAGCAGTTGCAGGGACGCTCTTCATAGTGTCGGACTCAATGTCAGCGATCAAAAGCTTCAGATCGGGCCAAGTAAGCCAAACCGCGTCAGAAAAACTACAGAGGCTGGAGATAAGCATCAGGCTTCTCTGGGTCCCTAGCCACGAGGGAAACACCGGTAACGAAGCTGCCCACCTCACAGCCCGCACAACTACTAACCGGGCCGAGGGGCAGCGTCCTCCGGAAAACCCTGAAACCCTGTCACTAACTTACGGAGATCGCCTCCGTCGGCAAAGAGAGGAAGAACAGATTTACCCGCCTCCATGCGGCGGCCGAAACAGACAACAGGCTGTGACCCTGTGCCAAGCTCAAACGCGCAATGTGCTCAGCCCCGGGAGACTAGCGGCCATCCTGAAGGATGACAGCGTCTCGACATGTACGTTTGCGGTTTAGCACAAGCTGGACAGGACCGCATTCTATGGGGATGCGACCGCCACCCGCCCCCAAAAGAGCTCCTGAGGCCAGCCCCCTCACCTGAGGAATGGGAGAAAGCGTTAAGAAGTGTCGACCAAGAATCACAGTCCAGGCTGGCGGAATGGAAGGCGACAGCTGTGGCCCCCTGGGCCCCGACCTAGCCTCCCCCCATGACTTGGCTCCCCCTTCCCCTTCTCCTACTATTCAATAAAGTTGTTTCCTCCTTCTCCTAATTTAGTAGAGTAGTAGATACGTAGAGCAGCAGCTTCCAGGTTTATTTCATGCGGACGACATTGTGTTGCCAGCTAAGAAACGAAATGATGTGCAACATCTGGTTAATATTTGTAGACAGGAAGGCGAGAATTTAGGTTTGAAATTTAGTGTTAGAAAATCAAGTTTTATCATATTCAATGAAAACAGTGAACAGACAGTGGCAATACAGGGACAGAAAATACATCGGGTAAAAGAATGTAAATACCTTGGTATATGGATAAACGAAGGCAATAAATATATGGAAACACAGGAAAAAACAATAGCAGGGAAGGGGAAGAGAAATGCAGCTATAATGAAGCACAGAGTGCTATGGGGATACAACAGGTACAAGGTGCTCCAAGGTATGTGGAAAGGTGTAATGGTTCTAGGACTTACTTTTGGAAATGCGGTTGTTTGCTTTAAATCGGGTAGAATCAGGACTCGATGGGAACCAAAGGACAGTGGGACGCCTTGCATTGGGCGCTCACGGGAAGACTACAAATGAAGCTGTGCAGGGTGATATGGGCTGGGCTAGTTTTGAAGTGAGGGAAGCTCGTAGTAAAATTGAGTATGATGAACGACTGAGGTATATGGAAGAAAGTAAATGGGCTGGGAGAGTGCTGAGGCATTTGTATAGAAGAAACATTGATTCACAGTGGAGGAAAGGAACTAGGAAGCTTACCAGCAAGTATGCGGCATGCAGGGTGAGCAACACAGCAACAAAGAACGTCAAGCGCAATCAGAGAGGCTGAAATAATTTCATGGGTAGCGGCAATGGAAAAGAAACCTGCCATGAGTAAGTACTTCAGACGAAAAAACGAAATCAGGAAAGAAACAATTTGCATACCTGCCAATCCTGATTCGCCCAGGAGACTCCCGATTTTTTATTGAACTTTCCGATTCTACGATCACTGTCTTATATCTCCCGAAAAGTGGTCTCTGTTCGCGCAATAATGGTTTTTGCGAAACCGGCACTGCGAAATCTAAAGCCACATCGTAATTGTCAGCACCACCAACAACGGCTGCACTAGCACCATCGGTATCATCGACTAAGCAGCCGACTATGGTGTTTAGTAAGCCGACCAAAGCCAGAGCCAATGTAGCTCTTGCATTTCGTACAGGGCTTCCTCTATGGTGCATCTTGTTGCTGCTGCTCTCAAGGCGTTGCTGCTTGTGTGTATGATTAGTGTTGGCTAGGCCGTGTGTATGCGGTGCACTGTGTAAAGTTACAATCCTCGTGTGCTTGATGCCATAACGCTACCAAAGCCCAAGAAAAGGTATTTGCAGAAGTTTTTGCAATCTTATACTTCTGAATTTCCTGCTTTTTGACATCAAGAAAAGGAGAACCTTATGCATTTTGTACAACGTGTGGATGAGATGTCAGCACATGGTGGCAAAGGCGACTTGAAACTCCACGTTTCCATGGTGCACCGCTGAGCAGCAAGACAACATAGTGAACTTTCTTCGGAAAAACTGCGACGACAGTGTCATACGTGTGGAGTGCCTTTTTATGGGATTCCTCGTTGAACACAACCTACCCCTTAGTGTCAGCGACCACGTTGGGCCTCTTCTACGTAAAATGTTTCCGAAATGCGACGAGGCGAAGCGTTATGGATGTCGACATAACCCTGAAACGCAGCTCGGAAGAATGCGGAGGTGGCCAGCCTGAAATTTATTTCACAGTCATCGCTCTCGAGTCTTCGTTTTTTCTTATTCAGAGTTTCCCTCAGCTGCTACCCCGAGGTTCCAATGAATCTGCTGAAGACTCTTTAGATGCTCTCGAAGCTGAGTTTGGCACACTACAGGTGTACAGTCTTCAAGAGCACATTCTGAATGAAGGAAGGTGGGATGTGCAGTGGTCTATGGTTGGAAAACATGAAAAACATGTTTCACCGAGTTGCTAAGGTGATGGTCGATTTACTTGTGATACCACATCGCAAGGCAGAGTGTGGGAGGATTTCAGCATGGCGGGAAAAACTAGGTCTGAATTCCGCTCATCAGTGTGCAACACAACCCTCCAACACCTGCTGCTAGTGAAGGGCCGGCAGTCTGGACCATGTTTTGAGCAAAGCTACTCGAACAAATTTTTGCAGTGAGCAAAGCCTGCTATTGCATGGTCCCTGCAAAAGGACTCATCGAACACTGCCGGAAAGTTCAAACCACCTTTCGCCCTCCCACGGTCCCACCCGGAAGTTGAAACTGTAAATGCACCCCCCCCCCCCCCCGTTGGCTCGAATAAAAAGTGTCCCTGAATTTATGATAACTCAAGGGGAAGCTCATTACTTTTCGAAGTGAGATCAGGAACATGCACCTATAAAGCGAGATATAAGAACGAAGAAGAAGCATGTGCTTGCTTCGGTAAAGCTAGGGAAACGATGGAGGATGTTTTATTAGAATGTGAAGATATCTGCCCAGCTGTGAATTTAGGCACCACTGAGCTCCTTGAAGCCCTTGGGCTCAGCAAGAGCAGGGGGAAAGTAAACATGTGCGCAATAAAAATCAGTAAGATGTGATTGGAAGAGTGGTCGAAGAAAAGTAGGAAAAAGAGTAATAACGGAGACGTACAAAAGCAAAGTTTGCGTAGGGAGTCAGGAAATTTGGTAAGGGGAATTCATCGTGCGTTTTCTTTTTTCTTTTTTTAACCTAGGTAGGACATTAGATAGTATAATAGCAAGAGCTTGGTGACGCAACCGACAGCCCCGTTCCAAAGGGGACGCTCATAACATCTATCCGTCCATCCACGTGCCTTTGACGACCAATTACAGCACGCATTGGGTCTTTTCTTTTTTTTCTTTTTTGCAGAATTTCTTTACTGCCAATTTGCTTACGGAGCCCATGGTGGCGGGAAAATCAAGCCGAGAGACTGCTCTTTCAAACGATATACGGGTTGGCACGACTGAACTACTGTGGGGGCTGTAACCCGCCGTGGAAAAAGCGCTTTTTTACGGAAACTTTGTCTCATTTTTACCTCACACTGGTGCCAAAAATTTATATTACGGCTAAAATATTCATTTAAAATTTGCATAATTTGGCGAAGTGGTAGAATAATAGTTGGAAATTCCGAAAATACCGTATCTAAAATATTTTTTTAAAGATTTTTTGGTCACTAAAACCCATGTGCCCCCTTAAGCCGCTCTAAGCCTAATAAATTTGATTTTTTGGGATGAACAAGTTTTTCTGACTGATCTTTTGAACTATTTTTCGGTCCTTTAGAGGTCCGGGCAATCAGTTGGCTACTGTATGTGTTGGCAAAATAAGAAATATCACAAATTGTCAACTGGGCGCTGTTACTGTCACAAGGTAAATGTAAGTGCCACACTTTGACATGGCATATATCTTGTTGGGTGTAAAAAGGGAGCAGTTGATCCTCACTAGCTGACTGTGGAACTAAGATATGGGATACAAAATATTAAGCAGTGTAGGATTCATGTATTAGAACGATTGAAAAGCTAATGACCTGATATCGTCAAGTCTGCTTTCTTTAAATGAAGACTTGTGGTACCTCTAAACCCCAGAAAAATGCTGCCAAGACTCGGAGCACTTTAAATGATTTAATGTGATAGCTTTTGTACCGCTAGTCTCGGTTTCATTTCTACGGCATTGTGACGTCATGACATAGTATGTGGTCCCGTGAAAGCAGGGCATTGTGGTGTTTTGTCGCTTGCTTCAGCTCACTCTGCCACTCACTATACTGCTACACTGCTTCGCAGAACGAGTAATAGCATACGAGGTGACCAAGCAAGCCAGAGCGAGTATCAAAATGTCACAATTTCCTGCTTTGAAGTGATGCCATACCATCTCATGACGTCAAACACGGTATCCTCCAAGGAAGACACCAAGACTGGCTAAAGAAAAGTTAGTATAATGAAATATTTAGAGCACTTTGAGGCGTGTTTGCAATATTCTCTAGAGTTTAGAGGTCTAGGTCCTTCTCTTGATGCAAAAAAAGGATGTGGAAAGTATCATGTCAATACCACTTTAAAGGGCCCCTGAAACGGTTCCGTCAAATTTTGTAGACACATAGGCTACAGCTAAAGTTAATCATTTGCACCACAATTTGTGGGAAGCATCTCATTTTAAGAGAACTATGGACGATTACCAGTTACCCTCCTCCATAGTCATGCATTTTTTCTTGTACTCGTTCGCCGGGTGATCGGGGCTAAACTCTGCCTTCACTGGCTCTGCGTGATGGTGGCACGTCGTGTCGTCGACTTCCGGTTCTCTAGGCACGAGCGCGCGAAGCCTCTCCAAACTCTCTGCCAGCTGCTTGGCAGTCAACCCCAAGCGAGAGCTATTGAAGCAGCGTGGGTTGCGAGCATTCTGTCACAGCGCCGAATGTGTCTGGTATTCCGGTAACTACAGGCGAGCTGGGCGTTTCGACGGATGGCTGGAGGCATAAACTCAAGTTGATGAAGAAACTTTAGAGTAAACGTACGTGAGCGGCCTGATTGGTCTGCCCAGTCCAGCCACCTGTTGTTTATTTATTTATTTATTTACCCTCGGAGCCTTTCGGCATTAGAGGGGAATGGGTTATATACTACAAATAAGAAGGAAATCAATCATGAGCTTATACGCGTAGTGCGCGCCGACGGACGCGCCACTGGTGGCGGCCTTGCGCAGAACACACGGGAGAGGAGCCAGCCGCGCGCCGTAGTTTGTTGTGTCGTTGATAGTCCTTCTCTGTCTTATTCACGTTTTCTGAGAAAAATAGGCAACACCCTTCGCATGTGTGCAGTGGCCAAAGCTTCAAGGAATGTCGAAGAAGAATTGTTGCAGGGTGGGGGGCTGAAATACCGGCGAAAACGTGCCGGTGATACGGTTCTAATCATTCCCCGCAAAGCCTCATCAGCGGGAGCAACGGTAGCAAAAATGAATCGTCACTTCGGCGGGAAATATCTTGTTCTCATCCTTTCCTTTGTCTCGTCGGTGTTTTTTTCCACTCGATCATAGTCAGACGCATAAGCGACGAAGTTCGTCTGCAGTGCAGCGTGCGCTTTAAAGGCATTTCACTAAAATTCGGAATGCCATTTGCCGCTTATATTGTTTTCCGTTCTTTACCGCATTGCGCTAGTTAGGCAGCACGACTGCACGAGCGCATTGTGTTGTATGTTAAAGCTACTGAAGTTTGCAAGAACTGAAATTGTTGGTTTTATGTGGCCCGGTAAATCCTCACACCAGCTCTTGCGCACTTCATGTTTTTACATCTATTTTATGTGTGGCTTCGCGCATGTTCAACTGTTGCTAGTTGCGTTTGTAAAGGGTATAAATCATGCTGTGTCTTATCGGAATGATACCAAGGAAGTGCATCTTTAACAGCTTTATCGCCCGGGGGCATCTTAGATATTGTGCTGTTTTTTAAAACGTGCTTAGAAAATAGGTAGTTCAGGGCGAGAATTGCTAATAGTTGCTGCATATGGTATTTTTGTTCCATTTTTCGCTGAAAAGTTTGCGTCACGTTTGGGAAGTCATCACACCTCGATGCTGCCTGAGCAGACTTAACACTCCGAGCGATTTGTTTGTTTCACAACGTAGCCCTTTCTTGCATGTGAATTTTGTACTCAACTGAATTCTTTCTTATGCTTACGCTGCAGAGGACTAGAGCCGGCCTTGCCGCCAGCAATCATCTACTTTGACTGGCGCTGCTCTGCCTTTAAATATATCATGTGGCATCTCTCTCTAGTAATATAAGAAAGTACTGAAAAGTTAGTCAGACTTTAGCTTTGTACTTTTCCAAGCAGCTCCCTTGGGCAATTTAAAATTGTAAAAACTGCAGCGGGAACGGCAGTTCATCGGCGTATGCAGCAGAATTGCATCGGCTGTACAACGCTAACACGTGCTTTTGTTAACCTGTGCGTTTGGTGACTTCGTTGACTAGTGTACACGTTTCCATCAATAAATTCGCAATTACTCTTCTTGAGGCGACTTCGACTGCACTTGTTCGGCGACGTCACATGTATTCATCGGCAGAAAAATCACAACGGCATATGCAGACATCCCACCGTGCAGATTTGTTTTATATAATTTAGCACTAACGACGGGTGCTGATTATTGAAGTACAGAAGCAGCATTACGGCAAGGGTAGAATTAAAAAAAAAAAAGCATTCAAGAGATCGCATTACTCAACAAAATTTATCAGCTAGTTAACATGAGCTCCACTTCATGTAAATTGGGCTCATGGCTTTTGGCTGTGGGACACACCTGGCACGTATGTGGACCATGTTGTTCCAAACACCAGTAACATTGCGTTCATACGCGCTCCCACCGAGGTCAGCGTCTTCCCTACAGCTGTCACCGCAGAAGCAGCAGCCTGGCACCCGGACAAAGGAGAAATCACAGCCGCTAACTCCAGCCATCCTTGCTGCGAAGGGTTGACGTCTGCTACTGCTCCCGCGCATACTGTTGGAAGCACCCGCTAGGTGGCTATCAGTGGCGCCTCTATAGGCAGTGCACGAGGCGTATACACAATATTTGCTAATTTTACAATGTTAGCTGAAAGTATGATAAATGCAGTAATAGAACATGACATATAAAAGTAACATTAAACAAGAAAAAGGAAAACACCGACAGCAGTTCATACAAATGTTGGCTATTATACATTGTTAGCTAGTGCTTTTCGAAAATTATCATTGTTATTAATGGAAACAATGTCAGAAGGAAGTTCATTCCAATCTTTCAATGTACGTGGCAAAAATAAGTGTAAAAAGTGTGTCGTGTTACATTCACCAATTCTAACTTTATGATGATGATCAGTACTGTGAGATAAGTAATATGGTAGCAACGTGAATTTTGGATGAAGTGTAGGGTGTGATACAGCTTATGAAAAAATGAGAGGCGGGAAATTCTTCGACGTGTTGCTAGCGGTTGAATACCCAGATTCAATTTCATTGAAGAAACGCTCACACCACGGTAGTAATTCCAAAGAATAAAACGAGTGGCGTTGTTTTGGATTAGTTCAAGGGAATTTATTACGTTTTCGTGGAAAGGGTCCCATATAGCTGCAGCGTATTCTAATTTTGGTCGTAACAGGGTTTTATAAAGTAGTAGTTTTAAAGGAGAGGGAGCATGAGAAAAGTTACGGCGTAAGTATCCCAGCAAACGGTTGGCTTGAATAATTATATATTCGACGTGATGATTCCATGTTAATTTAGATGTTATATGCAGGCCTAAGTACTTATATGAGTAAGTCGATTCTAAAGCAACTTTATTCAAGTAGTACACAGGCAGATTATTGTTAGATAGGGATACTCTCAGAAATTTGCACTTGTTAACATTGAGTTCCATTCGCCACAATCGGCACCATTTGCTGACGTTATTAAGATCGGCCTGAAGCAGGGTGATGTCGTGTTTGTTAGTTATATCTCTGAGGATTACACAGTCATCTGCAAATAAATGTACTTTAGAGGTTATTGCTGAAGGTAAGTCATTAATATAGATAAGGAATAATAGAGGTCCCAGGACGGAGCCTTGTGGCACATTGGACTGAACGTCGCTATGAGGTGAGTCATGGCCATTAGCTGTTACGAACTGAGAACAGTTAGCGAGAAATGACTCAGTCCATTGGAGAACCTTATGATCGAGGTTTAATTTGCTTATGTTGAATTCCAATGGCGGAGTCGGAGCAGCCGACGGACTCCGCGAGCGAGCACTCGACTCTGGCGCAGAGCAACGCCTCCAGATCCGCGAATGGAACACAACCTGCGCCGCCGGAGCAAGGCGGAAGCGGAAGTTCGATCACCGAGTTACCCAGGATACCTTGCGTGATGTCATTTCCTTCCGCTGTTTGCTCCCAGCACCGCCGCACCGGTCACTTGTCTCTTCAGTGCCGTTCACCTGTTGTTTTTTTTAAAGTGCGGAATGGATATCTCGCCAAGCGTGCAGCAGCTTTAGCTTCCTCGCGAGTCGTGACCAGTGGCGCCTCCTAGCAGACAAACGTGGTGAAGGAAATACGTAACGCAGAGTTCTGGTCCACTCCGCCGATTTTGGCGGAGCAGCTTTTTCTGCTTCACGGAGTGACTCCCGCTCTGAATCCCCTCCGACTCTCTCATTGGAACACCTTACTCCTGCCCTCACTCTGCCATTGGAACAAACTTGCTCCGAAACGAGCAGAAAAACTTGCGCCGACTCCGCCATTGGAATTCAACATTAGTTTATAAAGTAAAAGTTTGTGACACACTTTGTCAAAGGCTTTCGAAAAATCTAAAAAGATGCAATCGGCAAGAGAGTATCAGTCTACTATTTGGTATAGTTTGTGAGTAAATGTTAATAATTGTGGTTTATGTGAGAATGATTTTCGAAAACCATGTTGTGGTGGTGAAAAAAAATGAATTAGATTCAAGAAAATCTGCAATTTTAGTAAAAATAATGTTCTAGCAGTTTGCAGCAGGTACTGGCTAATGATATCGGGTGATAATTTGTAGGTGATGTTTTGCTGCCAGATTTATGCAAAGGAATTATTTTTCCTATTTTCCTTTCTGATGGAACAGTAGATGTGTTGAGCGATTGTTGAAATATTTTGGTTAGTAAATGGAACTATAAGAGCAGGTGTTTTTCAGAAATTTAGCACTGAGGTTATCAAAGCCGAGACGAATGTATCTTCAATGAATCTATTAGTCGAATAACTCCGGGAACTTCAACAGTCACTGGAGGCATGGTTAAGAAGTTTCAGTCATTCAAGTCAGGTAGTTGAATTTCAGCTGTGCACGAGAAATTTTTAACAAAGTTATTATTCAGGAGAGTTGCGCATAGGTTTTTCGAAACAGAGTTACCAGAGCAATTGTTAAGAGTGATAGAATCACCGGAAGGTGGATGTATGACGCGCCAAAATTTTTTTGTTATTTATCAGCATAGATGGTAATGTGGTTGATAAGAATGTTTCTTTAGCGCATTTGAGTGCGGCTACATAGGTGTTAGATGCTAATGTGTAGGCTTTCCAACGTGAGTCAATGGGTGATTGCTTCACGGAACAATACAGTCGTCTTTTTTTTGTTGGATAGTCGCTGTAAATCATTATTGTACCAAGGCGTGCGCAGGTTGGATCTTATAGTACGGGTTGGGATGTGTTTATTGATTAAGCGATTTACCTCTGCCCAAAACACATTCTAGTTTGACTGCACACTACGATTTTCAAAATCACTCAAGAATATGTTAAGAAATAGACTGAGTTCTTTATTGCTTCAAAGTTAGCTCTCTTATAGTCTCTAATTATTTTTTTACTCTTCGGAAGTTCCAGATACGGAGTATTCAAGTGAATATTTAGCAATAAGTGGTCACTGATACTGGGTAAGTAGTGGATGGCAGAGGGATAATCGGGACGATTGGTTAGGATCAAATTTAGAATGTTTACGGTAGTGGATGTTAATCTCGTAGCTTGTGTGACTAATTGAGTTAATGAAAATGTAGTACAAATACCCAAGAAATCTTTTGAATCAGAAGAAGAAGATAATATGTTAGGTATGTCCCAGTTCCAAACGATATTAGAAAAATTAAAGTTACCAAATAAGAAAAGAGGTGTAGAAGGAAACTTTGTCGTAATGGTACTAATTACATCATGCTGTTCATTGGTAAATGCGGGTGACGAGGAAGGTGGACGATAGCAAATGCCTAAAATTACCTTTTGATGGTTCAGAGTTGCTGTAGCCCACACTCTAGATTGGTGCTGATGTGAATGGGTGACGATGGGATGCGTTTCGAAAGGGCAAGCGTACGCCCCCACCACAGCACTCTGTTCGGTCACAGCGGTATATCGTGAATCGTTTGCTATCATCAAACAGTTCTGAGTCTTGAATGTCATTTGAGAGCCACGTTTCAGTTAAAGCTATTTATTGGCTGAACACGTGCCAATTGGGGATGATAATGAGTCACGGTTTTTCAGAGCACTTCTGATGTTAGTACAAAGGATGCTGACTTGATCATTTTGCGCATGCCCACTGCCCCTCGCGTGTCCCTAAGTAGAAACGTGTTGCGAGGCAGCCGAAACATGGTTTAGGCCGACGTTGCGTCTTGGCAGCTCCTGACTGCTATTCGAGTTAGAATGGTACATGTAACATTTGTTGTTTAGTAGCAATTTCTTGTGGCTGAGTTTAAACTGTGGCGAGTCTGGTTGTGATTTAGCAAACTCAATTAGTTTTTTTATGGGCAAGTCGAGTTGCGGGTGAAAAGTCCTCATTAACTGCGATGTTGCTAGGTCTTAACTGCGCGCGTGATGAAAGTACTGATTCTTTCGCTTTGTAGTTAGTAAATTTAGCAATAATCTGGCGACATTTGTTAGCTTGGTAAGTACCGAGCCGGTGGGCTCGCTGAATTGAACTGCTGGGAAAAGAGCCATGAGCGGCGTTAAGTACTGAGGTTAGTTTTTCTTCTGTCTGTTGCCAGGTTTCTTTCAAGTCAGGTAGGCCATGAAATATTAAATTATCATGACGAGACCTGTCTTCCAGATCATCCAGACGTGATAATAAGGAGCTGTTCTGAGCAGCGAGGATATCTACGTTGTCTTGCATGCGTGTTAGGTTAGTGCCGAAACGGTCAAGGGATTTCGATTTTTCTTCTAAATCGTTAAGCCTTTTCCTGATACCTGCTAGCTCAGTTGGTATATTTTTCTGTCCGTTTTTAATGGCCGTTTTTAATCTGATACAAGTTCGGTTTGACACTTCGAAGACTGTAGTGAACGAGAGTGTACATCCTTAAGCAATTTGAACATGATCTTCATTTGGTCTGCGGGATCATCAGGTAAATAATCCAGTTCAGATAAGGTGACATTATGTGTGTTAGGTCCAGGGTTAGATTCAATGTCACCAGCCCATAACAATAAAATTGCCATTGCATAGCACTGGTGCAACGACTCGCACAACACCCGTGGGCACGGGAAGACAATCAGGCAGAGTTCATCAGTTTTTTTTAGTGTATAGCAAGAACCGTGTACGCACCTGCATCGCAAAAACGTGCCGATTAAGCGCAGCGCTGCCAACGCTGGTCCCGTGCCCACTGAAGAGCGTGTCAGAGTGCCAGCTGTTTAAATTCTCAGGCAGAAGTGATGACGTTGAAGATGGCGCTTGGTAGACTGGCTAGAGCTGTGCGACTGAAGTTGAATACAGGAATGGACCATCGGGGTAGGCTCCATGGTTGTAGCCGAAGCTCGGCGATGGTGAGGCAAGGCTGGTCCGGAATTCGGGAGCTGACGAAAGCCAAGCAAGGGCTAGTGATAATACCGCCTGCATCGCAAAAACGTGCCAGTTAAGTACAACGCTGCCAACGCTGGTCCCGCGCCCACTCAAACTGTTGGTGCAGAGCTTAACGAGCCAAACAAACTGCTAATATTGCTCTAACCAAGTGTAAAACATTTTAAACATGTACAAAAACGTGGTAATGATTACACTCCTGTAAAAATTTACAAGCAAAGAAGAACACATTTCGTTACTGCTACTGTGGGTGGTTGAGCACTGTGCTGCCAGGTGGCTGCACTGTGGAGACCATTCACATTTGCGCTTTGCTCATCCCATGAAATGGCTTGGTCAAACGGCCTGGCCCGGTCCCCTTGTGTTTGCGTTTACCCGAATACCGGACTCGCAAAACACTATTGCGGTAGTAATCCTCCGGTGTAAAGTGATGGCCGCAAACGCGCAAATCCTGGCACTGATCAGATATTGGCAGTCCGATGCGCTGCAGCCAGTCCACTCGTCTGCTGCCTTGCAGAGGGACATGATGTCGCAGCTTGACATATTGCCAGTCATTACGTTGGCAGCCCACAATGCTACAAAGTCGAATCATGGTGCTTGCGAAAAGACTGAGAGCGACTCTGACCGCGGAGCTCTCGTCTAAATGGAGCTTGTTGTTGTAACACAAGGAAACGACGCTTGCTGTGTGCCGGAATTGCTTAAATGTAGTGAGAAATTGTTCTTGTGCATTCTCTTTCTGTTAGTTTCTTTTTATAGAAACAAATTAACTAACATTCCAACTATTACGAACAACATTTGTTCACCATAAGGTTAGAAAAATTATTGATGACCGCGCCCTGGGCAGTCAATCGGATAGATCGCCATACTAACATCATTGGGGCAAATGACGACAAGTAGGTAGGGGTGGCTTTATATTCAGGCGAACGATGTGCGGTGATTGCCAGTGATGTACATTTTTAAAACCTTAAAATAAATTACACGCTTTACGCGGAGCACTTACGTGCATCAATTAATGATCAGAAGGGCCTACTCTAACATCTCGGTATGCTTATATAAAATTGTCAAAAATCGTTTCAGAGTCCCTTTAATGCCGATGCAGAAAAATAAAGTCAAACTTTAAGTAATGACACTTGCTTGAGTTTCTGATAATGTCTGTACAGAATTTTTTTTTTCTCTGAGATGTCTTTAGAGCTTTGTGTAAGAACGTTTTTTTCTTGTGTAAGATGGAAGAGTTTAATACAAAGCTCTAAAGGTATTTTAGATTTAAAAAAAATCTTTACAGACTTGAATGTGTTCTCGCTCTCTTTCACTGTCTTTTCATTAGCTGATCTACAGTGAAAACTATGCATGGTGTTGTTGAGACTTGTAAAGCAAAATGAGAAATTGACCCAAATTAGTAGACCCGAACATTCCACTACCGCATAGCTCGCCATTGGTGAATCGCTACCTTTCGAGAAGACAAATTTAAAAGAAAGGACTTGCATTCTTGCCAGAAGCAAGCACCGGTGCTGATGTAACTCGGCAACTTTAGTTTCTCGAGAGGTGCAAGGAAAAACAAAACAAACGAATAACGAAGGCCCCCCAAATATGGCAACCCTACAAACGCACACCAAATGCTACAGATGCTACACACACAAAATGTGCGGCAATCCGAGTGTAATCCGAAGCAATGCATTGGCTGAAGCCGTAGCCATGGTCTCATCTCGCTTGTAGCTGCTTGCAGCTCGCGACTGCTTGCGACCCATGCCCCGTGCGCACCACGGTGTCTCCAACCTTTTTAGTTAGAGAATCAAATTATTACAAAATTACAAAATGCACGCTTTATTTATTTCCTAATTAGGACATTGGTTAAGTCTATCATCATTATCATTGACTGTAAACAAACATAAAGGCGTTCGGTAGACCAAAAAAAGGTATATGAAAAATGACTGCTTGTTTTGTATTAAGCACAAACTCCTTATTGTAGAAAAAAGAAGGCTGCTCAAGGGTATTTTGTGTTTGCAACCGTATTTTCATTATCGTGAATAAACATGTTATTCTGCTGTTTGTCATTTCTGAACTGCAATGTTTGAGGGACTTCTGTGTTCATGGGTGGATATATATAAGCTAGACAGACGATGGGTCCGTTTGTCATGATTTCTTTATGCTACAGAAAGAAAAATCTTGTTGATGTAAAAGCGCCAATAATGTGGGCACTCAGCGTTCAGCTGCAGACTTTATCAAGACAGTGTGTGTCTGAGTATGTTTTTCTGCAGTGTTTAATGAACATGTATCGGTTACATTTAATAATTTATATGAATGCATTGTGCAATGTTTATGTGACGGCGTCACTGTTGATAGCAGGCCCTTCGCACTGGGTGTCAATTAATATACATATCATAAGAAGCCAACAAACACTGACACCAAAGGACAACATAGGAGAAATTACTTGTGCTTAATAAATGAAATAAAGAAACGCTAAATTAATGGTAATTTAAGTGGATGAAAAAACAACTTATACGTCGTTGAGACGCGACCATGCGCTGAAAGTCCGCGAGTAACCCGCCGTGGTTGTTCAGTGGCTATGGTGTTAGGCTGCTGAGCACGAGGTCGCGGGATCGAATCCCGGCCACGGCGGCCGCATTTCGATGGGGGTGAAATGCGAAAACACCCGTGTACTTAGATTTAGGTGCACGTTAAAGAACCCCTGGTGGTCGAAATTTCCGGAGTCCCCCACTACGGCGTGCCTCATAATCAGAAAGTGGTTTTGGCACGTAAAACCCCACAATTTAATTTTTTTTTTTTTTAAAGTCCGCGAGTATCCTTTCAAGGGTGACGTCTTTAGGTATTCTTTTTTTGTTCGGTCTATCAGAGAATGGAATGCTCTTTCGCCTGACGTTGTTAATATTGAAAACAATGATGCGTTTTATCGCGCTTTATGTATGTGATTACTTGTTCCTTCCTTTAAAATGTAATCCCCCCTGCTGTAATGCCCGCATGGGCGATGAAGGTATCTAATAAATAAATAAATAAATAAATAAAACTTGCCTCCGGTGGGAGCCGAACCCACAGCCTTCGCATTTCGCGTGCGATGCTCTACCAATTGAGCTACCACGGCGCTGTTTTCCCATCCACTTTCTTGGGTATTTATGTGTCCTAGTAGAACCCAGGGAGTGTTAGCCAGTGCCGCCACTCACAGACCTTGGCGGCAGATGTGGAACGTCCTTTTTGCCGCAGGCGTCACGAGAATGTGATCTTTTTTGGGTGAAGGCAGCTGGTCAATAAACCTGCACATGCTACCTGAAGGCATCAGTGTTGCCATATTCGAGACCCTCGTCATGTAATAAACGAGAAGGGGGTTAACCGAGGGGCTCGATTTTTATTAGTCATATCATAAGAAGCCCTTTCTTAATGTAATGAACGAGAAGAAAGGGGGAAAGCACATCGCGTTGTGTAATGCCCGTTTTCGAGAGTCAGCTTCATCTCAATACAGCTGTTTTCCGCGGTGAAGCATACGAAAGGGTGGGAAGGTGCAATTGTCACAGGACACAATATGTATTCCTTAATAGAGAGTTTTAGTTTAGGGGCGCAAGCGGCTTGCGTACGCAAGAACTAGGGGCGACGGTACTGCGCATGCGTAGACCGCTACGTCTACTTGCGTCCTTGGGTTGTTTGGCCGGCCGAAAGCATCGTTGCCCTTAAGTGGTCACGTTACCCACGTGACTCTCGCGGTGTAGGAGAACTTACAAGTAGCTAGCGGGTACATAATCTAATAAATCTTTCACCAAGTGTCGACAGACGACGTTTTTATATATATTAGAGAGGCTTAGCATGTCCGGTATTCGGATAAACGCAGTTGGGGCATTGGGGCGGAGCCATAAACGGGAGCGTCCTGCATGGTGCATCCACCTGGCGGCGCAAAGCTCAAACTGACAAAAGCAGCTAATATTGCTGTAACGAAGTCTATTCTAGTTGACCGCTGGTGTAAATTTTCGGCACTGGCGTAATTGTGTTGCTGCCAAAAATTTATACCCGCAGCAAAGTAAAATGCACTTGGTTACTGCAATATTAGCTGTTTTTGTCTGTTTGAGCTTTGCGCCACCAGGTGGCTGCATCAATCATGCAGGCCGCTCTAGTTCATGGCTCCGCCCCAACGCCCCAGCCTGCGTTTACCCGAATACCGGACACTCTAAACCTCTTTATTAACTGCTTTTAGTAAGAATAGTTTTATGTGCTTTACTTCATATGCTTGATTTCATGTTTTAAAAAATTATAACGCAGCAAAGATCAGACGTTGATGGCGCTGCGAGCGCATGCGACCTCACTGCGGCTTGTGTTTGGGGCCGCTAACCTATAACGTGTTTCTGCTTGCGTACGCAAACGCAAACGCACCCAAGCGCTATGGGCCCCAACGCCTTGCGTCCCCTAAACTAAAACTCTCTAATGATACACGCCTGCTTGCACCATTTCTTGTCACTGTACGAACACCCACACACCTAATAAGTGTATTGTGTTGCGGCTCGGGATAGCATTTAGGCCAGGAATCATTCAGACACAGTGATGAGTATGTCTGAAAGTAGAAGTGAAGGAAAAATGTTTATTTTAGATTAATTACACTGGCTCCAGATATGGAAGCCCACTCCATGTAGGGGCACATTAAATGTCTGAGGTCACATTAGGATTAGGAGACGTCAGCATCCCTCCTTCCCTCCACCCCCACTGCACCAAAAGTCCGCGTTGAAACAGTCGTCTTCCCAAGGAGACTAGACTAGGAAATCTGATGACTGTATCTCGGCCAGTCATAATTGTCGAACCACTCACAATATTCCTCCCATGTTGTTGCACTGTTCCGCCAGACTCTGCCTCCTATGTTGCACCCTTGCCCCCGCGTACGTGGCAACCACGTCACAATCTTGGAAACTCAAGTTGACATAGTTCCCATGGTAGTCCTCGACGTTGGCCCCTTTGATAAATTAGTGGGCTCTTAATGGCAGTCAGCTTGCAGCGAGCCTTCAAGGTATTTACCACGTCTACAGAATCCGGTTTTCTCTGTCACCTGGAGGGGAGCTTCTTTGTTGACCCGCCAGTGGTGAGCACTAGGGCTGCATCGACGTGTAGACCGGCGTTGATGAAAGGGAGGTAGGTGCCCCGTGGGAGAAACCTAAGGCGTGCCTCATAATCAGATCGTGGTTTTGGCACGTAAAACCCCATAATTTAATTTTTTTTTATCTTTGTATGTTTTTTTATCATAGCCTTAATGCATTAGTTGATGCTCCTAAGTCGACTCATCGTTAATGTGGTATTGTTAAAGTGAACTGCACTCTATACACAATTTTTTCTTTGTGGGCTGTAGTAATTGGGGTGCTGATTTTTTGTCATTTGTTGAATACTGTAAACCACAGTGAGTCCAAGCATGAGAGGGCAAACATAAACATGTACAACCACTGTTACAAAATGTTAATGAAGTTTGTAAATAGAAGAATATGCGGTGACAGTAAAAGGCATGCATTCGTTTTTGAGGACTGCTCAATTTTTCGGGCGTTTACGCGGTCCCTAGGAAGTTCGAAAAATAAGTTAACTGTACTTAACTATACCTATCAATTCGTAAACATTCGGATAATTCAGTTCTCGACTTAATTATCTACTACCATATTTTTCGTAAACTTAATGAAATACTTGGCTGAGGTCGATACATTGCATTCAGCCTTACCCATACCTGCCAACTTCAGACTCTAACAATGAAAGGTTTAAGAAACGGCTCAAAGCTCTCCTTACTAAAAAGAAAAGGCTTTACAGAAAAGCTAAACTTACAAATAACTCAGAAACAAGGGGGAAAATAAGAACTAATATGTTCAGGAGCTGACGATTCTACGATCAAACCCCAATGAATTCTGGCACTTACTTTCAGTAAAGACACATACTAGATAGAGTGAACTAACAGATTCAGATGGTAATCTCATTAACTCAGAGAAATGCACGTCAGCTCTTAATGACTACTTCACCTCAGTTTTCTCCAAGGCTAGTGACATTCCCATTGAACCATTACCACCACTTTCAGTAAAATTAATGCCAGGCATCAAGATGAACCCTGATGGCATATGTAGCCTCATTAATTCACTAAAGCTAACCACCTCAGCTGAGTGATAGCATTGACGCCAAAATACTTGTTAACACCAGTAACATTTCTAGCCAGGTACTACACCTAATATAACTGCAAGTCGGCCTAGTTTGAACAGATTCATTCTTTAAAAGCTTTTTGTGCACAAATGAACAGGGTCGAAGAAGAGGAGCAACACAAGGACAAGCGCTCATCCTTGTGTTACTCCTCTTCTTCGTCCCTGTTCATTTGCGCACAAAAAGTTAAAAAAAATGTGCACCTAATATTTATGCAATCCTTAAAGACTGAGAGCTTGCCCGACGACTGGAAAAAGGCCCATGTCATACCAATCTTTAAGACTGGTGACTGCTCCCGCGCTATAAATTATGGCCCAATTTCTCTGACCAGCATCCCTTCTAAACTTCTAGAACATATAATCTCATTAAACCTAATGGCTCCTCTGGAATCTATCAACTTCTTTTACCCTCATCAGCACGACTTCAAAAAACTATTTTCATGCGAGACCCAACTCGCCGAGTTCACCCATGACATACTACAATTCACGGACCTTTATTTGCAGATTAATGCCGTTTTCTTGGATTACTCGAAAGCATTCGACCGCGTTTCCCACAATCACCTACTTCAAAAACTCTCATCTATCGGAATACCAAATAGCTTGCTTACCTGGCTTGAACACTTCTTAAAAGGGCGTACACAGTTTACATCTGCAAAGAACCATGATTCGTCCCTTAGCAGCGTAAGATCGAGTGTGCCACAACGCACTGGTTTATCGCCTCTACTTTTCCTTATCTACATGAATCACTTACCTGCTAACATCAGGAATAAATTACGTCTTTTCATGGATGACTGTGTCCTATATTCCCCTATCAAAGGCTCGAATGACATCACCGCACTACAACATCTCGATTCCATCGCAGTATGGTGGAAGAAATGGTTCATGCCCTTTTACCTTACTAAATGCAAAGCGCTGTCATTCACCCGCAACCACAGCTTAACCAGTCACACCTACACAATTCAGCTCCTATCAGTCATGCCCCGTCTTACAAATATCTCGGCGTTCACATGACATTGACACTATCATGGACAACTCATATTGACACCATTTGTTCTAATACTTCACGTACTCTTGGATATTTAAAACATAACCTGAAAGCCGCATCACCAGATATAAAAAAGCTAGCATATCTAACATTCTTACGTCCGCAGTTAGAATATGCGTCATCTATCTGGAACCCTTCCGAATCATATCTTACCTATGACATAGAAGAAAGGGGGTTAACCGAGGGGCCCGATTTTTATTAGTCGTATCATGAGAAACCAACAAACACTGACACCAAGGACAACATAGGGGAAATTACTTGTGCTTAATAAATGAAATAAAGAAACGATAAATTAATGAAAATTAAAATGGTTGAAAAAACAACTTGCCGTAGGTGGGAACTGAACCCACAACCTTCACATTTCGCGAAGGTTGTGGCCTGCGAAGGCCTGCGGCAAGTTGTTTTTTCATCCACTTTAATTTCTATGGCAAAGAACTACGACACGGCTGTGGACGGCACGATGGACGCGGACAAGGAGACGCAATAGCGTAGGCTTAGCCAGTCACACCAGGATCAGCGTCTAGCCCGAGCCCCACTTCAGTAGCATTGGCGATCCGGCTGCGGCGCTCTGCACGGCGCACTTCTTCTTCCTTACAACTTCCCCCCTCGCTGAAGACGGAGCCGCACAGGAGGCCTAAGGCGTCGTGAGGACGAAGGGCTCGTGATACGGCTTGAGCCGATCTACGTGCACAGTTTCGCGGCCTCGGCGACGCAGGTCCGTAGGGGGCGTCAGAGGTTCGATGACGTAGTTCACCGGAGAAGTTTGCTGTAGAACCCGGTAGGGCCCATGGTATCGGGATACAAACTTGGAGGAGACACCTGGTGTCGAAGTAGGAGGCACCCACAACCAAACGAGAGCGTCAGGCGAAAACTGGTGGTGGCCGGGGCGCCCGTCGCATTACGAAATTTCGTAGGGCTTGTTCTTGCGTTGTAAGGGAGCGAGCTAGTTGCCGACAGTCTTCTGCATACCGGGCGGCTTCGGAAACAGGTGTACCCTCTGATAAGTCGGGACGGTAAGGAAGAATAGTGTCAATGGAAAATGATGGTTCGCGGCCATATAGAAAAAAGAAGGGAGAAAAGCCCGTCGTTGACTGGGGTGCCGTATTGTAGGCGTACGTGACATAGGGAAGGATGAGGTCCGAGTTGGTGTGGTTGGAGGCGACATACATCAAAAGCATGTCGCCGAGAGTTCGGTTAAAGCGTTCTGTCAATCCGTTTGTTTGCGGGTGATATGCGGTGGTACAGCGATGAATAATGCGGCATTCAGCGAGAAGTTCTTGAATGACATCGGCGAGAAAGACGCGGCCACGGTCGCTCAGGAGTTCGCGGGGAGCGCCGTGACGTACAACGAAGCGTTGAAGGAGGAAGGAGGCAACGTCACGAGCCGTCGCGGCTGGCAGAGCGGCCGTTTCTGCATACCTCGTGAGATGGTCTACAGCTACAATGACCCAGCGATTGCCAGCAGCTGTGTATGGCAGAGGCCCGTAGAGGTCTATCCCAACCCGGTCAAAGGGTCGCGAAGGGCACGGCAAAGGTTGCATTGGTCCAGAAGGGCGGCAAGGATCAGGCTTCCGGCGTTGACATTCTGTGCAAGAGCGAATGTACTTTTGCACTTATGTGTACATACCACGCCAATAAAACCTATGACGTAGTCTGATGTAGGTCTTGAAGAGACCAGCGTGTGCGCACTGAGGGTCGGCGTGGAAAGCGGCGCATACATCAGTGCGGAGCTGCCAGGGTATTACAAGCAAATCCCGGCCACGGCGGCCGCATTTCGATGGGGGCGAAATGCGAAAACACCCGTGTACTTAGATTTAGGTGCACGTTAAAGAACCCCAGGTGGTCGAAATTTTCGGAGTCCTCCACTACGGCGTGCCTCATAATCAGAAAGTGGTTTTGGCGCGTAAAACCCCATAATTTAATTTTATTACAAGCAGCCATTTGCGGCCGTCGGAACTGTAGTTACGGCGATAGACAATTCCGTCGCGGATGGCGAAGTGCGAAGCTTGTCGGCGTAACGCTCGGGATGGTGGGCGTGTAGGTGAATTGGAGATGTAATCTATCAAAGATGAAATCCAGGAGTCCTTGCGCTGCTCCAAAGCCATGTCGACAGAAGTGAATGGAAGTGGGTCGTCTAGGACGGACACACTGACAATGTCGGCGTGGACAGGCGAGCGCGTAAGAGCATCGGCATCGGCGTGCTTCTTGCCTGAGCGGTAGACAACCCAGATATCGTACTCTTGGAGCCTCAGTGACAACCGGGCTAGGCGGCCGCAGGGATCCTTGAGAGACGACAACCAGCAAAGTGCGTGGTGATCGGTAACGACATGGAAGGACCGGCCGTACAGGTATGGGCGAAATTTTGTGATGGCCCAGATGATCGCGAGACATTCTTTTTCCATGACGGAATAGTTCGCTTCAGCTTTCGTCAGAGTGCGGCTCGCGTAAGCAACAACATATTCTTGGCAGCCGGGCTTTTGCTGGGCGAGCACAGTGCCAAGACCAACACCGCTAGCATCCGTATGGATTTCCGTGGGAGCAGTTGGATCGAAATGGCGCAGTATCGGTGGTGTTGTGAGCAGGCGACATAGCGTTGCGAAGGCATCATCGCAAGTCGGGGACCGCGCGGATTGGGGTCTCCCCGAAGAAGCTCTGTCAGAGGTGCCATAATCGAAGCGAAATTTCGAATAAAGCAGCGGAAGTACGAGCAGAGGCCAATGAAACTGCACAAGTCTTTTAGAGACGTTGGCCTCGGGAATTCTTTAACAGCACGGAGCTTAGCGGCATCAGGGAGAACGCCGTCTTTTGACACGACATGTCCGAGAATTGTCAGCTTGCGTGCCCCAAAGTGACATTTTTTCAGATTTAGTTGGAGGCCAGCGTCACTGAGACAGCGTAAAACCTGCTCCAGGCGATGAAGGTGAGTAGGAAAATCTGGTGTGAACACTACTACACCATCCAAGTAACACAAGCACGTGTTCCATTTGAGGCCTCGAAGAATAGTGTCCATCATCCGCTCAAAAGTCGCGGGCGCGTTGCCAAGTCCGAATGGCATTACACGAAATTCGTATAAGCCATCTGGTGTGATGAAAGCAGTTTTAGGCTTATCTTCTGCAGCCATAGGCACCTGCCAATAACCAGAGCGTAGATCGAGGGAGGAAAAGAACTCTGCACCTTGTAAGCTGTCAAGGGCGTCGTCGATCCGCGGCAATGGATAAACATCCTTTCGGGTTATTTTGTTTAGGCGGCAGTAATCCATGCAAAAGCGGATTGAGCCATCCTTCTTTTTAACTAAAACAACTGGCGATGCCCATGGGCTGTCGGACGGTTCAATGACACCACGCTTTAGCATGTCACCTACTTGCTCATCAATGACGCGTCGTTCTGTCGACGAGACCCGGTAGGGTCGCTGCTGTAGCGGTGAGTGAGAACTGGTGTCAATACGGTGACATACAGTCGTCGTTCAGCCCAGAGAAGTGCTATGACTGTCAAAAGCAGGGCGAAATTTCTCGAGGAGTTGGAGAAGGTCATGGCGTTGCGTGGGACTTAAGCCGTTGTCGATGACGTGGCTGAAAACGTCTTCAGGCGATGCGGCAGGTGCGGGACTACAGTAGAGGGTGTTGACCTCTGACGATCCAACAGGAAGTTGCGACGTGGTAATGGTGTCGTAAGGCTCCACAGTGCCGAGAGATTCACCACGAAGCAACGCAATCGAGAATGGGAAGTGGTTGTGTATAGGAAGGTGAGTAGCACCAGCTTGAAGGCTAAGCAGCGCAGTTGGGAGTGGTGAGAGGTGGCGGTGAACGAAAGCAGTCGAAGGCGTAAAGAGTACGGTAGAGTCCAAGGCGACGGAACAGGATACAGGTGCCAGAACGGATGCGTGCGGAGGTATATGGATGTCGTCAGTGAGGGACAACTTGGTGCAGGAAAGCGAAGCGTCATCAGATATGGCATTGCCAAGCGAAGAGAAGGCGACTTCTGCACGGGAGCAGTCAATAACAGCTTGGTGACCGGAGAGAAAGTCCCAACCTAAAATAATATCGTGGGAACAGTGGGGAAGAATGACGAACTCGACTGTGTAGACCACTCCTTAAATTTCAAGTCTGGCAGTGCACGCAGCCACCGGCTGGACGTGCTGTGCTGTGGCTGTGCGGAGTAAAGGACCGAAGAAAGGCGTCGTGACTTTTCGTATTGAGTGGCATAGTTTTTCGGCAATTACAGATATGGCGGCACCAGTGTCAATGAGGGCAAGCACAGAGACACCTTCAACAGCGACATCAATAACGTTGGGTGGGGAAAGAAGAGGGCTTGAGCGTTGTGACGATGACGCAGTTCTTGCCTCGGGAACTGTGCCACTTAGTTTTCCGTGTCAGTGGTAGAGGGACGTTGACGCATCGGGGAGAGCGAGTGACGACGAGGAGAAGGAGAACGGCGGTCGGAAACTGGGTGAAGGCTTGGGCGGGGAAGGGGTAAATCGCGGTCTGGAGCGTAAGACAAAGGATGGTCGTACGCGGCTGTGCGTGGGTCGTCACATGGATGAAGTGGGCGGCGGCGGCACAGGCGTGCAACGTGTCCAGGAATACCGCACGAATAGCAGATGGGCCGATTGTCCGGTGTGCGCCAGGGATTAATTACTCGATGGGCTGGAGGTCGTAGCGGCGGGGGGGAGGGTAAAAACAGGGCTAGGCATCGGAGGCTGAGCCCGGAAGGTCAACAGTCGTGGTCGTGCGACGGCGTCTGCGTAAGTCAATGGGGCGGTGAGTTGAGGCGCCCGTTCCAGAGGAAGGACCTCGGACACTTGCTCTTCTATAACATGTCGCAGGGTCACACTAAGGGACGAACTTGAGTCCGGCGGGTTGGAGATGAGGGAGAGCTGGCGAGCTACTTCTTCCCGGACGAAAGCCTTGATCTGCGAGAGGAGGGTGGAATCTTGAACAGGGGAGGTCAAGCCGGACAACGATTTGTGATGGGGAACAGGACGGCGAGTAAGGGTGCGTTGACGGCAGAGCTCGTCATAGCTTTGGCACAGTTCAATAACTTGTGCAACAGTAGAGGGGCTCTTTGAAATTAGCATCTGAAATGTGTCCTCGTCGATGCCCTTCATTATATGCTTGATTTTGTTTCCCTCAGTCATGGATGCATCGACGCGTTTACAGAGATCGATGACATCTTCGATGTAGCTGGTAAAGGTCTCACCAGGCTGCTGAGAACGCGACTGCAGGCGCTGTTCGGCACGATGCTTTTGAACAGCAGGGCGGCCGAAGACCTCGCTGAACTTTGTTTTGAACACCGTCCAGCTTGGGACTTCGCTTTCGTGGTTCTGAAACCACAAGTGGGCAATTCCGGTGAGGTAAAAATGGACGGTGGTCAGTTTTGTGATGTCATCCTATTTGTTGTTCAGACTGACGCGTTCGTATGATGAGAGCCAGTCATCAACGTCGTGGTCGTCAGTGCCACTGAAGATGGGAGAGTCCCGCTGACGGAGTGTGCGGGGCATACGGAGGACTGTGGAGCAGGTGGTGGCAAGCTCGTGGCGCTTGCGGTGGTCATGATGGCAGGGAGAGTCCGGCTGCGCAATTCCAGGATGACAGGAGACCCCGCACCTCCACCAATTATGGCAAAGAACTACGACACGGCTGTGGACGGCACGATGGACGCGGACAAGGAGACGCAACAGCGTAGGCTGAGCCAGTCACACAAGGATCAGCGTCTAGCCCGAGCCCCACTTCAGTAGCATTGGCGATCCGGCTGCGGCGCTCTGCACGGCTCACTTCTTCTTCCTTACATTTCCATTAATTTATCGTTTCTTTATTTCATTTATTAAGCACAAGTAATTTCCCCTATGTTGTCCTTGGTGTCAGTGTTTGTTGGCTTCTCGTGACACGACTATGACATAGAAGCAATACAAAATCACGCTGCTTGGTTTATAATTTCCAATTACTCTCGTGAAACCAGAATAACCGCACTAAAACGTCCACTTGAACTACCATCACTTGCTTCCTGCTGGATCATCTCTCGTCTCTGCTTGCTTTACACCTTTTATTACCATCCACACTATTAAATCCACCCTTACGTACATCCTCTCGCTAAAGCCACAGTCGTCCCATAGCAAACATTAATACCCGATCATCTGCCATGAACACTTCATTCTTCCCTGACATAATAACCCATTGGAACCATCCCCCAGAAGATATTGAGTTATGCACTGACTGTAAAACGTGCGAAATGCTTGTGAAACTTGCGAAACCACATTGCTTAATTACCGATCCCACATACCCTTACTCTAACATGTTGTTTCCCTTTTTTCACAATTGTTCCTGGCTTGTTTTTGTTTATTGTTGTTTCTTTACTGTTCTGTACATTTGTTCTAACATTGTCACAAGGATTAAAGCCCTCCCTTATGTGATGCCTCCGGTCCTTGAAAGTAAAAATAAATGAAATGAATTCTTCCTAATTTTCCATTAAATGTACGAATTTCGAGTGGTCTTACAATTCTACGACTGTTCCTTGAAATTTTACGGAAAACATTTTTTTTTGCAAAAGAAAAAGTGAAAATGTAGTAAAACTGCACACTGGTACCTTGCGCCGGCACGAGAGGGCAACACGTATGCATGGCATCATGATCAGCAGCTTTAAGGTCGTAGCGACTTCTGTTGTCCACTAGGGGGGCCTTGAATCCATATCCAAAGCACGATAGTGCCGATAGCGCCTCTAGCGCCTCCGCAAACCTGTTGCCATGCTGTTGCCTTTATTCGCGCGGACGTGTGGGTTTGGACTTCAGTCGGCTTTAGTCACTGCAGTGTTGGCCTCGCCTTTTGTGTGACTAGCTGCCGCGTCGGACATGGTACGACTCTTGCCTCAAGCGGCTTCGCAGTGCAATGGTGGGCTCGTAGCCCCGACAGTACTTCCAAACATTTTTGAAATCGTACACAGCCGAATTTCCGTGCTTTGTGCCGTTGTCGAAGAAAGGGGAGACGTTCAGATTCTGCACCATGTGTGCCTGTGATGTGAACATCTCGCATGGCGGCAAGTCTGACATCAAGGTCCACATCGCTTCGAAAAAGCATCAGGGATAGGTGCGAGCCGCGGACAGCCAGCCAAGCCTAGCAAGTTTTGTACGCAGCAACAACGACCTCGGTGTGATTTTCAGTATTTTTTATCGCTGTGGATGGCAGTAACAATAGTGATATGCAGGTTTACCCCATTGTTGCAACATATTTCGTTAAAGAAACGAGTAAAATCGAAAGCCCGTTCCTGCATTTTGTGGTGCCGTCGTGCCTTGCCATAACCAGCGCCGTAGCCGGGGCCAGCGTCTCTAGTGCATGCTGCTCTAGTTGCGCGCGCTCCTGGCGCCATCCCTCGCGCACGGTGCAAGCCTTGCTCTCTTCACTTCCCCTCTAGTACCACCCATGTGTGGCGGCAATCAGAGCACTGGCTCGGTGGCAGCTGATCTCGATGATGTGCTGCTGCCCCAGCCGGAACGCATAGCCGCCGCCGTTCGCCACTGCATGTACCCCTTCCCCCCCTCCTCTCCTCTATGGCGGCGACCGCGTAAGAGGGTGCGGTGTTCTCCGGTTGCCGAAGCGCTGGCTTAGTATCAGCGGATCATGGTGCGTGCTTCCCAAGCCGAAACGCAAAGCCACCTTCTGTTGACTCGTTAGCAGCATCAGCGGCGTCAGTCAGTTATTGCCGTTTCTTCGCCGCGCAAAGTTCCTATGCGCCTACGCGCTGCCTCCTGCAACCTCCCAATAAGCGAGGCAGCTGCGCCAAGCTGCGCTCCGTTTGTGGCGGCTGCTGCGAAATGTTCCGCACCAAACGGATTGTCCGAGGCTCACAGACGATTTATATTATAATCTGTCTGCCTATATAAGTAGTTTATTCTGAGCCAATTCTTTCTTAGCCTTGAGCGAGGCAACTGGTGGAATTCCTTCATCTGCCGGTGCTACTAAATGAGCTGCCCGAGAAGAGGCCCAGCGCTATCGCCGCCAGAATCCAGAGCTCAGCCAAGCCGAACGAGGCATTGGTACAGCAAGTCTAGCATATCATCATCATCAGTCTGGTTACGCCCACTGCAGGGCAAAGGCCTCTCCCCTACTTCTCCAACTACCCCGGTCATGTACTAATTGTGGCCATGTTGTCCCTGCAAACTTCTTAATCTCATCCGCCAACCTAACTTTCTGCTGCCCCCTGCTACGCTTCCCTTCCCTTGGAATCCAGTACATAACCCTTAATGACCATCGGTTATCTTCCCTCCTCATTACATGTCCTGCCCATGCCCATTTCCTTTTCTTGATTTCAACTAAGATGCCATTAACTCGCGTTTGTTCCCTCACCCAATCTGCTTTTTTATCCCTTAATGTTACACCCATCATTCTTCTTTCCATAGCTCGTTGTGTCATCCTCAATTTAAGTAGAACCCTTTTCGTAAGCTTCCAGGTTTCTGCCCCGTACGTGAGTACTGGTAAGACACAGCTGTTACACACTTTTCTCTTGAGGGATAATGGCAACCTGCTGTTCATGATCTGAGAATGCCTGCCAAACGCACCCCATCCCATTCTTATTCTTCTGATTATTTCAGTCTCATGATCCGGATCCGCAGTCACCACTTATCCTAAATAGATGTATTCCCTTACCGCTTCCAGTGCCTCGCTACCTATCGTAAACTGCTATTCTCTTCCGAGACTGTTAAACATTACTTTAGTTTTCTGCACATTAATTTTTAGACCCACCCTTCGGCTTTGCCTCTCCAGGTCAGTGAGCATGATTGCAGTTGGTCCCCTGAGTTACTAAGCAAGGCAATATCATCAGCGAATCACAAGTTTCTAAGGTATTCTCCATTAACTTTTATCCCCAATTCTTCCCAATCCAGGTCTCTGAATACCTCCTGTAAACACACTTTGAAAAGCATTGGAGAGACCGTATCTCCCTGCCCGACGCCTTTCTTTATTGGGATTTCGTTGCTTTCTTTATGGAGGACTGCAGTGGCTGTGGAGCCGCTATAGATATCTTTCAGTATTTTTACGTACGGCTCGTCTACACCCTGATTCCGTAATGCCTCCATGACTGCTGAGGTTTCGAGTGAATCAAACGCTTTCTCGTAATAAATGAAAGCTATATATAAGGGTTGGTTATATTCCGCACATTTCTCTATCACCCGATTGAATATGGTCTATTGTTGACTAGCCTTTACGAAATGCTGTCTGGTCCTTTGGTTGACAGAAGTCTAAGGTGTTCCTAATTCTATTTGCAATTACCTTAGTAAATACTTTGTAGGCAATGGAGAGTAAGCTGATTGGTCTATAATTTTTGAAGTCTTTGATATCCCCTTTCTTATGGGTTAGGATTATGTTAGCGTTCCTCCAAGATTCCGGTACGCTCGAGGTCATGAGGCATTGTGTATATAGGGTGGCTAGTCTTTCTAGGACAATGTTCCCACTATCCTTGAACAAATCTGCTGTTACCTGATCCTCCCCAGCTGCCTTCCCCCTTTGCATTGCTCCCAAGGCTTTCTTTACTTCTCCCGGCGTTACTTTTGGGATTTCAAATTCCTCTAGACTATTCTCTCTTCCATTATTGTCGTGGGTGCCACTGGTACTGTATAAATTCATGTATAACTCCTCAGCCACTTGAACGATCTCATCCATATTAGTAATGATATTGCCGGCTTTGTCTCTTAATGCATACATCTGATTCTTGCCTATTCCTGGTTTCTTCTTCACTGCTTTTAGGCTTCCTTTGTTCCTGAGAGCATGTTTAATTTTATCCATATTATACTTCCTTATGTCAGCTGTCTGATGCTTGTTGATTAAATTGGAAAGTTCTGCCAGTTGTGTTCTAGCTGTAGGGTTAGAGGCTTTCATACATTGGCGTTTTTGATCACATCTTTCATTTCCTGCGATAGCTTACTGGCATCCTGTCTAACGGACTTGCCACCGACTTCTATTGCACATTCCTTAATGATGCCCATAAGATTGTCGTTCATATCTTCAACACTATGGTCTTCTTCCTGAGTTAAGGCCGAATACCTGTTCTGTAGCTTGATCTGGAATTCCTTTATTTTCCCACTTGCCGCTAACTCATTGAGTCTAGCATATATCCATCTATTTCTGCGACCGCAAAGCTACCTTCATGACAATCAAGAACTGGGAGTGGAGTGTTTCTTGAAGTAAAGAATAAAAAGTTGTAACTGTAGGTACATGTCTTGCTCGAATTATTAGCCTCGGTATATAGAAAAGCCGAAACAGCTGAAGAGTTGCGCTCAAATTTTGCATTAGGAAGTAATGTAATCGTCAGCATTTTTTTTTTCCACAACGAGCATTTACTGACCATTTTGGTACCTATCAGGTCAATGTCTTATAGTGCACGACGTTCTAGTCTCCTGTGTGTGCGTCCCGGCCTCCCCTTTCCCGTGGAACTGGTGTACCCGCCCGCTCTTCCACTGTGTGCGTAGGGTGCCGCCGACTTCGGTTTTGTTGTTGCTTGTCATTGCCTCCGTGCGCATCAATGATATCAGTGTTTCTATCTGTTCGTTTGTGCGAGTTCCCGCCGCCAAAAAGGAGATGGACGACAGCAAACGGAAGCGCAAAACGATATCAATCGAGCAGGATGTGGCTATGCTGAAAGCCGTCGGTCTTCAAGGCAGTCTGCAAGTGGTTTTTGTGAATTGGGCACTTTGAGTGGGGCACTGCTGCAGTGCAAAGCGAGGTACTTTGCGTACATCATGGGGCATGACGATTTTATGGTGAGTGTCGGCTGACTGCAGCTTTTCAAGGAGCACCACGACATTGTCGGCAGAGCTGTCAGAGGGGAAGCGCAGTCTGTCGACCGCGAAGCTGCAGTGGCGTAGGTCGAGACAAACTTTGGACAGGTGCTAGAAAAATTCATTGCCAAGGATTTGTTCAATGGGGATGAGATAGTCCGGTTCTACCAGATGCTGCCGCATAAAATCTTGGCCCTCAAAGGTGAACGCTGCCAGGGTAGTAAGCAGAGCAAGGTCCGCGTAACCGTGTTGCTTTGTGCCAACATGGATGGGTTGGAAAAGGTGCCAGCCCTTGTGGTCGGCAAAAGTGCGCCACCATGATGCTTCAAAAGCAAACGAAAGCTTCAAGTGAGATATGTGTCCAACCGTAAGGCTTCGATGACGGGAGAAATTTTTGCACAATGGCTGCGGGAGTGGGACAAGCGACTGGGCAAGCTGAACTGGATGATATTTATCGTACTGGACAACTGCGCGGCCCGCCACACTGCCGCTGTGCTCGAAAAGATCAAGCTATGCTTCTTGCCGCCAAACTGCACTGCAGTTGTGCAACCCCTCGACCAAGGAGTTGTGAACTTTTAGTCGGGCTACTGCAAGCGTGTGATCGACTGGATTCTGCTCAATATGAGCATAAAGCGTGAGTCCATGATCAACTTGTACATGGCGATCGAGATGCTACAGGCTGCTTGGATGGCTGTACCAGCAAGCACGATCGCCAATTGCTTCCGGCATGCCTCATTTGGCGTCAGCAGCGGCAGTTAGAGCGAAGGTATTAGTGCTTCTGCCAGTGAGGGTGCCGCGGGCGACCAAGCCCTAGTGTTGTGGGACGCTCTCCGTGATGCCGGCATTGTGCCCAACTGCGACACCTTCTGCATGTACATCAGTGCGATGCTGACGCAGTGATGATGGAAGAGCTAACAGAGGCGGAAATTGTGCGTGCGGTGACGGGGTGCCTAATGACGACAGTGACGAATGTGTCGACAACAGCCCAGAGCCTAATATTGGCGAACCCGACGTACTGACGCCTGCACAAGCGCTGGATGCGGCAGACTTGCTGCACCGCTCTTTTGGCACTCACAATGATGGCGAGGACGGACTCGAAATAGCGGCTGCAGCTGAAAAAGCGATCATTTGCCTAAAGAAGGCGCGGCAAAAATCTGTCAGACCTTTTTTTCTGTGAAGTGAGCCGCCAGCTGGTGTGCTGTTGATCGATGAGTGATGAGCCGTTTGGTGTCAATAAAGTAACAATTCCCTGCTGTCTTTTTTGTGCTTGTTTCTTTCCATGCGACGGCCGTTTTGTTTTTCGCGTGGCGGGTTGCTGTGAGATTTTGGGGTGAGTACATCCTCTCTTGCTTGCTAATTGTGGATAGAAATGGATAGTGGCTATAACGAACTAATGGTTACAATGTAGTAATTACGACCCCCCTTCAACTTCACTATAACAAGGTTTTACTTTACTGAGGGGCCTCTTGAACGGCCTTTTTGAGCATCTCCTGACTAAATTTGTGTGCACAGGCATTGTCAAGGCATGTCATTCATTGCTGAAAATTGACTATGGAGCTGCAGAGAACCAGAAAGGTGATGAAGACATAGTCATTGGAAGCACGACCTACTCTGTGGTTGAGACACTGAGCTGCATTTAGAGAGAGGAGTTCTTTTCTGCTGTACGTCTGTACTAAACGGCGGCATGAGATTACATTCGCCACAAATTCCCGCTAGAAGATGTCAATCTCAATTTAGCTGAAGTTGCTCAAGTACAAGCTCTGGAAACTGCTTCATTCAACAGTGTATGTCAATTTATTATAGCGTTCCCTGCTATGCTACCCCAGCAGAGTGGCGAATCAAAAGAAGAAGCAATCGACGCACCTGAAGTCGAGTTTGCCAACTTGCAAGCATATCATGTTCCAGCTGACATATTGAATGAGCCAAGGTGCGACGTGCAGTGGTCGCAATTGGGAAGCGTTCAAAGTATTGACGGATCGCTCAGGTTCCACAGAATTTCAATGGTTATGCTGGGTATTCTCTCCATTCCCCACAGCAATGCTGGATGTGAGAGAATATTCAGCATTGTGAACAAAACTCGAACGGAGTTTCGCTCATGTGTGTGTGAAAAAACACTTGAAAGTCTGCTGATGGTCAAGGGCCACCAGAGTGGTACTTGCTTTGAGCAAACCTACACGTAGAAGTTTCTGAAGCATGCAAAGTCGGCAACAGCAGAATCATTGCAAAATAAATTTTGCCCCAGCGGAGTTTTTCGCTCCTTACTCTCCAAGACACGGATTTCACTTGCGGTTGTGAAAATGTGAGTAAGCGTGTCGCAAAAGGTAAAACTCTTAAAGGGCCCCGCGCCAGGCCCCATAGCAAATTTCGGTTATATGCTGAAAGTTGTTACGTGTCCTCTAAGGAGCGTTCTGCCGCAAATTTTTTTCAAATCGGCTCATTAATAACCGAGATAGAAATACTTCAGTGCCGCAAACCTATGATTTCAGCAGGTGGGTTCCGCTGCCAAGCAAGATGCTCTCTGCTCTCTTCACTCGCCCTGTCTAGCCTGCGCAAGCGAAATTCCTTCCCTGCCTCCCGTACCGGACCTTGAGGATCGCATGACGCATACGTCATAGGCCCTGCCTTCATTTCTGTTTTTGCTCCTCGTTTTATTTTTTCGGTGCTATGCACTTCCGCCGACAGCGTCACGTGCGAGCCGTTGTCTCGTTTGTGCAGCGCACGATTTTGCACGCGGTGTACAAGGAGACGTGACTAGTGGTATAATTCAGTGCTATACGAATATTGAGGCAGAACAATCGGATTGCAGAGCATGATCATGCGCTGGAACACGGTAGAAAATGGCATAGTTTCGGTACCTGCGGACATGACCGCACGACCGTGGGAACAAGTAGATGAAGTGGAAGTACATGTCTCATGCTTCGGTGCGAAGTAAAAGAAAAAACACGCAGACATATCGTTTGTGTGTTTTATCGTTTCTCTGAACTTCAATTTGTCGTTTCAAGCAACAGATTGAACAGACAACGGATGTGTTCTTGAATAATTTTCGAAGTCACGTGTCATTATGAGTGACGTCACAGTGCGGATATGGCTACGTAGGTGCAGGGCATGACTACGACAGTGTCCGGCTTGGAATGCGGGGGCCTAGAGGAGAAGGAAAAACGGCGTTCGGTTTGAAATTTCAGATCTTTCCCGGCGTGTAGCGGTGTAATACTTTGCAGACACGATTATTAACGCGCAATGTATGCTCTGCACTTCTCAGCTCAAAATGGCCAGTTGCGATAGTTTTACGAATTTCCATATCTTCAAGTTCGCAGGTATGCCTTACTCTTACCACGGCGTTCAATAGGTTTCGGGACAAAGCATAGTTTAATTCTGGAGTGTTTAGAGGCAAAACCACAGTCTGATTATGAGGGACGCCTGTCTTGGTACAAGGGTCGTCTGAGTCAACAACTCCATCCAACACAATTCCTATACCTGACGCTGAAAAAGAGAACGGCAACGAAAGCAGCACCTTTGTGTGAAGATATAGGACCGGTTAGCCACTGGAAGGCATGCAGATCGTATCGCATACACATGTTCATGAATGCAGATTCATGCATTTGCACATGCAGTTCGGAACTTTCTGTCAACCTGCGAACTTCTACGCATGATTGCAATGGTTGCCAGCTTCAACAGTTGTCAAAAACATCTATGCAGGATTTCAGAACCTATCGTTTGTTAGCCACTGTAAGAACATATTAGCGGCAAGCTTTATGTGACGGCTTGTGGAAAGCTTGCCGGTTACATCGGCCAACAGCCAATTTTTGCCATGGCACACTGCCTTGGCCATTAGGCCTTATCGGTAGTTCTTCGAAAGGTCGGTCGAGTATTGACGACATAAGTTATAGTTTTACCCCAAATCAACTTGTATCTAGTTGCAGAGGCCACACGATACATGGAAAGCCGACAAACCGCCTCGCAACGAAAATGAGTTTGCGGGACAGTACGAAGAGTGTTCTCCGCCACCATCACCATCTTTATAAGAAGCCAACAAACACTGACACCAAGGACAACATAGGGGAAATTACTTGTGCTTAATAAATGAAATAAAGAAACAATAAACTAACGGAAATTGAAGTGGATGAAAAAACAACTTGCCGCAGGTGGGAACCGAACCCACAACCTTCGCATTTCGCGTGCGATGCTCTACCAATTGATCTACCGCGGCGCTGTTTCCCCATCCACTTTCTTGGGTATTTATGTGTCCTAGTAGCAGCACCCTGGGGAGTGCTAGCCAGCGCCATCACTCGCAGACCTTGGCGGCGGACGTGGAACCTCCTTTTTGACGCAAGCGTCATGAGAACGTGATTTTTTTGGGTGAAGGCAACTTTGAGTGAAGGTAGCATATGTGGGCCAATAAACCCACATATGCTACCTGAAGGCATCAATGTAGCCGGATTCGAGACCCTCGTTATGTAATAAATGAGAAGAAAGGGGGTTAACCGAGGGGCCCGATTTTTATTAGTCATATCATAAGAAGCCAACAAACACTAACACCAAGGACGACATAAGGGAAATTACTTGTGCTTAATAAATGAAATAAAGAAACGATAAACTAATGGAAATTGAAGTGGATGAAAAAACAACTTGCCGCAGGTGGGTTCTCGTGATGCCTGCGGCAAAAAGGACGTTCCACGTCCGCCTGCAAGGTCTGTGAGTGGTGGCGCTGGCTAACACTCCCAGGGTTCCACTAGGACACATAAATACTCAAGAAAGTGGATGGGGAAACAGCGCCGTGGTAGCTCAATTGGTAGAGCATCGCACGCGAAATGCGAAGGTTGTGGGTTCGGTTCCCACCTGCGGCAAGTTGTTTTTTCATCCACTTCAATTTCCGTTAGTTTATCGTTTCTTTATTTCATTTATTAAGCACAAGTAATTTCCTTTATGTTGTCCTTGGTGTCAGTGTTTGTTGGCTTCTTATTATATGACTAATAAAAATCAGGCCCCTCGGTTAACCCCCTTTCTTCTCGTTTATTACATAACGAGGGTCTCGAATCCGGCTACATTGATGCCTTCAGGTAGCATATGTGGGTTTATTGGCCAGTTGCCTTCACCCAAAAAGATCACGTTCTCTTGACGCCTGCGGCAAAAAGGACGTTCCACGTCCGCCGCCAAGGTCTGTGAGTGATGGCACTGGCTAGCACTCCCAGGGTTCTACTCGGACACATAAATACCCAAGAAAGTGGATGGGGAAACAGCGCCGCGGTAGTTCAATTGGTAGAGCACCGCACGCGTAATGCGAAGGTTGTGGGTTTGGTTCCCACCTACGGCAAGTTGTTTTTTCATCCACTTCAATTTCCATTAGTTTATCGTTTCTTTATTTCATTTATTAAGCACAAGTAATTTCCCCTATGTTGTCCTTGGTGTCATTGTTTGTTGGCTTCTTATATGACTAATAAAAATCGGGCCCCTCGGTTAACCCCCTTTCTTCTCGTTCATCGCCATCTTTGCGACATACCGTACAGAGGCATCTCATCTTGCCACTGTTCATAGACGCATAATCTCTTGTCGAGCTTCTAGCATTGTTATTGGGTGTAATATGTATTTGGTCTAGTGCAGTAAAGGATGTCAAAGCAGACCTGCCATTTGGAAGGCATATAAGACATTTGCCATCGCTTTCTTTTTTTGTGCCTGATGGTGCAAATTGTTCTAGCTCATTAGTAATGTTATGTGTGTCTTGCGCCCAGGTGCATATTTTTGTTCTCGTTAGCCTACAAAATTTTATTTAGGTGTTTACAAAATTAAGTTCCTTGCCTACTCAAATTAAAATATTTCCAACATACCCCGTATGGTATACCATCTGTGAGAAGGCAAGCCTAATTGGTTGCTGTTTGTCTTGCTTGATTGTTGAGCACCATTTACTGATTGCACAGTAATAACAAGATTCACCAAATGGCTACAGATTATTGCTGTATTACTACAAGTGTTCAAAGCAGAGAAATTTTCCTGCTCCAAAACTGCTCCAAAATGCTGGTGTGGCTGCTCCTAAACTGCTCCAAAACAACATTTTTCCTTTTCCGAAAATCGCTGCAAATCCTAAACTGGCTGGACCACCACTGTTCGTGTCGATATGCATCACAGTTCTTCCCGCAGCGATTGCACCTAACAGTAGTTTCGTTTTGACTTGGTGCACGTGTTGGCCACGTGTGTTTAAGAACTGCATAGTCACCATCTGTGATTCTGGTGATCCCGACTGTGGTTTCATCCCAGTGGTCGGGGTAAACAGTAGTTTTGTTTTGACTGGAAGCGCATTAGCCGTGTGCTTCAGAACTGCATAGTCAGCATTTGTGATTGTGGTATCGATAGAGACCATGGTTTTATCCGCAGTGATTGCGGCAAGCAATAGTTTCGTTTTGACTCAGTGCAATGCGTAGATGATATCGCAGCCCATGCGTTGGCATCAAATCTAGCGGCTACATCGCACTCGACTGTTGCTGACCAGCTTAGTGGCGAAAAAATAATTGGGATGCATGCATGGCAATGAAAAGCATGTTTCGGATGAAGACCACCCCACCACTGCAAAGGCTAACCAGTTACGTCATGACGAGTATTGCAGCTTCCGAACTGCTTTTGTGGAATGTAGTAACAGCATTTGCTGATTGTTTTGGTAAATTTAATCGTGTTGTTGAATTAAGAATTTTTTTATTGTTCTCATGGTACACACGATAATTCAACATTTGGTTAATTTTTCATTTTTTTCACTTCTGTGAAATCAAAATAATGCGGTTGTACTGTATGCCAATAATAATGTTAAGGGGGGACATGGGTTGTAGAGATAACTGTTATTTCTTGATCAAATCTGATAAAACTGCGTATGCTTATTCAATGTTTCGTATTGATTTTAAGTATCTAATTATATTTCACATATACATAGTAGTTGCCGAGATAATTAATAATTACATACTATTGTTTGTTGAAACAATAGAATGTAATTTACCTGCTAAAGGAAAAGTTGCAAGCAAAATATTGTTGGATACTAGAGTGCGTAAGGATAACAACGTGGAAACAGATTCAAAATTGAACAATTATTTGTCATTTTACAGCCCATTGATGTTCTGCATTCACAGTGTCAATTATAAGAGCAAATGTAAATGTAAATAAAAAAAATTGGAACTGAAAACCAAAAAAAAAAAAAAAAATCTCTTCGCGTTGCATTCTCAATACATTTAGCTTTGTGCTGCAAAGGAAATAAGAGCTCTAGCTGTCCTAGATCTTCAAAGATACTGATACAGCAAACCAGGAAAGTGGCAAAAAAAACCATGTTTTGAGAAAATTAGAAAAAAGAAATACTTTGCTCAGTGCAGTGCCGAGGCATTGCTGTTTACATATTTGCATTCAGAATCGACTCGTAAGCCTCATAGTAATCTGTTTGCAGCACTTCAAGCTTAATGCATTTAGCTTCATATATATAAAAAAAAAATTACAGGTGTCATAATGTTGCCACAAACAGGCAACCGAAAAGTTTTTGATGAGATAAACAGACAGCTTGATTTATTCAGGAATATAATGAAGTATTTACATGTTACCAGTTAACAGGCTAGTATGCCCCTAGTACATGCCCCAGCATGTACAGGGTTCTAAATATTTGGCTGTGCGGGTTCAAAAATAGATTTTGTGCTCACCACTGCACTGTTCTTGCTAAAATTTTGCAGAACGGTCGCATTTCGGCGTCAACTTCTTTTAGTATAACACTTGGCACAGTTAATTGCCTGGCTTCTAAGAAAAATGTAGGAATTTCCTCCGCTAAGGGGGATGCGAGCTGCTGCCGTGACGGCGCAAGCATAAACTTGTCGCCACCTGTCGTCATCTGTAGAAAGCAGCGTTTCAGGGATGGCAGTCGCCTGTTCCAGGAGCAGGCAACATGCGGGAGCCCTCCCTCAAGTGCTCCTTTCTGCAGATGACGGCAGGTGACGATACAAGTCTGTGCCAAGGCCGGCTTTTCAGACTCCATTGTTCACATAGACGAAAACAGTTTCTCATTTTTGACCTAAAAAACAGGCTACTAATCGTGCCAAGTGTTATACTAAATGGAGTCGGCGCTAAAATGTGATCGTTCTGCAAAATTTTAGCAAGAACAGTGCAGCGGTGAGTGCAAAATCTTTTTTTTTTTAACAGGCCCAGCCAAATATTCAGGACCCTTTAGCCCTATTGTGAAACGTGTTATTGAAAAAAGGGTAGTTTGCTGATTACCGGTGCTCCGCATATCATGCACAGCAAGAGAGTTCACGAGAAACAGGATGCACGTTTGGCCTCCACTCACGTGCGGCGAACTCCGCGCGGACTCGGCATCGCCGCAGATTGCACACGAGATGACTATCTCTATGGGGAGACCGTAGTCACGTTCACCTTTGCCTGCTGCCACACCGCTACTTGCGTTTTACGCAAAACGGCAAAGAATCGCAGCTTACGATAACGAAGTGCGTCTACCACACGTCCAAGCCAGCCGCATCAGTGTGAATGAGAAAATCTGATTTTCGCTTGATAGCTGGCATTGAAGCAATGTCTTGCCGTTTTGCTTGAGCCTTCTTCACTTTCCTCAAATCATCGGGTTGCATTAGTAGTGCTGGAATGCCGCATGAACACTGGCCGCTACCAAAAGCGCTTTCATCTACTAAGCCTATTCCGCAGTCACGGGGGGAGACTCCAGCAGGGCTCAGCATGGGTAGCAAACTATTGCCGGCATCTTCCAAAGGTACGGCGCAATTTCGAAAGTTTGAAACTGTGGAGATGGGTTTGCACAAAACTCACCCTACGAGCGACGGTCAAGAAAGGGCATGAGAAAGGGTGCGGCACTGAGAAGGCTCCAGAGTCAGATCGCCAACAAACGGGGCTTTATGCACCCAAGGTACAGCACAGTGCGACAGTCTCGGTGCTTACGGGCAAAGGCTCACTGCAAGTCCGATTGAGTACGCGCCACTGCTGTGCTAGGGCTAACTGGTAAGCAGTCCATAAAGCGTGAGAACGAGCAGTTGCGGGAGCAAAGGTTCTATGTAGCGAAGTCGTTGTGGGCCTGTGAGCATCTGCCGCTGCGATGAAGTGCTGTGCGGAAGAGAGCTCAGGTGGACAGGGCTCCAGGGGGCTGCCACTCGGGAGGCCAATCAGGGCACATCCTGGTGACACTTGATCGCAGTGATTTGAGCCGGGGAGAGAGAAGCACGCTTTGCGTGGTAAATGAGCTCCGGCGCACTAGCTGTGTTCGCTATGTTGCCGTTATGGCGGTTGTACCTGGAAATCCAGCCAAGCCTAATGCGCGAGCTGGGGGACGAGGCGTGAGAAGGCACCTCGATCCCTACAAAACTACCAGTTTCTTCTTCTGTTCACTGAATTTATGGCTTGTAACAAACTTAGTTTGACATCGTTTCATGCCGAGTTTCGCAAGCACGAGCTTGACGACGTTGAAAATCCGCCAATGGGGTGGCATTATTACGGTCACGTGCCTCAGTCGACGAATGGAATGGCGCATGGAGACTACTTTATCACGAGCTTTTTCTTCATAGCCATTCAGTGCCCAGAGTAGCGGCGGCACGAAAACCAAACGAGAAGAGTTGCTCTTTCAGACAAGACCAAGATGGCTGTAATCGGAAACATAGAACATCAACTGCACGTGACAGAAAAAGGCCCTTTTCTGCGTGTTTGTCCATAAAAATACAGCTCGCCAACGTGATATAAAACGCCATTACGACCAAGATATTAGTAGAAGATGCGTGTAAATTTCTGAGATAATGCATCAGACACTGTAGTATCCAAAAATAATGTTTTCAAAAAAGTGATTTTTCTGCAATTTTTCGGTCGCTAAGACCTGTGTCCCCCCTTAATAGGATATATCTTAACCAAGTGCTCATGGGTTAGGTAGGAGGGCAGTGTTCATTGCTTTTGTAACAGCTTCAGCCAGTGTACGCTTTACGAAAGGATGGAACTTCGGGGAGAAATGGGCTTTAAGACAAATTTTACAAAACTTGTTGTGGGGGGCAAAAGTTGGAAATGACCCTACCTATGCGGAGCGACTTGCTCACCGAAATTGTAACATCCGATTACAGTAAACTTCTGTTCATTCGATTCCAGTTCGATCTATTTTTCGGTTATTTAGATCCTGGTGGGGCCCATATATTTTACCTGGTAATGGCATTTTTTTTGCATCAGTTGAGCCATTTTTTGCATCTAGTGAGAGTGAATTGACGAATTTGTTCATTTGTATGAAATACATGCCGCGTGTTTCCACTCTTTTTAAGTTTGCCCTGAAGATATGTAACAGGAGAACATTTGTTCACTGCCACTAACTAAACTGGGGTGAAGAGTGTGTATCATTGACGAGAAACACCGGCTAATTGCAGGAGCTTACCCGAGAGCTGGAAAATCATCGTGTGAGCATCGACAGTCAAAACAAAAGTTTCTATGAGATGAAAAAACGGAAAGACACGCTTCAAGGCGAGAGAAAGTGAGTATGTTTTTCTGAATAATTGTGACTGTTGTGTGCTGCATTGGTGGCGCTATAAGGAATAAAATCTAGCTCGAAACTGGAAAATATAACAGATCTGTATTAACCAAAGCTGTAAACATTAAAAAAAAAATGTTGACATGTATGGTGCTTTCAGATAAGCCTTATCATAAATACCGTATTTACTCTATTGTAACGCGCCCTCGATTATAATGCGCACCCGTTTTCTGTGACCCCCCCCCCCCCAAAAAAAAAGAAAATCGTGATTGTAATGCGCGCCCGCTTTTCATGACAAAAACTAAATTAAAAAATAAAAGAAAAAAATCAATAAAAAGTACAGTACAGTGCACCTCGTGCTTTCATATAGAAATACTATTTTCTCTCATTTGGAAAAAAAAAACGATTTATTCCCAATACACTAAAGTTCCATTTGTGATAAAAACACAAATGGAAGCACGGCGTACCTTGCCGCCAAGATTTTCACTGCGCCGGTACGAGTCGTGTGGGGCAATAGATTTCACTCGTCATCGCTATCAGACAACTCCTTAATGCTATCAACAGACCAAAGCATTTCATCCTCGGTGCTGTTCATGGCATTCGAAATCCCACACTTTTTAAAGGCATGGCAGATGGGATTGTGCAACATGCATCTTTCACCCATCCAGCAAAGTCCTGCATCGAGGCATGCTTCATTTTATTGGCGGGCGTGAATTCATGGCTGCCACTGACAAGCCATTCGGTGTAGAGTGCCCGAATTCTATCTTTCACTAGCTTGTTCAAACAAACATCAAGCGGCTGGAGCTGCGATGTCATGCCGCCGGGTATCACGACAAGGTCGGTGTTGCATGGAGCCTGCTTGTCCTTGATGCACTGGTCAAGGTGGCACCTGAACGCATCAAGCACAAGCATCCCACGCAGACCGAAACCACCGCCGGGTCTCTTCCGCCAAACCTTATCAATCCAGTCAGCGACCAAGTCCGTGGTCATCCAACCTTTTTCGTTTGCGCGCATAATCACGCCACTCGGAAACACGATTCTTTTCGGGAGCGTCTTCCATCTGAAGATAAGATACGGGGGCAGCTTGTGCCCATCCACAGTGTAACAAAGCATAAGAGGCCTATCATGTGACCTTCTATTAGTGTATGCGGTTCCTGGTGTGTTTATAATATTGAAATGCAGTACACTTTCTTCTGTATAAGTTTTGTACACTTTTTTCTGTATAAGTTCTGTCTAACTTTCAATGTGCATATAGACCTTCGTTTGTAGTGAGCAGAAAAGTGGCGCTCCCTTTGCCTTCGTTGAGTTGGCTCAGCTTGTCTGTCGACAGAACATTGATGACAGGGGCCAGCCAGCCATGACGTAGGTGTGTACTTGGGGGGAAGACGCGGTAGAAATATATAATAAGAAAGGTCTGTATAACAACACAAACTGATTGTACCAGCTTTTTGCTTTTTATTTTAAGAAGTGGTTGATAAAGTCAAAATGTATGTTGTTAAGCATAGTTGCATTCACTCCTGTGAAAGCAGAACGATGGGCAGCTTTCACAGTTTGTGAGGCGGGCTATCAACATTGCTCTCACTTCTCAGTGTTGCTGGAGAAGGGACTTTCTTTTTAGAGGCTGCTCAGGTCGAAAAATTACGCTTACAAAATATCCACACGCTTTTAGAAGTAACCACTGCAGGTGTAAACACTACCGAAGGTGAGCTTTCCGTCGCGGCATAAAAACTAGGTCCTTAAAGATCAGTTGTCAATCCCTTTAGAGAGTGTACAGGATAACATTTCACTTTCCACAGCTCCCTTGACAACATGGCATTGTCAAAGCCTAAGAAGGAGTATTTATGGTATTTCTTGAAGCGAGCAGTTCAAATTTTGCATGACTTGCACATGCGACGTGAACGAGGTGCACAGTGGTAAAAAAAAGATACAAAATTGCATTTGGTGACGACTAAGTGCCGGAACTTGGTTCTTGCTGCTGAGGAGCAGCTCCATGAGCAACTTTCTCAACAGCAGTGAAGACAGTGTTCTGCATGCAGAGTGCCTTTTCACTGTATTTCTCATCGAGCAGAATTTGCCGCTGAGTGTGAGTGATTATGTTAGCCCACTTCCGTGCACGACGTTCCCGAAGTGTGAAGGTGCAAAGCGCTATGGATGCAGCAGAACCAAGGCATGTGCCATCAAAATGTCTATAGTGGCGCAAGGTGCAGTGGTGGAGATCCTGAAGCGTTGTGCTCTCGCCGTTGCAGTCAACGGCAGCAATGAAACCTGATTGCAGCCCTACCATATCGTGGCAACCTACTACGTTGAAGAATGGGTTGAAAGCAAACTGTTGTACATGCATGCACTTCAAGAGGCTACGGGCCGAAAAATTGGCAACCTTGTGTTTGACGCACTGCGTTCGCTTGATGTGCCTGCATCGGATTGCATTGCATTTGGCGCTGATAATGCAAATGTAATGCTTGGAAAGAGAAATGCCATGGTTGCTGTTTTAAAGGAAGGACAGGAAAATTTGATTGTCCAGTGAAACCTCGTTAAACCGTAGTGGGCCGGAGTTCGTAAAAAGTATGTACTAAACGGTAGTACTGCTTAACCGAAATAGTGTGACATCGCCCACTTACCTGTGAAAAACGGAACTATGAGAGAGTGTGATAAAAGGGCAGCAAACGTGCACTATTTCTTCACTTCCTGCGACAAAAGTATGTTACTTTCATTTGATGCTGCGGCTGGCTAGCAGTGACGATGGCGGCCTGAGCTACGAGCCAGCTTTTCTGCCAGCCCCCTCTTCTCGGCAAACACCTGCATGAGGCTGACGTAACGCGCAGCATCTGCCACTGTCGGGCCTGAACAGCCTGTGCTGTCGCTTTCCGTGTCGTCCTCATCACTGTCGTTAGGCAACACTTCAGCAATAGTAGAGGCAACGATGGCAAAAAGTCGAACCTCGGAAAGTCGAACCTCGAAAAGTCGAACCTCGAAAAGTCGAACCTGGTAGCCAACGTATTTCACTGTCGCAGAAGCATTGCCGACCAACTTCTCTTTCACATTCCAAATGCCTCACACCGTAGTCAATGGTAGATCCTTCTCGCGTGCCAGAACTGACTTCGTGCCACATTCGACAGCACAAACGATGTCCAGTTTTTCTTCTATGCTGAGCAGTCGGTTTTTGTCTTAGCCTGCACGACACCACAACACGGGCCACAATGCTCCGACTCTGGCACAACGCCGAAACAATGCTGATGTTGATGTGGCTTCAGCCTTCCAAGCGCCCTCTGCGTTTGCACTTGGAGGCCGTTCCGATCTCTGAGGCTCGTTGATCTGCCAAGCCGCCGTACGGCCCTGATTTCGCGATGAAAAGTGGAAACACTACGTGTTAACTGATACGTACACAATAAGCTGGTACAGTTTATACAGGTACAAAACTCATTATGTTCAATGGCCACTGAGTCGGAGATTTGACTTTACTACTTTTAAAACAAAACTACTGTTTAAGCGGGTATGGTTTAACAAGGTTTTACTGTGGTTGGCTGCCTGCGCCACCTGATCAATCTTGCAGCTAAAGAAGCAGCTGCCTGCCTACGTGCCAACTTTGATGAAGTCCTTGTAGACATTTTATATTACCTTGAGAAAACTGCTAAGAGCATGGGCACACTGGTCAAATTTCAAGGAATGCACACTGTTGAAACACGCAAGATTTTGAAACAGGTCCTTGTGTTGGGTGGTGATCCCTAGGCAAGTCCCTGAACAGGATGCTTGAGCAGTGGCAGTCACTGGTTAGTTCCTTCTTAAACGAAGTCCGAACAGGCCACCATTGGAATCTGAACCTGGCAACGTTTAACGCTAGAAGGTTATCTAGTGAGGCGAGTATAGCAGTGCTATTGGAAGAATTAGAGGGCAGTAAATGGGAGATAATAGGGCTTTATTCTTTATTCTTTATTCAGACATATCCCCGCTTAGCCCGAAAGCGTTACAGCAGGGGGGTTACAAGCATAAAAAGAATACATCTTGATTCTCATTGCACACCTGTTCACATGACAGTCCATTCCACTGAGCGATAGTTCTTACAAAAAAAGAGTTAGCATACAGGCCCGTCCTAGCCCGGTATTCTCTAATCTTGCACTGGTGGTCAGTGCGTGCCGATATATAGCTTGGCGGTTTTAAGTACATTTCCCTATCAATTCCAGTTTTGTTGTGATAGATTTCATACAGAAGCTTTAGCCGCAGCCTCTTTCGGCAAGACGACAGGGACTCCCAGTTGAGCTCTGTTTTCATTGCTGTGCAACTGTACCTCCTCCCGTACCTACCCAAGACGAACCTGGCTGCTCTGTTTTGTATTTTTTTCTAGTTTATTTATGAGACATATCTGTGACGGGTCCCATAGGGTACAAGCATATTCCAAAATGGGTCGTATACAAGTTAGGTACGCCGTGCTTCTAAGGTTAGAATTTGCGCATTTTAAATTTCTTTGAATGTAATTCAGAGCAGCTGCCGCTTTGCCAACTACATAGTCCACGTGTGCCCGCCAAGAGCAGTCGCCCGACAGCATCACGCCCAAATATTTAGTCTTGGATTTAGTACTTAATATATGATTCATTAGACTGTAGCTGGCATCGATTACACTTTTCTTCTTAGTAAACCGCACATGGACGCACTTTCCGGTATTCAAATTCATTTTCCACTTTGAGCACCATTCGCAAATACGATCTAGGTCGGCCTGCAGTTTGAGAACGTCGTCTTCATTATCGATTTTTCTATACACAATACAGTCATCTGCGAAGAGCCGCGTGTTAGAGTCAATACCTAAGGTAATATCATTAATATATATAAGAAAAAGAAGAGGCCCCAGAACTGATCCTTGCGGGACGCCTGATGTGACCTCAAGATAATCTGAATTAGTACCATTTAGGACCACACGTTGACGGCGACTTGACAAATAGTTCTTTATCCAGCTAAAAACACTAGAACTATACTTAACATTCGAAGTTTATGAAGTAGTAAAGAATGGCAGACAGTATCAAATGCTTTGCGGAAGTCCAGAAATATGCAGTCTATTTGTCCACCCATATCAACTACAGACGCCAGGTCATCATAAAATTCAATCAGTTGTGTCGCGCATGAAAACCCCTTGCGAAATCCGTGTTTGTTTGTAAGCAACCCCGCAGGGGTGTCTGCGTAAGCAGGCGTTTGGTGTGTTGCGACACCACGTACCCGAGCACACGAGGGTTGGACCCCCCCGCGCGTAGCCGTGCGCGGCTTAGCCGTGTCTGGGGAAAAGGGGATCCTGGCGGTTGAGCCGAAGCTGGGTGTTTGGACCTTTAAGGCCCCCCGGCGGAGGCAACACACCTCTTCGGCCTCGGCTTCACATAGACGGCACCTCCAGACTGACCCACCTGGAGGAAATCGGCAGTCGCCTTTTCCTGTCACTCTCTCCCTACAACCTTCGTCTTTCCCTTACTTTCCACCTTTCCTGCCTCCTTCTCTCTTCTGTTTACTTCCTTTCTCCTTGGCGGCAAGGGTTAACCCTGTGTGGCTATCCAACCTTGGGTACACCATATTCGGTTATAGTGGCGGCATACGACTGGCGTCGTGCAGACTTGCATGCAAGCTCTGCCGCGTCCCCTCGTTGGGCTCCGTGGTGGGCGGTCGGCGCTGTTGCCGAATTTTTATACCTTTTCATGGAAACTTCCTTCCCCAAACTTCCTGATCGCCCTCAGAAACGAGGGCGCACCGAAGATCTCTTTCAATTTTTCGGACGACAAGTCCACAACTTTCCCCGATTCCACGTGATTCATTCAGAAAAGCCAGACAAACTAGTGCGATCCATTTCACCGTTCCTTGTTTCCAAGACTTTGACCGAAGTTTTCGGTACAGGATATAAGGTGTCGAGAATGTCAAGTGGTGATCTCCTTTTGGAGCTCCAAAATCAGAAGCAGTATGAGAAGCTGCCAAAACTTGTGTCATTTGGGGAGACCCAAGTAACAGTAACCCCGCACCATACCATGAACACAAGCCGTGGTGTTGTCTCGGACGATGACTTGCTGGAGCTCACTGAGGATGAACTCTTGGAGGGCTTCAGTGACATGAACGTTATCAATGTTAAAAGAATTAAGATCAGGCGTGACAGCAAAGAAATCAAGACCAAACACCTTATATTGACTTTCGGCTCAAGTATTCTGCCCGAGTCTGTAGAGGCCGGGTACATCAAGTTCCGTGTTAGGACATATGTGCCAAATCCGCTTAGATGTTTCAAATGCCAACACTTGGGCCACAGCTCGCAGAACTGCCGAGGCTGTCAAACCTGTGCGAAGTGCAGTGCACACGAACATACTTCTGAAGCTTGCGTGAACACTCTCCATTGTGTAAACTGTGAAGGCGAGCACGCCGCATACTCGCGGTCGTGCCCGTCCTGGAAAAAAGAGAAAGACATAGTCACAATCAAAGTAAAGGAAAACATATCATTCAAAGAGGCACGCAGGCGGGTAGCATACTTGCCAAAGAAAAGCTTTGCCGAAGTGGCGCGTCAGGGGGCAGCGTCACAACGGCCTCCGGCGGCTGTCCGACCCACAGGCAGTGAGTCGGCAGCTACGCCATCTGCCCCCGCGGCGGTTGCAGCTAGCGCTGCTCCGTCAACCGAGGAGAAGGAACCATCCACCCCGAAGGTGGGTGCAGCCGAGGCTGCCCCAGCTTCCGAGGCCCCTTCCAGCGCTGGCAACGGCCAGCGCAGCCAAATCCCTCTGGGAGCCCCATCGACCTCCGGGCTGGTGGGCGCAGGGGTCTTGCCCTCCAAGGCGGGACTCCCTCTGAAAACCTCTCGCTCGCAAGAGCGCTTGTCCGGCGTCTCACACGAGGCAATGGACACTACACCTGTCCCCAAGGCGCACCAAACGCCTAAGGAGCGTCGAGAATCGCTCGAACGCTTCAAAAAGAACAAAACACCTATTACAGGGCCTCGAAAGGGCTCTGTAATATAAGGCATCCACTCCGTTTCCGTAAACACAGCACCAATTTACCTTAAACATGGATACACAAATCATTCAATGGAACATCAGAGGTCTCCTTAGAAACCTTGATGATTTGCAAGAACTCATCCACAAACATAATCCAAAAGTGCTGTGTTTACAGGAAACACACTTAAAATCTAAACACACAAACTTTCTTCGACAGTATCTAACTTTTCGCAAAGATCGCGATAATGCCGTCGCATCATCGGGCGGTGTTGCCATTGTCATTCATAGAAGTATTGCGTGTCAACCTTTACAGCTACAAACGCCCCTTGAAGTAGTGGCGGTTCGAGTTGTCCTTCTAAACAAACTCATCACCATTTGCTCCCTTTACATACCCCCGCATTACCAACTGAACAAACATGAATTTCACTCCTTGATCGATCAATTGCCAGAACCTTATGCTGTTCTTGGCGATTTCAATGCGCACAGCTCCCTGTGGGGCGACTCTCGTATAGATGCGCGAGGTCGCCTTGTTGAACAGTTCCTTTTTTCTTCTGGAGCGTGCCTTCTCAATAAGAAAGAACCCACATATTACTCTCTTGCAAACCGATCCTTTTCGTCAATAGATCTTAGTATAGTTTCCGCATCTATACTGCCCGAACTCACATGGGAAGTTACGAGCAATCCTTACGGGAGTGATCACTTCCCCGTACTGCTAAGAACATCTAAAGAGAATTAATTTCCTCCACAAGCTCCTAGGTGGAAGATAGACACAGCCGACTGGGAGAAATTTCGAACTCTATCTAGCATCTCATGGGCTGATATGTCTTCTTTGGAAATTGATGCGGCTGTGGAGTATTTTACAGCCTTCATTATAGATGCCGCATCTAAATGCATATCTGAAGTAAGTGGCTTGGCATGTAGACGACGCGTCCCATGGTGGAATGACGAATGTAGGATCGTCCGTAAGAAACAGAACAAAGCGTGGGGGTTGCTATGCGCTTCGCCTACTGCAGAGAATCTTGTTAACTTTAAGAACGTAAAGTCTCAAGGCAGGAGAACCCGCCGACAGGCCAGAAGAGAGAGCTGGCAAAAGTTCCTATCGGGTATCAACTCTTATACAGAGGAGGCGAAAGTCTGGAACAGGGTTAACAGGATAAAAGGACGACAAACTTATTCACTTCCCCTGGTAAACACCCAAGGCGATACCCTGCTTGAACAAGCAGACTCACTTGGGGAGCACTTTCAGAGCGTGTCAAGTTCCACCAATTATTCGCAATCTTTTCTGAAATATAAACACATAGAAGAATGCAAGCCACTCTCAAGAAACTGTCGGCAGAATGAACCGTTCAACCGCCCCTTTAATATTGCAGAGTTGAGAGCTGCCTTGAGCGCATGCAAGAGCTCTGCACCGGGCTCTGATAGAATCATGTACGAAATGCTCAAAAACTTACACAATGACACGCAAGTAACACTACTTACACTTTTCAACACCATCTGGGACGCAGGGTACCTTCCAACGGCATGGAAAAAAGCCATTGTGGTCCCTGTTTTGAAACAAGGGAAAGACCCTTCTTCAGTGGCAAGTTACCGCCCGATAGCCCTCACAAGCTGCATGTGCAAGGTATTTGAAAAAATGATAAATCGGCGACTCATCCATTTCCTTGAACAGAACAAAAAGCTTGATCCCTATCAGTGTGGCTTCCGAGAAGGGCGCTCCACAACCGACCATCTTGTACGTATTGAAGGAAATATCCGGGACGCCTTTATACATAAACAGTTCTTCTTATCGATATTTCTCGATATGGAAAAGGCGCATGACACAACGTGGCGATACGGGATCTTGCGAGACTTATCGGAAATGGGCATTCATGGTAATATGTTAAACATAATAAAAAGCTACTTGTCCAATCGTACCTTCCGGGTGAAAGTCGGCAATGTGCTGTCACGTCCTTTTACACAAGAAACTGGTGTACCCCAGGGAGGCGTGCTCAGTTGCACACTTTTTATTGTTAAAATGACAACGCTTCGTGCTTCCTTACCACCAGCCATTTTGTATTCCGTCTATGTGGACGACATTCAAATAGGCTTCAAATCCTGTAACCTCGCAGTATGCGAGAGACAGCTACAGCATGGTTTGAACAAGGTGTCAGGGTGGGCAGAGAAAAATGGATTCAAAATCAATCCTCATAAGAGTTCGTGTGTTTTGTTTACAAGGAAGAGAGGCCTGGTTCCGGATCCCTGCTTAGAAATGTGTGGACAACAGATACCTGTAAACAAAGAGCACAAATTTCTAGGTGTTATACTCGACAATAGACTCACTTTCGTCCCACACATTAAACATCTTAAAGAAAAGTGTCTAAAAACAATGAACATAATGAAACTCCTATCCCAGACTACGTGGGGTAGTGACAGGAAGTGCCTAATGAATCTCTGTAAGAGCCTAATCCGGTCACGATTAGATTATGGTGCCGTGGTATATAACTCTGCCGCCCCGAGCGCGCTAAAGATGCTAGACCCTGTTCACCATCTGGGTATCCGTTTAGCCACAGGAGCTTTCAGAACGAGTCCCGTACAAAGTTTATATGCAGAATCGAATGAGTGGTCACTTCATATCCAGAGAACATACATCAGCCAAACATATTTTTTGAAAGTCCACTCTAATCCTGAACATCCCTGTTTTAACACCATTAATGACATGACATATGCTACACTGTTTCGTAATCGTCCTTCCGTAAGACAGCCTTTCTCGCTGCGTGTGAGGGAGCTTAGTCATGAAGTGCATGTTCCACTTCTCGAACTTCGCCTAATGCATCCAGCCAAGTTGCTAGCTCCTTGGGAGTGGCAGTTGATACAATGCGATACATCTTTCATGGAAGTTACAAAAAACGCTCCAGAGATTGAAATCCAAATGCATTTCCGGGAACTCCAGCACAAATACTCCTGTACGGAGTTCTACACAGACGCATCGAAGTCACACGACGGGGTGTCCTATGCAGCCGTCTGTTCATCCTTCTCGGAATCCGACGTACTGCATCCGGAAACTAGTATCTTTACGGCTGAGGCCTATGCAATATTGTCGACCGTGAAGCATATAAGGAAAACAAAACTCAAAAAATCAGTTATTTTTACGGACTCCCTAAGTGTTGTGAAGGCTTTGATATCGTTCTGTAAGTGCAAAAATCCTGTTTTAATTGAACTCTATTCCCTGTTATGTAAAGCACATGTATCTAACCAGCATGTGATTATATGCTGGGTGCCTGGCCATAGGGGCATCTAGGGTAACGTTCTAGTGGACCAGATGGCCACATCAATTTCATTACATACAGTTAATCCTACTGCTTCGGTCCCTGTCACAGACCTGAAGCCTTTCTTAAGAAGGAAACTGCGAAACCACTGGCAACGTATATGGGACGCAGAAGTAAATAACAAACTGCACTTGATAAAGCCACAGTTAGGTTCTTGGCCCTCCGTAACAAAATCACGGCGAACAGATTCTGTCGTCTCAGAATAGGACACACATTTGGCACGCATAACTTTTTACTCACTGAAAATGATCCTCCAACCTGCGGTAGATGCGGGGAGAGGCTGACCGTCCTCCACGTCCTCCTGGAGTGTCGGGCAGCCGAATCTGAAGAAGGAAACATTTTTCTCTGGCATACCGGCAGCACCTCCCCCTACATCCTGTAATGTTACTCGGCCCAGAACCTTTATTTCACACCAACACAGTTCTAAGTTTTCTGAAAGATGTTGTCTTGCATGTTGTTAGCCCCACATGTTCATAGCGGGTCCTCTCTTCAGAGGATGCCGCTGTGATAGCTCTTTTGTATAGCTCATGCCTCCAGGCCCTTGTGTTTCAAGGGCTCTGGCGAGGCAGCAGTGCCCCAAGTAATTTTACTGTCTTATATATTTTCTATTTTGCATCATTCTCCTACGATGGATTTTAAATGTTCATAGTATTCGTCATTAATCATCGCCATAATTTTATATCACGTATATTTTATGCACTTTACAGCAACTATTTTTAGGCCACTTTACAGCCAAGTCACATCTCCATAATACGTCGTCAACATCACCACTTGTCATGGCGCTCTTTGGCCACACCTGGCCCTTGCGCCATTAAACACCACATATCATCATCATGTTTGTAAGCAGTGTGTTGTCCGTTAGATGTTCCATGATAGCCTTATATATTATGTGTTCTATGATCTTGCACGAAATCGAAGTAAGTGAGATAGGCCTATAATTAGTAACTTCTTTTTTAGAGCCCGCTTTGTGAATAGGGACTACATTTGCAATTTTCCAGTCCTGTGGCATCTGACCAGTAGTTAATGACTTGTGAAATATTAAATAAAGGTAAAGCGAGATGGCGTGAGAACACCGTTTTAAAATTCTCGGAGAGATACCGTCAGGACCGATAGCCTTACTTTCATCAAGGTTTCTTAGCAGAGATTCAATGCCGCTAACACTGAGTTCGACTGGTTTCATAAGAGGAACGTTGCTATCGGATGATTTTGGGCTGCATGCAGATTGAGAAAGAAAGACTGATTGGAAATATCTGTTTAGGCATGTCGCTTTTTCTGCATCGTCAGAAAGAATGCGTTCATTGTAAATAATTTCATTTATTCCAGCAGGGTCAGACCCACATCCCTTCACATATTGCCAGAACGGTTTAGGATTTGTTTTCATTTTGTCATTTAATCGTTTAAGATACTGTTCTTTTGCTTTTTTCGACAGGTCTTTGTATTCGCGTGTTAATTCTTGTAGCCTTTTAAAACACGCGTGTGTTTTTGTTCTTTTATATCTTTGAAACACATGCCTTCGTTTTTTAATTAACCTCAATACACGAAAGGTGATCCATGGTTTCTTACGCTTTTGGAGTCTAGCCGATTCAATACTTGGTACGAAGTTCTCTGTAAGGTCAAACAGCTTTTGTTTAAATGTGCTCCATAAAAATTGTACTTCATGTTCCTCCGCAAAGCATTCAAAGACAGGAAGAAAATCAAGAAGTTTTTCAGAAATTGATGAATAATCGCCCTTTTCAAAGAAGAAAATTTTTCTGCTGATGCACTTTTTTATGCTCTGTACTTTCGTTTTGATCTCTGCAACCACAACCCGATGATCACCGATACCTGGAATGACATTAACATTACCAACTAAATTTGGCGAATTACAAAGGAGAAGATCTAGGGTACTATTAATTCGTGTGGGTTCGAGGACATACTGAAGAAAGCCAAAGCTATCAACCAAGTTCCTCATTTCTAGATTAGTAAGGTTTGCATTCATTAACTCGCATGTACCGTTTTCCCACTTTAGGTCGGGCAAGTTAAAATCACCCGCAAGCAGTATTATTTGGCCAGATACCTCCGAAACGATATCGTACAGCATTTCCAAAACACTGAAATCCGTACTTGGTGATCGATAAAACGCTCCAGTGACAAAAGAAAGATTATTAGCCAGTGTAACTGTGCACCAAACCGACTCGACCGAGTCATGACCGATGTTCAACATCGGTCATGAAGTTAGGACAAAAGTTGTCCTAGTTGTCAGTGAAGTTAGGACAAGAAAAGCATATACAGTGCTAAAAAGCGGGCACGTCCTGTGCTACCGTGGCTTAGCGGAGAGACATGAACTAGGTGTTGGATTCCTGATTAATAAGAATATAGCTGGTAACATATAGGAATTCTATAGCATTAACGAGAGGGTGGCAGGTCTTGTTGTGAAACTTAACAAGAGGTACAAGTTGAAGGTCATACAGGTCTACGCCCCTACATCCAGTCATGATGACCAGGAACTCGAAAGCTTCTATGAAAACATAGAATCAGCGATTGGTAAAGTCAAAACAAAATACACTATACTGATGGGCAACTTCAGTGCCAGGGCAGGCAAGAAGCAGGCTGTAGACAAGTCTGTGGGGAAAATGGCATAGGCTCAGAAATAACAGGGGAGAATTATTAGTAGAATTTGCAGAACAGCATAATATGCGGATAATGAATACTTTCTTCCGCAAACGGAATAGCCGAAAGTGGACATGGAGGAGCCCCAATGGCAAGACTAGAAATGAAATAGACTTCATACTCTGCGCTAACCCTGGCATCATACAAGATGTGGACGTGCTCGGCAAGGTGCGCTGCAGTGACCATAGGATGGTAAGAACTCGAATTAGCCTAGACTTGAGGAGCGAACAGAAGAAACTGGTACATAAGAAGCCGATCAATGAGTTAGCGGTAAAAGGGAAAATAGAGAAATTCCGGATCAAGCTACAGAATAGCTATTCGGCTTTAACTCGGGAAGAGGACCTTAGTGTTGAAGCAATTAACGACAATCTTATGGGCATCATTAATGAATGTGCAATAGAAGTTGATGGTAACTCCGTTAGACAGGATACCAGTAAGCTATCACAGGAGACGAAAGATGTGATCAAGAAACGCCAATGTATGAAAGCCTCTAAACCTACAGCTAGAATAGAACTGGCAGAACTTTCCAAGTTAATCAACAAGCGTTAGACAGCTGACATAAGGAAGTATAATGTGGATAGAATTGAACATGCTCTCAGGAACGGAGGATGCCTAAAAACAGTGAAGAAAAAACTAGGAATAGGCAAGAATCAGATGTATGCGTTAAGAGACAAAGCCGGCAATATCATTACTAATATGGATGAGATCGTTCAAGTGGCTGAGGAGTTATATATAAATTTATACAGTACCAGTGGCACCCACGACAATAATGGAAGAGAGAATATTCTAGAGGAATTTGAAATCCCACAGGTAACGCCGGAAGAAGTAAAGAAAGCCTTGGGAGATATGCAAAGGGGGAAGGCAGCTGGGGAGGATCAGGTAACAGCAGATTTGTTGAAGGATGGGGGGCAGATTGTTCTAGAAAAACTGGCCACCCTGTATACGCAATGCCTCATGAGCTCGAGCATACCGGAATCTTAGAAGAACGCTAACATAATCCTAACCCATAAGAAAGGGGATATCAAAGACTTCAAAAATTAGAGACCAGTCAGCTTACTCTCCATTGCCTACAAAGTATTTACTAAGGTAATTGCAAATAGAATCAGGAACACCTTAGACTTCTGTCAACCAAAGGACCTGGCAGGATTTCGTAAAGGCTACTCAACAATAGACCATATTCAATCGGGTGATAGAGAAATGTGTGGAATAAACCAACCTTTATATTTAGCTTTCATTGATTACGAAAAGCGTTTGATTCGGCCGAAACCTCAGCAGTCATGTAGGCATTACGGAATCAGGGTGTAGACTAGCCGTATGTAAAAATACTGAAAGATATCTATAGCGGCTCCACAGCCACCGTAGTCCTCCATAAAGAAAGCAACAAAATCCCAATAAAGAGAGGCATAAGGCAGGGAGATACGATCTTTCCAGTGCTATTCACAGCGTGTTTACAGAAGGTATTCAGAGGCCTGGATTGGGAAGAATTGGGCATAAGAGTTAATGCAGAATACCTTCATAACTTGCGATTCGCTGATGATATTGCCTTGCGTAGTAACTCAGGGGACCAATTGCAATGCATGCTCACTGACCTGGAGAGGCAAAGCAGAAGGGTGGGTCGAAAAATTAATCTGTAGAAAAGTAAAGTAATGTTTAACAGTCTTGGAAAGAGAACAGCAGTTTACCATACGTAGCGAGGAAATGGAAGTGGTAAGGGAATACATCTACTTAGGGCAGGTAGTGACTGCGGATCCGGATCATGAGGTTGAAAGATTCAGAAGAATAAGAATTGGCTAGGGTTCATTTGGCAGGCATTCTCAGATCATGAATAGCAGGTTGCCATTATCCATCAAGAGTAAAATGTATAACAGCTGTGTCTTACCAGTACTCACGTACAGGGCAGAAACCTGGAGGCTTACGAAAAGGGTTTTACTTAAATTGAGGACAACGCAACGAGCTATGGAAAGAAGAATGATGGGTGTAATGTTAAGGGATAAGAAAAGAGCAGATTGGGTGATGGAACAAACGTGAGTTAATGACATCTTAGTTGAAATCAAGAAAAAGGAATGGGAATGGGCAGGACATGTAATGAAGAGGGAAGATAACGGATGGTCATTAATGGTTATGGACTGGATTCCGAGGGAAGGGAAGCGTAGTAGGGGGCGGCAGAAAGTTAGGTGGGCAGATGAGATTAAGAAGTTTGCAAGTACGACATGGCCAGAATTAGTACATGACCGGGGTAGTTGGAGAAGTATGGGAGAGGCCTTTGCCCTGCAGTGCGCGTTACCAGGCTGATGATGATGATGATAAAACGAAGCTAAAAACCCAAAACAAGCAGGGGCCAACTTTTCATGAACTGTGCCAGATCCCCAGGATGCTTACTGCTTCAGGAGATGAGATTGGAAAGTGCAGTGAAAATTGCGCCAAGTGAAAGCAGCCAAGTGGAAAGAGGCAAGCTCCACCAATGAAGAAGGCCAAGGTGCAACCTGAAAGCACTCAACAAGCTGGTCTGACTCATGAGCACAGATACTTTTTCCTCCTCACACCTGACATCAATTTGGCATGTTTTTTTTTTCTTTTTTGAATTGTGATTCCAGTTTTTGAAAAAGCAAACTGTCTGTTTCAATCACAAGCACCTCATGGTCATCTTTTAACTTTTTGTTGCATCTATTCAAAGAGCGTTTAACTCGGTTTGTTGAGCCCACCGTCATTGAGACTGCGTCTTCACCACTGGAAGTTCTCTATCAGGACATCAAGAGCCAGGAGGGTGAAATTGACCTCATTATTGGGAGCCCAACATCATCTGTTGTAGAAAAACTGAGTATGATTGAAAAGCAGCAGTTCTTTTCTGAAGTCTGTGATCATTTTTTTGTAGCCTGTGACTACGTCAGGCATAAAGGTCCACTTGAATATGCAGCTTGAAAAAATGCAGAAGTGGCCAGGCTTGATTCTCTATCCAGTGCATCATTTCCAACTCCTTTTTTTATTGAGAAGTTTCCATATCGGCTCGAAGAGAGAACTGTATCAAGGGAGAACGCTGTAGATACATTGGAAGTTCAGTTGTAGAACTGTAAGCACACATTCTTCCAGAGGACATTTAAAGGAAGAAAGGTGCATTGTGCAGTGGTCTGCAGTTGGAAAAGTCAAGAGTGCAGATGGAAAGGCCACATTTGACCGAGTAGTAAAGCTGATGCTTGATTTGCTCGTTATACCGCATAGCAACACACAATGTGAGCGCATTTTCAGCACAGTGAAGAAGACTCGAACTGAGTTCAGGTCTTCAATGTGCAACTGAACTCAGCAGAACATACTCCTGGTGCAGGATAACCAGTGTGGGCCTTGCTATGAGCAAGGGTACTTGTTTTTGAAGAAAGTAAAGTTGGTCACTGTGAAGTCACTGTGAAGTCACTGTGAAAGAAGTAGGTGAACTTGCTTGACAGTAGCCATTAAACTAAATAGTAACTAAATAAAAGTCATCTTACTTTACTTTGCGTGGTATGCAGCATTGAAGGGTTCCAAACCACCTCTCGGGCTTGGTGAAAAAAATTGTCCGCGGATTGCATACAGTGCTGTGAACATCTCAGCCAAGTTTTGCAGACGTGGGTGGCATGTGGATCTCGCAAGCGGAGTGCAAAATCACCTTTCTCTCAAACGCTCTTTTTAACAGAATCTTGCTCCTCTCTCTTTTCTGGACGCTTTATTTCGTCGTATAGCAGATTCCAGTATAAGGCTGCTATTGGCCAATAGCTGACATCAATGAAGGGTATTCGGATCAGTGCGCTTCTTTCTACTGCTACAGTGTGTATTTATTGAAGCAGTTTAATAAACAGGCGAAGTAAGCGAAAATCTGGTTTCGAATTTCGATAATTGCACACTTTCGAAAAAAGACTGCTCACACACAGCCGCAGCTGCCCGTTTTGGAATTAACGTTTGTGCAACCTGTTAATCGGTGTTGTAGCCGTTGGGTATCACTAATTTCGACTTGTTTTAAATGCTCAACTAGTCTACAACCACGTGAAACTTAAACTCATACCACAAGCATGCTTACCAGTGCGCGGTCACTGCTGGCTGCTCCTGGTTAGACAGCTTGGCAGGCTTCGCTTCGTATTGATAGCTCTTCAAAATGCGTAAGTTGGAAGTGCCTGCTATCTATTGGTCAAGATATCTGGTTCAGGGCAAAGCCAGTGAGCACCAAGTACAGTTGAACCCACTTATTACAACATTCCAGGGCCAAGAAAATTCCATTGTTATCGCCAGGTTGCATGAAAAAAAAAAAAATCAAAATGGGAGATGGTGTAGCTGTTCCAAGAAAACTATAGTGGCGGGGAAGCCAGTTTTTCTTCCCGCCACCTTCCTCCATCCGGCTTCTGATTGTGTTGACTCTGTTTAACTCTGCTGCCTGCACACTCTGATTGCGTGTTGTTAACAAGCTGCGGCTGTCAGTGTTCAAGAATGGCAGTTTTATAACAACTGCAAAGAGGAGTCATGAGCAGCACAAGTGACATACGAGCTCCGCCGAGGCATCTCTTTGGTGTCCCCAAAGGCGCCTTTTAAAAAATGCAGGAAGGTTGCCATGGCAGCAACGCAGCTTGAGAAATCCAAAGCAAACGTTAGGACGTGACCACAAGCATCTCGCCACGTTCTTCCCACTGGCTTGCACGAGAAAACCGCATGTCCGTCAGCCTTGTTTGCTTTACGTGAAGCTTGCCAACATCCTTCTCCAAGGCATCAAGGTGCTCCACGTAGTGAAGCGGAAGGTCCCTCACGAAAACAAGCCCGTGAGGGACTGAATCATCTACAGGACCTCCCGAGGGGACAGTGTTGAGGCAGCCTGCCCTACCGCGTCAGCGCTGCTGTTGTGGCTGGTACTGTCGCTACCTGTTGCTAGAACATTCGCGACGATCGCCTCATCGGTTAGAAGCAGTTCGTTTCCAAGTCTAGAGCAGTGCACGTTCTTTTCATCGGCAACGTCATGCCTTGCCGATGATCAGCGGGCGGACCAGCCATCTTCCATTTCACGGCCAGTCGCAACGGACAAAGAGAAGCACGAGCAACTTAATCCGTTAGCAGAATTTAGCAGAATGAGGGCCATAGAATGAAGAACCATCTGTGAGGGCCTGGCCCTATGAGCAATCTGGGTAGGGTGCCCTAATCTGGGAGCAGCGCCTGCAGTGTTGTCAGCGCAGTTGCCACGGTCTATTCGTGTTTCGTAGGGTGGTGCAGTGCAGAGTTATGGGGGCAGCCCATTTGTGTTTGGAGGGGTGGAAGGGCAACGGGAAAGACTCGCGCGAGGCTGGCGTGCATCTCTCATGGAGAGAAGTGCGCACCGGCAGTTGGGGTGGCGGGCGATCGTGCAGCAGCTCGCATTTCACTTTTTCTTTTTTCTTTTCAAGGATTTTGCATTCAATTACCTTTCAGTACGGACACCCAGCAGCCAGGCTTCATCGTTATAACCAATAATGCTGCATAGGGACATTGTAGTAAGTGGCTTTTTCCCCCATAGAAAACATACAAAAGTTGATGGTGCAGCAGCTTTTCATTGTTATAACGGATATGTTGTTAAATCTGGTATTGTTATGAGTGGATTCGACTGGAGCACATGAGCGCAAGCGGACACTCATGCCCTGCACAAAGCCAATGCTGCCCGTGTGCACTGCAATTGCAAGTCGCTGCGGTCGGCGATGTAGCGCAGATGCCGCGGCTGTCCCAGGATGCCACGGCGAGTCCACTGGCTGAGCACACTGCGGCTCGCTGAGGACAACCGTGCTGGCATGTTGTAGGTGGCCAAATCGGGAGTAGTGGCGTCTACGTGAACATCCAAAAGAAGATTTGAACTGTGTGCCACCGTGATGTTCAGTAGGCAGGGCGTTGTCAGCTTGTCCCGCTCCATAGTAGCCTTTGCTGTGCAAGGCATTGAAGACACAACGGAAGCACCGCGAACGGGATGTTTGATTGACAATAATTCTTCTTCCGCTGAACACATTCAACTACTTTTTGCGGTGAAGTATTTCTTAAGTAGCCCATTTAAAGTTCAAATGCATCTCCCTACTTTGATAAAATGGGGTTCAGAACCTCTTTAAAGTGTAATTATTTAACTAAATAGGCTTAATATGAAAAAACTTTAAGTATTCTCTTTGGGGCATAAGTCATATTTGAAAAGGTGTTGGAACATTCTCGGAAACATCCAATAAAATTGTTTCTAGGCTCTGGAGCCTGAGAAGTATAAGAAAATTTGCCACTGCTCGTTATGCTTGCAGCGCTCTCAATTGTTTCCAAAAAGGCTCCGTGCTCACAAAAAACCCGACTTTTGGTTTGTGTCTATGTTCGACATTGGCATGTTGCTGATCATTCAAGACCATGGCAGATTTCAATCTTCACAATGCAGCTGCTGTGCACTAGATGCCGATTGCATTTTTTTTCTTCTGCAATGTGCGTAAAGGCTTTGCTCTTTGAAAACACGATTGATAGTTGAATGCCCCCTCCTTCGCCTCTCCCTCCCTTTTTTAAGCATTGAATAATGACACTGTGTGGTGTGCTGTAATTACAATTCCTAAATAGTACATAGGCTGTGAAATTTCTGTATTTGTTTCCAGATTAACCTGTTTACTGCTATGTTTTGCTGCAGTGAACTCTGGAGACATGAGAATGCCTTGCAGCAGAACCTGGCAACGCTGAAAGAGGAGCTGTCCAAAAAGGACCAGGGCCTGCGTTCGATGACTGGCAAGGTGCATCTGCTCATGCGAAATCTTTTGCATGCTGTGACCCATATAAAGTGCCCTTTGAGGCACCTCTACCTATAAGCAGCATTACTTCAATATAATCCAGTATATGTACAATGACACTCCTTTGGGGATGCTTTGGTAGCCGAGATTTGATTTGGCCACCGTCAATCACTGTTGTTGCTGTTGCTGCTGTCAAGTTGTTCCTTGTTTTTGAAGGCACAACTTTGACCAATAACAAGCTTCTTTTAGAAGGGCCCTGCAAAACTATCTTTCCTGGCAAGTGTTGCGTCACAATGCATTCCTTGTGTAATCCACCGGATATTCATCGTAAGGCGCTAGCAGCGTCCCGAATTGCAGCACTGAGAGCAATGGCATGTGGTGCAGACAGTGGGGTGAAGGCGCACACGGTGTTTCCAGTGGTCTTTCACTGCATTTTCCGAAGCCTGATGAGCTGGAAAACGCATTTTCATTCGTCTGCTCTTCAGAAAGGTCGCTGATTGTATGAGGCAGGTCATATTCGTTGCATCAGATAGTATAAAGGGTGTCCCAGCTAATGCTAGCCAAGCTGTTAACGAAAAAAAAGAAAGAAGAAAAAAAGGACTAGAAAGACACAGTGGAAGGCACAATTACCAGACCTATGGTGTTCAGTTGGCCGACGTCAGACGACTGAACAACACTGTAAATATTATCATTTTATCGTGCAGTGTGTTTCTCAAATCTTTTTTTCCGTTGAACATCTTGGCTAACGTTAGCTGGGACACAGGGTATAAAGCACTAAATTAGTGCGAATTGTGATGCAGATGCACCCCGCCAACAAAACTCTAGGACGTGGAAGGGCCTTAAGGTGTCCAAAACTTCGGGTGTACTTGCACATCAAATTTATTGGCCTGTGAAGTTGCCTAGTATTCCGAATAATCGAGCTGGTCTGAATGGCTAGTGTCCGATTAATCGGTTGGCGCAAGTTGTGAATCAGCCAGTTGCTGGGCAGAGGCTTCAGTTTTATAAGGAAAAGGAGACAATGCTTGAGCGTTACCAGGGGCTCATCAAGGCTGGCCTGGCTCAAAAGAGCATTGATGACAATGAGCGTGGCCAGTTGCTTCCGACTGATTCTGACTGAAAACATAGGTAAGCTGATAGCTGTCGATAAAAATTGAGATGTGAAAGGCAACCTCTGAGCAGCATCACTCAAATTAACATATATGAATTACAGCAAGCTGTGTGAACAGGTTTGTTGTGTTCATTTAAATTAAATGGATACTGAAATTTACGTTTACCTTTTTATTGTATTTTGAGGCACAGTAACATTATTTTACAGCAAGGAAATATTTTTTAGAGTAACATTTGTTAATTTTAAGTGTTCAAACTAGCCTAGGGCGTGTCCAGCAGTTGGCATTTATTTGCACCAAAGTGCTCTGAAATCTGTGTTTGGGTGCTCCAAACTACTCCAAAATTAACTTTTTGCTGCTCCAAAAATTGCTACAAATCTCAGTTCATCAGTGGCACCACTGTGCTCACCGAGCTTCGAGATTTGTCCAAATTAACTGTGTTGTGAAATATGTTTGAATTAGAGAGTTTTATGCATATAATGCATACGCCTGCCAGGACTAGAGGACAAGTATGAATTATCTAATTTTTTGCATTCACAAGGCTTTAATGTATGTCCAGTAGGACATGCCCACATGGTGCTTCATTTGAACACTGGCAACGAAATTAGGAAGATCGCGTCATATTATCCTTTATACCACATGAGCGGCGCACTCCCCGTAGATCACGCCACCGTATGTTTTTGCGCCCATTAAATCAGTTTTCAAACTTGGTGGTACAAGGTGAAATGTGTTGACAAGCATTTGTTTTTGGAAATATAGGTACAAACTAAAATGAGCAGAGCTCATATTTAGAGGGGAAAAGAATTAGGATAAAGTTGAAATAAACTTAAGAATAAAATTTTTTAATGGTTATGTAATTGCAGTCGAACCCACTTATAACAATATGCCAAAGGCCAAGAAAATCCCATTGTTATAAGTGATAATTGTTATAACCGGGTTTCACGAAAAAAAGTGAAGATCTTAATTAGACAAGAAATGGTACAGTCGAACCCGCTTATAGTATGCCCGGTTTTAACAATACTAAGAAGGTGTTGCACCGTGAACTTTTCTGTATGTCCTGTGGTAAAATAAACCATTTTCTACAATGCTCCCATGCCACGATTATGGGTTATAAAAATTAAAATTGCCTACTGTGTGTGTGCACTGAAAGAAAAAAGAAAAGAATGGGAGCCGCCGCATTTGCCTGCACCTTTTACCGCACCTGCCTTTGTGCAATGCATTCTGCACGGAATGTCCTATCGCCATTGCCAACCTTGCGGCACCCCTCTCCTGTTTCTGATACATGAAGAAGCTGTGCCAATGTCGGAAGAGTTCAAGGGAGAGCAGTGCATGGTGAAGCTTCGCCGTGTGGGGTGAGTGGCACGAAGGGTAGGTTGCAAATGTCTGGGGCACAGAGGCGAATGCAGCGGCTCCCAATTTTTTTAATGTGTAAGCATTTCTATGTCTACCCAACGAGAAATTTGTCTGTCTGTCACGTAAGACGAATGCAATAGCTCATATCTTCCTAGACAATGGCTCTTACCCTGTGAGCAAACAAAAAATGCAATGGCTCATACCCACGTAAGGCAGAGGCTACAAGTGCTCAGCAAAGTGAAGTAAACAGCGCATACATTCATTGAAATCTCCCATACAACACACAGAGCGTACATTTCCATAAAGAACAAGCTCAAAACAAACATCTGAACCATCTGAAGCATTGCATAGCCCCCCTTAGCAATTGTAGTGGTGGTTTTGCAATAGCTTTGTTGAACATCCAGTTTGATAAGGACTGATAAGAGTTGGTAAGGGTTGGATCATGCGCAATAAGGTTCATAATGACTGATGAGGGTTGATAAGGTATGCTGGTTGAATCAAGTTTCATAACATTGATAAAGACACCGGGCTGCATGAAGATGAGCTAGTGTCACAATGCTTACTTATACTTAAACTGCTCCCAGGGGAGTTCATGCGTAAATTTAAAATTTTTTTCAAGTATATTGGGTATCTTTTTTCGCCGCAGACACCCACTATGCAGGTTTGATTAAATTAAATTCATTAAAATCTGGGGTTCTATATGCCAAAGCCATATTTTGATTATGAGGCACATTGTAGTGGGGGACTCCGGAAATTTAGACGATCTGGGGATCTTTAATGGCAGGTTTTATTGTCATGACCAATAATGTGGAAGTGAGCATTGTAGCACGCAGTTTATTTTGGCATAGAGCACATACAAAAGTTGACAGTGCATCGGCTGCTCATTGTTATATCTGACATATTGTTAGAACTGGTATCGTTATGCATGGGTTTGATTGCTTAGTTGCCATTGCACTTTGATTATAAGTAATATTAATGCGATTAGCATGTTTTGCCTACTTCATGTATTTTGCACCTGCCTGCCTGCCTGCCTGCCTGCCTGCCTGCCTGCCTGCCTGCCTGCCTGCCTGCCTGTCTGTCTGTCTGTCTGTCTGTCTGTCTGTCCGTCCGTCCGTCCGTCCGTCCGTCCGTCCGTCCGTCCTTCAACATAGAAGCCCAAGTTATTTTCCTGCTAGAGCGACTGGGTATCAGATCATGGTTGTGATTCTGTCGGGGTCATTCGATGGTCGTCATTCCAGCTTCGTCATCTGACTCTCTTTATGTCGTCACAGCTACTATCCCGATCAAGTTGCATAAGTTGTCTAATCGCTTAAGCCACAAGGCATGTGCTCATAGTCGTGATGCCGTTGTAGTCGTTACATGGTCATCATTCCAGCTTCATCATGCTATCATCTTCACACTGTCGTCATCAAAAGGTTGTCATGCATTCGTTGTCAGGCAATTGTCATGATATCGTTATGTTCATTCTATCGTCGTCACTCCTGGTTCGTCATTGTAGCTTTGTCATCTGACTCTTGCCGCGCCATTGTCATTGTGCTCATTGTCGGGATGCCGTCATGGGCATGCCATCGTTGTCGCACCTTCTACGCCAACATAGTGGCCTAAGTAGTCTAATAGCTAGGGCCATAAGGTGCGTGCTCATGGTTGTGATGTCGTTGTAGTCGTTGCATCGTCATTATTCCAGTTTTGTTATTTGATTCTCATCCTGCCGTCATTGTCACACCGTTGTTGTCATACACTTGTCATGCATTTGTTGCCATAGGATTATAGTGATACGGGTGTGGTTTTTGCGTCGTCATTTCAGCTTTGTCATGCGACTCTCTTCAGGTCGTTGCGCCTTCAACGTTGTCAATGTGTGGTCATTATACAGTCGTCACACATTTGTTCTGATACTATCAGCATGATGCCAGTGTGGTCTTTTCATCATCATTCTCACATCATCGTCTGATGCTCATCAGGCCATTGTTGCCACCACGGTTGTCGTAATTTAAAAAAAATTTATTTGCTGGTACTGTTGGCCGATTGGGCCGTTACAGGGTTGGGGTACAAATATGGCACAAAACGCATCATGGCTTACGTAAAGCAGTACTGTATGGCTAATACATAGATTTGCAAGTCACAGCCTGCCATTATACATAAATATAATACAAAATCTGACTTAACAACCGTTACGTAAAACATAAAGCAGCAATGTGTAGCCAAAAAGTGCATCACGTTACTACATACTACAACTTACACGATACATATTACATCACATACATCGCAACATTATACATAACAATACTACATTCTACAACTTACACGAGAAATGTTAGATCATGTGGATTCATTTAGAAAATATTTTGTAACTTGTAACTGTCATTTGACGATCCTTATCAATTCATAAATGTCAACCTGTCGTTATGCCATTGTCATCATACTGCATTCACATTCACATCGTTCCGTTTTCATAATTCTATCGTAATCATGCTGTCATCACCTGTTCGTGATTATGCCGCCATTGTCATTGTGCCATCGGGAAACAGTTGCTCTCATGCACCCATTATTTTACCATCATCATTCCGTAGTGGTTGTGACATTGTCGTCGTTCTGCCTTTTTCAATCAGTTGTTATTGTATTGTCATCATAATGCCATTGTTATCACACACTCATTGTCATCCCTTTGTCTTTGGGCTGGCGTCGCCACGCAATCGTCGTTGTCATACCGCCTTTGCCGTTCTATCATGTCATTCCATCTTCGTCATTGCATCATCGCACTACATTGCCATCATACAATTATCGTCATACAATCATGCTCATTGGTGACTTTCGCAAGCAACTGCCACAACAATGTGTTCTGATACCAGAAACAATGAATATTGTATATAGCCAAAGCAAGGAGAATCTCGGAATGACCAATACAAGTATTTATTAAATGCGACTTCAGCGATACGGTGTGCTGCTACATTGCTTAATTGCTAATCGCATTACTGTCAACAGCCATCGGGAGATGGGTTCTGCCGTAATTTTTCTTTATTGCACATATTTTACATGAATAATGTGTTAAGAGCATGTGAGCATGTTTGAAGGGTAGTGTGAAGAGCTGCATAAACAATGGTGGAGTATGACCGGACTGTGTAGGTTCTTGCCATTAATAAAGTTCTTTGTTTGTCTGTCTGTCTGTTCTTGCACCACCCTTGAAGCATGTCAGTCCCAATTAGCCCAGCTTTCCTTGTGAGCGTATGTGCAAGAAAATTTTTTTTTTCTCTCTTTCTCTATGCAGGCAACCTTGAATGGCCGAGACAGTGTACGAAAAGTTCTGCAAACTTTTCGGGAGAAAGGTGGCAGTTATGAGCACATAGCCAACAGCTACTATGGAATGCTAATCGAAAACTTTGATTGTGAGAAGACCATCTATACTGCCGTGGAAGTGACTTCTGGAAACAAGTATGTTATCTTATGTAGAGTTAAACATTGTTACAATGAACCAGGTTGTAATAAACTAATGGATGTAATGAAACAATTGCAATTTTTGAAATTTCCATAGCAACTCATGCATTCAGAAACTCATTTCCAGCGAGTGAAAATGTTTCGGTAATGGTTATGGTTAATCTATTAGGTTATAGTGACAATGTAGTGATTATTTTGTGCCAGAATCTGTCGGCATGTAAAAATGAACTGAGATTTTCTGCAAGCTAAAAATCACTTTCAAATCTAACAGCATCGGCCTGGTTGTGTCATTGCCGACGTATAACGATTGTCTGTTTAAATTGCATATCGTAATGGGCACAGGGTCGGGCATGTTCCTGTGCGATTCTCAGTATATGTACGCCGGTGGTGGCATGGCACATTGTTTGCATAGAGGCTGGTTTGCTTCCGCTGTGTGGATTATATTATCACGTTATATTGACCTGCCGAGGTGGTGTAGTGGCTTTGGCAACGCACTGCTAAGCCCAAGGTCACAACTTTGAGTCCCAGCTACAGCGGGACGCATATTGAGTGGGGCGAAATGCCAAAACACCCATGTACCGTGCCTTGGGTACGTGTTAAAGAACCCCAGGTGGTCAAAATTATTTCAGAGTTCCCCACTACTGTGTGCCTCATATCATATCATTGTTTTGGCACGTAAACCCCACAATTAAATTTTTTTTAAATGTTATGTTGAATAGAAATGTGCAAGAAGTACTTGGTATACTAGGTGCACCTGTCTTGTGACTAGGGAACACGGGATTTTAATGTTAGTGTTGCTGTTAATTTATCAAAGACCATTCCTTAACGCGAGCAACTTGCGACATTTGTGTGCAAAAGACTTATGCATTCGACACGGCCACGGAGAAACAAAATGGTGAATTCTCACTTCTCATGATCTCGGGGAAACTGTCCAAGACCTATGGAGGTTTCGATAAGCGTCAGGTAGGCATATTTTATAGTTCATATGATCAATATATTTAACTAGTTTGCGATCCCTTTTGAGAATGATATATGCAGGATCAACTGTATTTGTTCTTTTCGAATAGTACTTCGAAAATTCTAAATACTTTGTGCCGAAGTACATATCTAATGGCAGAATATTCGACCAACTATTTGAATATAGTATCTATTATTAGCACAAGCCTACTGCACAGACACCGACATGGATGTTTTTTTGCATACTGGGACCGCATTTTATAGATTTTATATCTATCAATTTTATTCGTCATTTTTCTCAGCCTTCATCATAGACTCAGGCAAAGCCACATTACTGTTATCGCCAGGATAAGTGACTCGCTGCATCAATTGATAAGAATAGAAAATGAAATGGATTGTTACAAAATACCTATCATCTGAGATTGTCGTTGCTTGCTCAAGTTATAGCTTTTTGGGATAGGACTGGTGGAACGCTTGAAGCCCCCAGCATGGCACTGACGCTTGGCATTGGACAACAGCATAAAGAAATGCATTTTGTTGTTGTTTAGAAGCTTATGTACAGTGACAAGTGTACAAATTCTGAAGCTTGCAGCGTTCCACTGGAATGCTCAGCAGACACTGCTGAGGCCTGTTGCTCTGCTATGTAAAGGGGTCCTTAAACACTTTTCGAGCTTAAGAAAACATTGTCGATATGTAGACGAGGCTTCGGTGAACATGTGGGTCAAATGTACACTGCATGCAGCAGGGAATTTACAGTCTCGTCTTAAAAACAGTGAAAAATTGCTTGCTCTTTTATTTGCAATATTGTCATGCAGCTACATTGTGCGCAGCCAAGCCCACCCACAGTTATTGGCTGATTTCGTGGTCATGAGAACAGTCTCAGCAGCACTATACAGTTGAACCTCGTTGATACAACCTCATTAAGTATGATTTTTCAGTGGCAACATTCTCAACTTAGTGCCATTGGAAGCATACTGCACGCTTTTAATGGGCGAAAACCTAAACGCACCACTGTTCACTGCTGCAGGTGGCACAATGTGAATGTCATCTTTCACTCCGGCGTCTGGCATCGTCCACCAGCACAATTTCGTTTCCCGTCGTTGTCTTAATACACTACAAAATAGAAAAGCAACAAAATGCGTCTCGGCTGCCAGAGCCCCACCAGCTTGAGACGTGCCTCATGCTACAGGGATTCGGGCAGAAATTTGCATTACATAAATGTGAACTACAGTTCAGTCTCAGATTTTTTTAGTTATTTTTGATCGCATGTTTTCCCGGTTACTGCGTTACTTCTCACATTTTTTCCTGAACGTTTGAAGAAGGTTCTACTTTAATTCTTAATTTTGAGTTAATTAAATGGAAAGGATCGGTCTACAATCTCAAAAAGACAAAAAGAAGTATTTTGTATTTGCACTTCCTGTGTACACATGCCAGTTCTACATAGCTGCCTTTTCTGAATGTGGCCTGCAAGATCGCACCGGCATGCTGCGTAGCATAGATACTGTGGCTACCTAGGGGTGCCGTAACGAATCCTCTCGTCAACATAGCTCTAGGCACACAAATGCCTATCTTGCGTCGAGAGAATGCCACATCAGTGCGTTTAGCCGTACACGCCTGAATCCGAAACAGCGTCATCAAGAAAAAAATGAGTAAGAACACCTTTTAGGCGGGGCCTTGCCTCTTTGCCATTCCCTCTGTGTAGCTTCCAGTGTGCTAGTGGAGACAAAAGTATAGAAAAAGCCATGCATTGGTGTGCTAACTGCCTCAAACTGTTTTTACTTGTAGGATTTGAAAAAGATTTTGCGGCAGGTGATTCGTGAGGCAACGTCCTTTAGTAATGAGGCTATTCTATGATTAGTTAGGAAAGTGTTTTAGCGCCCCTTTGATGTACATGACTGTGAAGATGGATTAGTGTTCACAGCCATAATAGGGAAAGCAGTAATCTCTCTGGCATAGATGAACAATCTCTTGTGGTCCTTCAGCAGTGCACTATGACGCTTTTTCATCAGCTTCGACTGACTCACTGCAATCCCTTTCTGGTGTTCGCATTGAGTGCAGGCAGTTAGTGAATCAGATGCCCCTTCAGCTTCATTGTAATGAAATTGTTTTGTAACAAAATGCAAAGAAAAGTTGACACGCCTTTCCCCATCTGACCTATGGAATGTCATCTAATCATCAGTACACATTTTAAATTCTTATGGCATTTTCTCGTCATATATCCTTTCATTGCAACATTTGCAGTAGAAATTTGCATGACCTCGCACAGGGAATCAACAATCAAAGTCAAACTCATATAATTTTCCTTGATTACTCAAGGGCTTTTGACCATGTGTCACATGCTAAACTGAACTCCAAACTAAATCAGATGCTTGGCGATGGTCCCGTTATGAGATGGATAGCCAGCTACTTATCGCAACGCCGACAAATGTTCAATATAATTACCATGCCTCCGATATCGTGCCAGTCTTTTGTGTATGCCACAGGGCTCCACTAGCACCATTTTTATTTATTTTATGCATCAGTGACATTACACATCACGTGCATGTAAAGATACATCTCTTCGTGGACATCTGTGTGCTTTATCAAAAAATAAATACTCGATGAAGACCAAGTACGACTAAATATAGCTTTAAGCAACGTCGTACAGTGGTGTAATGCCTGGCAAAGGGTGGTAAATCGAGAAAAAACGGTAGCGATGTCAGTCACAAATAAGAAATCAAGACTTATCTTCCTTTATGGCTTTGGCAATGGCATTATTACAACAGTAACTGAGATGAAATACCTTGGTGTCATTATTTCTGATGACCTCAGCTTGAGTCCAAAACACAGCCAAAAAAGCAATGAACAGCTTATGGTTTCCTAAGTGCACCTTCTGTTTTGCAACTTCAGATACCAAGTTACTCACATATAAGGTCCTTATCCGTTTAATCTTAGAATATGCAAACATCATCTGGTTTCCATATATGCAAAAAGATATGCACATGTCGAATCGATGCAACCAAAAATGGTTCGCTTTATCTACACCAGGTACCTCTGCAATATTCCCCATGGAGGTGCTTTCCCACGCATGCCTTGATACATTATCAAGTCTCGTGTAACACTTCATAGAGTCAAGCTCTTACCTTATTTACTCAAATATAACCCGCACTTTTTTCCGATAAAATGGGTCCAAGAATTGCGTGCGCGTTTGAATCAAGTATGACCCTAAATCTTCGTTACCATATCACCATCGGCATTTTAAAATGGTCGCCTCGTACACGCTTCGAGCCTAGCTGCTGTAGCCCTCCATGTGCTGTAGTAGTACACCGTCCATCTTCCTGTTTTCTGTGTTTGCTCTATCAGCATACAAGTGCCAACTCCAAAGACATGCGATGCCGCAATTAAAAGAAAAGTGATCAGGTGTGCGGAGACAGATGGAAATCGGGCCGCATCACGGGCGTTTGGAGTTCCTGAAACTTGAGTGCGGGACTGGTGCAAACAGCAGAGGCACTCTACTCCGGTATCTGCTGCATACGGCGTGACCCCTATTTTGAAAGCGATCTGCGATGGAGACAGTCTATGCATCTAGGCACACTGCGCTGTGTTCTCGTTACTTAGTTCGCGTTGAAGCGAGAGGCCGCACTCGTTCCTGCTACTGCACTTCCTCACTCCAGCAGTTTGATAAAGTTTCCGCGGTCATTGACTGAGACGTGTTCATGTTTGCTTGTGCCCGCGTAACGCCATGCTTGTTAATTTAGTTAGTAAACCAATGTTTGAAATTTTATACGACCATTACAACCATTATCCTTACTTTTCGTATAGTATTCTACTAATTTGCTGTTGCAATCGATGCTTCGCCTTTCGTGCGAAACTGCGGCTTTTTCTATTTATCGCTACTTTAGTGTACTGGTAGTAAACCTCTGCTTTTCCATATAAGAGAAAGTTGCATTTCTGTATGAAAGAATGAAGTGCACGGCACTGTAAATGACTTTTTTGTTTTTGAGGTCATGGCAAACGGGTGCACATTACAATCGAGGGTGTGTTAGAATCGGGTAAATACGGTATATCAATCCATAATGCATTCAGAACGGATTCTGCTACTTACATTAGTTTTAGCCGTTCCAGGGACATGCATCACAGGCATGAATTCACGATAAATGAATACCCTTGTGTTAACAACATAAGTTACTTCTCTTTATTCCCTCAAGCCATACGGTAATGGAACGCCCTGGGTAAATTCACAACTTTGCAGCATACCCTAAAAAAAGGTAATATAGCTCACGGCTGCATCAGTCATCCTGTCAAATAGCCAGACCTCATGACCATCTTCAGTCTGTTATTGATTGACATGCTCAACTCGTAGATGTGTGCTATTTGTATGAATGTATGAATGAATGCGTTGCTGCCAAAGTGTGCGGCTCTCTTTGGTCTCTCGTGTTCCGCACTCGATATGTTCGCCTATGAATGCTTTGATTTCTTGTCTTCTTACATCTGATTGCTATTTTATTTTATTATTGATTGTAATTTCTATTTTCATGTATGTAAACCCACTCCTGTAACAGTCCCAAGTGGGACTAACAGTATATTCAAATAATTAAAAATAAATAAAATTAATTATACAGACACATTTTCACTGTCGCTGACTACAAGTGTAATGAGAAGAATGAGTTTGACGTAACAGTTCTGCAGAAACCCGCCAGGTGGAGAGAAGTAATTAATAAATAGGAAAAACAGACATCCACCCGTTCGTAGCAAATGCTACAAAGGAAACCCATACGGGTTCCTCGAAAGAAAAGCCTCACAGTTGAAAAAAAAATCGTCCTGGTCCGGGACTCGAACCCGAGACCACCGCCTTTCCGGGGCACCCGCTCTACCATCTGAGCTAACCAGACGGCTAGCAGATGGCAGGGCGAAGTTGAATTTGTCAACAACTCGAAGCAAAGGCAAGAGTTCAACGTAATAGTTCTGCAGAAACCCGCAAATTCCTTGCGGGTTTCCACAGAACTATTACGTCATTGACAATTTGTCAACAACTCAAAGCAAAGGCAAAAATTCAACGTAATAGTTCTGTGGAAACTCGCAAGTTCCTTGCGGGTTTCCACAGAACTATTACGTCTACACGTATTACACGATTTTTCTACACCAACGTTCAGTGCATCGCCAAAGTGCAATCGTATGATACGTTTTCCGCTGCTAGATCCCACGTAAACAAGAAAATGCGCGAGGCGCGCGCGATCGAGAACAGTACAGGGAAACCTCGCTAAACCGTAGTTGGCCGGAGCTCGTAAAAAGTACGTACTAAACGGTAGTACTGTTTAACCAAACAGCCTGAGATCGCCCACTTACCTGTCGAAAACGGAACTCAGAGAGAGTGCGATGAAAGGGGAAAAAGAAATGCAGTATTTATTCACTTCGTGTGACAAAAGTGTTATTTTCGTTTGATGCCGCGGCGGCCTAGCACGATGACGACAGCAGCCTCAAACTTACTGAAGCTGCGTGCCAGCTTTTCAGCCAGCCCTCTTCTCGGCAAACACTCGCATGGCAGATCCCTCGTTGGCATTGCACGTGCGCAGTAGTGCTGCAGAAGTCCCGGGGGCGCCTTTTTCATTGCCAGGTGCCGGAGTTTGGAATACGTTTCATTTGGAATAGAGTTACGTTATCGCGCCCTTGTTCTCGTCATGCCAATTGCATTCATGAGGCTGACGTAACACGTAGCTTATGCCACTGTCGTGCCTGCATCGCCCGTGCTGTCGCCTTCCGTGTCGTCCTCATCACTGTCGCAGTCGACACTTCGGCAACAACACAGGCAACGATGGCGAAAAGTCGACCTCGTAGCCGACATGTCTTCGCGGTCGCAGCAGCGCTGGCGAGCAACTTCTTCGCATTCCAAATGCCACATACTGTAGTCAACAGCAGATCCCTGTTGCGTGCCGGTGCGACTTCTTTGTGTCACGTTCGATAGCATAGATGATGTCTAATTTTTCTTCTATGCTGAGCACCTGGCGTCTTTTTTATCCGAGCTTCGGAACGACACGCGTCCTCGCTTGCACGACGCCATAACGCTCTCTGGCACGGCGTCGAAATGATGTTGATGTGGATGTGGCTTCACGCGCAAATGCACAGGGCGCTTGGGGGCCGTTGTTCCGATCTCTGAGGCATGTTGTTCTGCCGGGCCGCCTGATGGAGACGGCGCACCGCTGTGTTCGCGCGACGAAAAGTTGAAACGGTACGTTTTAACCGATCCGTACGCAATAAGCTGGTACGATTTATGCGGATACAAAACACATTATGTTCAATGGCCGCTGAGTCGGGGATTTGACTTTACTACTTTTAAAACGAAACTACTGCTTAGGCGGGTACGGTTTAACGAGGTTTTACTGTATATAGCTGCCCTCCGCAGCAGCTTCACCGCAATACTTGCCCGCTCGTCTCGCATGAAAACGCCGGTGCACACTCAGTTTCTCATTTCGGTACCAGCGAACCTTCTACGGGGTCGTCGCACGCGCCATTATATCACTGGCATCACTGCCAATCCTACTGCGATAAACATCTTTGCCTATATGTTTCACTGCACATGGTGCCATCGGAAGCGTAGGGCATGCTTTTGTTAGGCGATAACCAAAATGCGCTGCCCGTCCGGGCTGCAGACTGCAAGTGTATATGTTTTCCGGTCGCTACAACCCATGTGAACAAGAAAAGGCGCGTGGTGCACGGGATTGAGAACACTATATAGCCGCCCGTCTCACGTGAAAATGACGGCGAGCTCAGTTTCTATTCCGGAACCAGCAAATATCGGCCCGGGCTGTTGCACGCCACACTCACAGCTATAGCCGCCAAACCTGCTGCAATAAGTATCTTCACCTGTCTGTTTTACAGTGCGTGGCACTTAGTGCCATTGGTAGCGCACTGCACTCTTCTAGTAGGTGGCGATAATGCAAATGCGCCGCCGTTCACTACTGCAGGCGGCCCCATGTTGCCATCATATTTTTTTTTGGCCATCATCTGGCGTCACCCACCAGCCCGATTTCGTTTCGGTTTCCTGTCGCCCTCTTACAATGCCACGCAACAGAACATCAATAAAACTCGTCTCGTGCCGCAGGAGCACCACCAGCTCAACGCGCGTCGGCGTATTGTGTCGCAACGATCCGTGCGACGCTTTGCATTACGTAGACGCTAACAATAGTTGAGTCAAATTGTTTGTTACTTTGGATTGTATGTTTTCCCGGTTGGTACGTTTTTAGTCACGTTTTTTTCCAAAGCGTATGAACGAGGTTCAGCAGTATTTAGTTAGCAAATCTTTACTGCTGTTTACATGGCGCATAAAATTATGAACCTTACTTTGTGTAATTGTCTAGCACTTTGCTATTGATATCAGTGCTCTTGCGTATCATGTGAAATTGTGTCTTTTCTTATCACATTTATGTGCATAATAGAAATGAACCTTCACTTGCCAAATAAAAGTAAAGAAAATATAATGACGTTTTGGAGCCCATATAGGTCCCTTGTTTGCAGTGCTGATGAAAAACTATGGCAGTGGCATGTAGACAACCCCTGGGAAACAAGATTCTATGTGAAGACTGCGATGCAGCCTACATTGGAACATCTGGGAATTTTAAATGATGTATGAGGCAACACCAAGATGATGTTGCAAGAGGACACAGTGTCTCAAGTGTCCCATCCTCGAGCACCAGGAAAAGACGGAACATCGCATCGACTACAACTCAGCAGCTGTAATTGAGAGCCTAGTATTGACCGTCTAGTATTAAGCCACTGCATATACTAACGGTACCACGCACAATAAATGGAACACAAGGCAATCTGCTGGACATTTACACACGCTCTACTTCATACATAAGCCACTGCCCTAGTTTTACATCAGCATTGTGAACAGTGAACCCGATGGGCTCTGAAACGTCATTGATATTATACTTTATGTATTTTTAATTGGAGAGCGTAAGCCTTATCAAGTCAAACACAGGGAACCGACCAAGGTAAAGTATATTCAAACAAAAGATGTTTCGACTTCCGCACGAGAGCCTTGTTCACAATGACTTCAAATGGCAAAGAACACTCATTTAATGAGTACTTGTTATCACGAGCTGCCAGTATTTGTGTTAAGTATGTGCGTATTAGTGTGATTTATTAACGATACAAAGTGCAAGTATGGGATCAGTTTTCTTTCGGTGGCAATAATGCAAGTGTCATTTCAGTTAATCACGTGCCCAGTACACGCAGCATGCTCTGCCAGAGTATTAGACAACACTCTTGTTCTTACCTTCATTAGAATGGTCTTGAAGCCTTCTACTAAAAGAGGGGTACTGTTTACAGTGGAAGAGGAATCTAATGGTTGCACTCTGTTCCTTGATGTTCTTCTGAAACGAGACAGTAACCTCTTGAAGTTTAATGTTCATAAAAAGAGTACGCATACCGGCCACTTTCTAAACACTAAATCTGTGGCCATAAACATTTAGACAAGTTGGCATTTGTGTGAGCGTGCTTGCTTCAAGCAAGAAGATGTACAGAGCCATGTGGAAGCCATTAGATGGGATGCGTGCAGATACCATTCGTCATTTTGGACTCGGTAAAATGACAACTGACGCACCCAGCACAATCGAGCTCCCTTTCTACTTTGTTGAAACAGGTGGCACCTTATGCTGCGAGCTTCAGTGAAGTGCTTGCTCAGGTTCTGCGCAGCTACGATGCACACATAGCACACGTATCAGCTCAGAAGCAGCCTTGCGAGTGTGAAAGATAAGTTGGGCAGAAACTATTTTCTGGTGTTTGTGTACAAAAATTCCTTGCACAAACTGCTAACACTTATACATGGGTGAAACTAAGAATTTCAGTAGAATGCATCGGGAACATTCTAATGATGTGAAGAACAAGAAAGTGTCATCTTTTAGAGGATGCTACATCTACTGGGCTCGTGATTAACTGGGTTGACAGTGAGAATGTGTTTATTTGACAATACATGTATGCATTATTGTCATCGTGCTGAGGTGAAATGTGGCCGCATGAGTCACCTGTCTAGGCCCCTAGCATCACATGCCATTTGTACACAGGTGGAGGAAAAATACCAGGAACTTGTGTAATAACAGCGTTGTAGAAAACAGATTACAGCATACAGAAGATTATATTTGTTTCGTAATTTGAGATATGCATTTACGGGAAGGTCATACAATAAGTCTGTTAAACAATGGGCCCCTTCGATTTTTAGAGTTCTGGCAGCCCGCTCGCAGCCAGATGGCAGCCAGCTAGTTCCGGTTCTGATAGGAAGTCACGTGGGCTGGGATCCCAAGACAGCCTGAACCTGCCTGAAGTTTGCAAAATCGAACGCCGGGACAGCTGGCCAAATGTAAACATGCTACCAGCATGGCCCCGCCTGGCGTGGTGGGTGTGAGCTCGGTGTGCGCTCGGCATGCGCTCGGCATTGTCTGCCCATTTATGCGTTGCCAGCTTGAAAATATATAGTTGCATTCAGGGATACGATCACTTTCAGCGACTCGGCGCAGGACGCGCACTGGGCCAACCTCACCTTGTGCAGCACAACAGATGGCCTCCGACGCGGCGGATGACAAGATGCGAAATCGCGCGTAAGTGATTGTATACTCGAAAGCGATAGCTCGAGGATTCCTGCTCACAGCGATCACGTCGCCCACCGGCGCCATTCATGAGTTGGCATTGTGTCATCACGAGACATGAAAAAGCAGGTTATCGGGTACGTCTCATACGCATAAAATGTCGTGCCGACCTGCTTGGTCTTCGATTTCAGAAAGTTTGTTGTGGCTGATGGTGCTTCTCATTTTGATCCTAAGGAGCTGGGGACGCGGCTGGCGCATGAAAATGCACGCCGCCTGTGACCAGCGAAACGTTTCATACGAAAAACAACATTGGTCGCGATCATCAAAGCAATAAGCCAATGTACGTGTGTCTAATGTATCGAGTGCAATCAGTGCATTCTTAGATCAACGGCCTGCAGTTCGAACACAAAACGGCTTCGAGCTGCCACCTAAGCATACGATGGAGAGACAGAGTGAACACAGGCTTCGCTAACTGCAGAAAAAGGAGATATATACATACGCAAGATATGTGAAAAGGAACGCCACCAAAGAAAGACAAATCCAAAATGTACCGCAATGCGTGAACGAGCGTCTACAACTTGCGTGGAACACGACGCAGATAACATGCACGCATGAGAGCGCGGCGCGCTGATCACCGCTGCGAAGAAGCCTTCAGGGGACATACACACATACACGCACAAAAGCTTCAAACGGTTCACCACTGCTCGTATCACACCGCTTCGCAATGTGGAACGGAGCGTTAGCACCTAAAAAGATAACGCTAGAAGTAAGGAAATCTGAAGATGACTGTAGACAGTTGAATAAGTGAGGTAAATTGAAGTCCTCAAGCGCCCGCGTTGCAATCCCTGAAGTTCCCACAACGATGGCAGCGAGCGCCCATCGTCTCTTTGAGTCATCTGCAAGCCAGAGAACTTCCAGAGAGCAGCCAGACCAAAATCGTCCTGGCAGGTTCTGGCAGCCCGCGGGTAGCCAGAAGTGGAAAATCGAAGAAGCCCAATGAGTTTCACAGGGGTATAAAAAAAAGTTGTGGAAATTATTGTCTGAAAAAAAAAAAAAAATACAAAGTTTCAGTTTGTAACAAAAAAGACAAGGTATAATATAGGTACCACAAGGGATGTTATTAACAATACATGCAAGCATTGTGAGGCTTGTGTAATGTATCTGTTTATATTTATACTATGAAAATGTCATCTTCTATTATGCACAACTGTACCGGCACAAAAGGGCAAGAGAAAAGCAAAAAACAAAAGAAGGATCTCATGGAAAGAAGTATCTCGAGCACTTCCTAAAAACAAAGAGATGATTGTTTCATTTCGGTGGTTAATAGAGGGATAAGATTTAGTAAGTGTGGGATTTGCCAGCTCATCAATTGCCTTCCATAGTTAGTTGTAGTTCTTATTGTTCTTAAGTTAATGTGCCTTAATTTCTTTCAGTGTTACTGTATAATAATAGCAATAATTCATGGTCAAATTTATAGGATAGAACTAGCATTTCAGATAGTCTTTATTTATACATGAATTGCATGCATAAGATGTTGTCCAGCCTAATGTAAGCTGATGTGTGATCGTACATAGATAAGTTGGGGATTAAGCAAATTGTCTTCTTTTGCAATCAGTAAAGGATATTTTTATTGGTCTTGGAAAGCAAAACCCCATACTGACAAATAATAATTTAAATGCGAATGAACAGTGCAGAAACAGAACGGTTGTTTTAGGTTTAGTGGTAACAACATACGGTGTCTGTTTAGCATTCCAGTAGTTCGAGCAATGTTCTATTTTAAAGAATTAACATGGTATGTCCAACGAAGGTTCTCATGAAACTGTATGCCTAGAAACGTGTATTCTGAAACATGTTCTGGTGGCTGCGATTGAAAGTGTAAGATTCTGGAGAGTCAAACTGGGTTAAGATAACATGTAATGATAGTTGATTAGCACCTACCCATTCAGCTACATTGTCCAGCCAATCGTTTGCTAGAAGCTTGAGAGCATGTAGGTTGTTAGAAGAACACAGATGTATCGTCCATCTAAAAAACAATGTCGAGAGTCTGTAGGATTAAAACAATATCGTCTATGTCATGGAGAAATCTCTGCCCTGATGGTGTACCTTGTGGAACACTTAATTGCAACATATTGAGACTGCTTAAATAAGTAACTGTGTATTAGCTCAAGACAGATTCCTAAAATTCCATAATGGGGAAGTTTTTTAATGCTTATAGTATTGTGTTTAATGGAGCCAGAATGCTTTCCAGATGTATAAGAAGATATCCTGTAGTTAATATTTGATTTTCTAGCTTTGTTACGAGTTTATCATGAATGTTTCAAAAAGGAGTTTCTGTAGATTTATTTTTTTTAAACGTGTATTGATTAGGCAATATTAAATTGTACTTATGAACATGGCTTATTATCCTTGCAAAAAATAACCTTCTCTATTACATTTGAAAAAAAAAGGGGGGGGGGGGGGGGAGAACTGATACGGCTTGTGATTGTTAATCATTAGCTGCTCCTCTTTTCTGCAGAGGAGTAACCCTTGCTTTTTTCATTTTAACTGGAAGTATTCTTGTTGACAATATAAAGTTAGTAATATTGCTAATAACTTCACATGTTAAGTTAGAAACGGTATGTATTAGAGCTGCTTTAATGCCATCGAATCCTGTAGAAGAATTTTTCTCTGGAGCATTTATCATTTTAAATGTTTTACGGTAGGATAAATAAATATGGAATGAGGAAAATTAACACTGGCAGATCTTTCACATTGCGCCAAGTCTTCTGCGAGTCATAGTGGATCTCTGAAAACTTATCAGTATAGCACTGAATGTGAGATTTCCTAATATCAGTGCCTAACCTATTTCAAACAATTTGTACTCTCGTAGCAGAGATAAATGTTTAGTTTGTATGAACTGATCAAATAATTTATTGCGCGCTTTAATTCTGTTTATTATATCATGGGTTATCCAAGGTTCTTTAATGTATTTTATTTTTTATTTGTAACTCTAGGGAATGTGCTTATACACCAGCGGTGGTAGACACCACAAGACTGTTGACTGAGCCTGATTTTGCTGTTTTGCAGATAATGCTTCCTGTTTCTCGCCCCTGCATTTCAAGGTGTGTTCCATGCTTGGACGATTAGACAAGCAGCGTGATCCCCTCTGGACAATATCACGAATGTTTAGTGACGCTTAAATCATCGCCACCAAAAGAAAACTGATCCCATATTTGCAGTTGGAATCTTTAATAATTCGCATTACTATGCACACACTTAACAGGAATATTGGTAGTCTCGCCTCCGCATATGCGCGATGCCTGCAGCATGGTATAACACGTACTTAAATGAGCGTACTTTGTCATTTTATGTCATTGTAAGCAAGGCTCCGTGCGTAAGTCGAAACTGCTTTTATTTGGGTATTTAGTGTAGGCCTATTTGAATTAAGTTCCTTTCTTGCCAGGTGGGTTTCCGTTGAACAGTGCACTATAACAATTACATGCAGGTTGTTTTACCACATAGTGGAGAGTGATCGCATCGGCACAAAGATACTGCAGGAGATGAATCGTCAGCAGCTGCCAGGCGAAGTCACCTTCATGCCTCTGAACCGGCTCATGTACAAGGATGTTGACTACCCGAATAGCAATGTGAGTGTTTCAGCATTTATTGGTCGCAAAATACACTAAAGCCCTGTTAATTTCAAGTTGTAAAACCGGAAAAAATTTCAAAATAAGATGAGTTTCGAGATAAGACTAGTCATGAAAATATAAGTCCACTAGATGCATAAACATTAAAGAGCCTTTTTGGGGGCAGTAGCTGCTAACTTCTCACAAATGCTCAATATAGACCTTCTCATCGGGGAAGGAGGAGACATCTGGCAACCAGCGCGCTGCAAGTCTTTCCTCCTCTCTGAATTGTGCGAGCTGAAGCAGTGCTTCTTGAACGCATTGCCATGACGTGGTGTGGAATGATTTGCAGATGTTTTAGCTTGTTCTGTGAAATAGCTAAATGATGTTAACTTATACGAAGTCATGGTGAAACCACTCTGTAGTCTTCAGCTGCAGCAATAGCTACAGAAAGTGGTAACTCTTGGCTACACAAACATGCAACGTGAATCACCAGCCACAGTGTGCGTTTTGTTTGAGCTATTCCGGTTCTATCAGTTCCCACTCGGCGAAAAGCTGCAGCATCTCTGGGTTGGTGTGGTCACCGACGGACTCGATGAGGACTACCAAAACATCTGAATAATTGGGAGTCTGAAATAGCTGATTGACACAAAAACAAGTGACTTTCTTCTACAACTACCCAAAGGTGTGCTGTATTTTCGTGAGGCTGTGTGGTGCAGCGCGAAGCAGGACAGGGGACTCGGGGGGGGGGGAAAAAACGAGGACGAGCGCTTCTGCTAACTGAAATTTTATTGTCTGCTACAAGGTATTATATTGACAAAAAAGAGGGAAAACAACATAAAATATGTATATATACACATACATACAGTGGAACCCCAGTTATATGTCCCCCGGTTTTACAACGACCCGGGTTTTACGACGCATTAGCGCAGTCCCAACGAAGTCCCTATAGAAGCAATGCATTAAAAACCCTGGTTATGCGTCGAAATTTTACGCCTGACCCGCATTATACAACGACCCTCGCGAAGTGCGAGACAAGACGGCAGATGAAGGAAAAGTGCCGCGGGTCTCTTTCCTCGTTCAGTCTTCGCATGCGGAGTGCTTGACACCGCTCGACCGGTTCGCTCCAGCGCAGCTTTCTTCCCTGCGTCGTCTCATTGTTCGTTTCTCTCTCGCCCACCAGCAGCCGCCCGTGAAGCTCGCTGTGCTGAAATAGCTCCTTTTCTTCTCCGCAATCGCTTTCTCCCTCTCTTCTCGGCAGTGTCGCCTCTCGTCGCGTTGGGGAAGCATTTCTCTCCTTCCGGTTTCCCAGCAGCAGATCGCCAACAAGGTAGCGTGGAGAGGCCTAAGTTTATCGCATGTGTACTTCGTCATAATCCTAGCGACCAGCGTTCAGCGGAGGTTTTGAGTGGTGTGGAGCAATGCGACGCATGATGTCCTGAAAGCGGACATTTCTGTTGCTCGGCGATATGTTGAATATTATCGAAGAAGCGGAAAAGCGGCATGGAGCCACCAAAGCCAGCGTTGCCTTGGACCTTAAGATACCCGTGTCCCACCTTAAGATGATACTGGCAAACAAAGCGGTGATATTGCAGAATGCCAACAAGTTCGGGCTCAAGCGAAAAGCGACAAAAGAAGGACAGCATGAGAAGTTAGAAAAAAAATCTCGTCAAGAGGCCGCATCAAGCACAGAGCTCTGCGATCAACGTCGATGCCACCATTCTAAAAGAAAAGGCGGACCTTGTGGCATTGCGTCTGGGCATTATTATTTAACTTAATAGTCATGGTGTACGAGTATTTGAAACTTAAAATATTCGATTCGAGTTTGTTAGGATTCTATTCGATTTGAAAGCCATTTTTTCTACTCAAAATACTTGAACCTATGAAAATAGCTTATCTCTGTTCTTTAAGTCTGCATCGCCTTGCGGAAGCATACAGAATGTATTGCAGGGAACCATATTGGGCGTGCAGTGAAGCATATCAAAAATAAGGAGGAGGCACCCTCGCGAGGCCCCTGCTGGTGTTTATCGCTACTTCACACTATCGGCTAGAGCACCCACACTGTGCTGCCTCTTCATGCCTCTGTGTCTGCTACTTGATCTGGCTAAGTGCCATGAACGGTTTCTAAACTAGAAATATGACCTAGTAGCAAGCTTGACAACCTTTTTAGACCTTCGTTATAAGGTAGTTCAGGTACCACGAGGATGGTTCAATGGAAAACTGGTTTTAAAACCTGCCTTTAGAAGAAGCAAAGAAAAGTTCAGCACCAAGGAAACCAGATTTGCCCTGAGAAACGAGATCTCCTGAAGAGGCTCCTTCGAAATCAGTACTGTCAAATGACTTTGATAAGCTCGTCAACAAGCAGCAATTTTCATTTGTTTGAGGCAGCAATTTTCACTGCCGCAAGCACAGGTAGGGTAGGCGCATGATTACATTTTGGGCCAAGAAGTTCTATATAAGTGGGGGGTATAAGCATGGTGCCGTCTGTTGGCATCGGCTAGCGTAGGAATAATTGCCGAAATCAGGCGCTAGTGCGTGTGTTAGCAGCTCTTTTCAGTGGAATTGTGACATGCGAGAGGATGGCCGCTGCTCTCCGAACATGTCAAGCAGCCATCCTTCCTTCATGACAGCATTAAATAACTGGGATTATGATATTGCTAAGCAAAAGTGTTGTACTAGAAAATTTTGTTGACCTCAAACCATAATTTTTCTGTATGGTATTTGTTGTGCAATAAACTTGCATTTTTTTTTTATCTTTGGATGGTGAATAGAGTTGCATTTTGCAAAACCAGTAGTATTTGTAATTAGAAAAATGTTTAATTGGATTTGTGCTTGAGCTTGATGATTCGAATTTGATTCAAAATTGAAAATTTGATATTCCCAGAACCCTACAAGTAATCATGGTTTCAGAGAAACCCTTACAAGGTTTCTTTGTAGTTTCAAGCTACAGCTAGGTGGATGACAATCTTTCCTTTCATTAACTTTCCTCCACATTAATGCTTTCTGTAGAACTGATTTTCTGTAGCTTAATAGTGTTTGTTGATGTCGAATAAAAAAGCCTTTGTCTTCATTTGCCTGTATTTAACTCGTGTTGAGCTCCTAACTCCTAAGCAAACAATTCATGCTCTAAGGTGTACGATAGAGTGTGCAAGCGCGACTGAACGAGGACTTAGAAAGACACAGATATACAGAGCCAGTGCTACTTTGAACTGTAGATTTTATTTTTCGCATGCATCAATAAATATATTCCATACGAGCGGAAGCAAATGTGCCTTGCACACGTGTACCATGCACCACTGAATGTTTTTTTTCTGTCACGTTTGTTTCCGCTTGTGTGGAAATAAAATCTATAGTTTAATGTAGTGTTGTCTCTGTGTATCTGTTTCTTTCTACGTCCTCGTTCAGTCGTGCTTACACACTCTATCATGGATTCAAACCAACTAGCCTGCCAACACATTTTATCCAAAGTGTAAATTTTTTTTGCTCCCAGAACTCCTCAAAAATTCCCTTGGCTGCTTCCATCCCGGTCTCTGTTGTGTGGTGCGCTATTTGAGATGTGCAATTGCATGTAATTCAACCATCTCACGGTCTGTGCCTGCAGTAGTTTTTATTTATTGCCTTGGTATTCTTTCATGGCAACAGTGAAATTTCGTTATATTGAAATCGCGTTAAAAAATTGAAATCACATTAAAAACACTTCCTTATAATTGAGGTTCAACATGCGTAGTGTTCTATAGACAAGACATTACAAAGGTGAAATACTTTGTTGTATCGAGAATATTGTTATATTGAATTTCATTATAGTAAGGTTTAACTAAATTTTGTTGTCCTTTTTATTTTATTTTTTCAGGATGCCATTCCTATGATCAGCAAACTCAACTTTGACCCAAAGTTTGAGAGTGCTATGAAATACATATATGGCAAGACTCTAATATGCCGCAACCTGGAAGTGGCCACTCAAATTGCACGCACATCAAACCTGGATTGCATCACTTTGGACGGTGAGTCATGCTCAGTTCTCATTGCACAGCTAACCATTTGATTATTCAAGCTTTGGGGCCACATGTGACTAGTGTATAATGTCAACTGGAAAAATTGATGCACGATCATAGTTTTTTAGGTTAATCCATTCACACCATGTTATGGATAGTGGTTGGTGCTGTAAATGACTGAAATAGCTGCACTTCCTGCAGTTGGGTGACTTGTTGGCTTCCTGAATGCTGTTTGGCTGCTAAATGAGAGGGTTGTGATAAAGTTGCATCATTTACATTTCAAGATTTTGACAATTTAAAATAGTGCAGTTGAAACCACCTATAATATTCCCAGATATAACAATACATTGTTATAGTAATGACTACATTTCACGGCAGTTAAAATTTTTCAGTCCTATCTATTTAATCTATTCCAGATATAACAAACATTTTTCAAAATGCCTTTAAGGTTATCACAAACACTATAATCTCAGTCATGATAAAAAATGTGGTGAAGACGAAGTGAAAATATAATGAAATATATGTGATTGCTATGCCAATCGGGAAACTGCGCCAAGAGGAGGAACCTTCTACAGTAGAACCCATTTATAACAAACTTGATAGTTCTGTGGTCATTGTATAAATAGTGACCGTTTTATCAGTAGTTCATTGTACAGTTAAACCTCAACATGACGAAGTCTGTAATACTGGCACTTTGCTATATCGAAATTTTGTTATATTGAAATTTCATGTTTTATGCAAATAAGTAAGTTGCAACCGGATTTTTCTTACCACTGAAGGGGATGTAAAATTTTCCGAATTATCGGGCAATCGGAAATAACAAATTTCAGTGAGAAAAGACTTCAATTTTATTGACTTTGTGTGGCGCTGACCAGAGATACGGTTTTATGCCATGCTGGTGATTCTTCACATCCACAGTATGAAGTGAAGCAAGCCATGCTTTCGCATCCACTTTGCCTCCGTGGCTGATAATGTCACCCGCAGTGGGACAATGCTAGCGTGAAAATTGCTTGCAGTAGAGAGTGAATGCTTCGTCTGTCTCCCACTTCAACGCATCTCTGAAACTCAGACATTACACAATCTCCAGCAATAAATGTGAAGGAAGACAATGCAAGATGCCATGCCGCTCTGCTCACCCACTCTTTGCACATGTGATAGATATTAACTCTAAAACAAGGTGTGCGGACTGTGTATGTGCTCAGTCATGTTGATACCTGTGCGCAGCCATGCTAAAAACAGATCAATGCCAACCTGCCGCCACCCGCGCCCTCCCCCTTGCTTGAAGTTGGTGCCCGTCTTGGACGTGGCTGCGCATGGCTGTAAGCACCCTGCTTTGGAGGTAATCTGCCGCGTGTGTAAAGAGTGGGCGTGCCGAGATGGCGTGGCACCATTTAAGCTGTTTTCTTGAATGTTAGGTATTGGAGGTTGCGTAATCTCGAGTTTCGGTGAACCGTTGGAGCTAGAGGCACACGAAGCATTCGCTCCCCACTGCCGGCGCTTTTCCCGATAGCGTTTCCCAGTGTGGGTGATGCTATCAGCTATGGGGGCAGAGTGCATGCGAAAGTGTGGCTGGCTTCTCCTAATTCGTACCGCCAAGAAAAAAGATATTGTCGACATACATGGCATGAAACCGTATCATTCGTCGCCGGCTCCCAAATTTATCAAAATAAATTGTTTTTTCGTTCAAATTTGCTTTTTTCGATCGCCCAATAATTCAGAAAATTCTGCAGCCCCATTCCATGCAAGAAAAATTGATCGGCGACTGTACTTATTTGCATAAAAGGTCGAATTTCAATAGAGTGAAATTTTGATATAACGAAGCAAATTGCTGATTTTACCAACTTCATTATATCGAGGTTTAACTGTATTTAACGTAAAATGTTAAATATTTTGTTACATTAAAGTTCGTTGTATCTAGGTTTAGCTGCATAAGAAAATGTTGGCCCAAATCACTAGCCCTACCACAATGCCGAGGTCAACCTCCGGCTGTCTTTTGGTGCAAAACCTGTGTAGCCGCCAGCAAGTGATCTTGACCATACGATGTTAAACACTCTGCAGGTAAGGTCTGCAACATTTCGAACAAGCAGGATATGTTTATATCAACTCACAGCAGCTTTGAAATGGTTCGGAGATGAAAGCGAAACTCTGTGTTGAAATCTGACCGACCCAAGTGCTCTTCTGTGTCAGTACTGCTTCGTATGTCCAAAAACTTGTGCACAATGCACCAGAATTGGTAAAAATATGATGTTTCCGTGGATGAGGAGCGCACAATGTAGGCACCATCTTGGGAACTCGAGCACTCATTGCGCCAACCACGGCCTTCTTTGTAGGCACTTTATAAATCCCCGCGCCGTGGGAAAAAAAGAAAAAAGAAAAAGAAAGAAAGAAAGAGAGAAAACAGAAAAGCGAAAGTTAATATATTGTTCCTGAATAATAGATGGCACTAGCAGTTAGAGCGCAGTCGGAAAGCAGCAAAATATGAATTTGCAACCATCGATGACGGGTTATCGATGGGAATAGGCATTGGCAGGAAAGTGTTTACCAAGGTGGTGAGTCATGGGCTGATTAGGTACAGGCTGAACTGTGTGACAAAATGAAAAGTTTTTGCCCATCTCTATTGTGGCAGGGGACCAAGTGTCGCACAAGGGTGCCCTAACGGGAGGCTACTTTGACACTCGACGGTCACGGCTGGATCTGCACAAGGCACACATGCAGCTCATGAAGGAGATTACTGAAGTGGAGAAGCAGCTTGCGGAGCACAAGCAGAAACTGGCTGATATCCTCTGGAGTACATTATGATTGGGGGCGTGTGAGCATCACAGACAGTCGTGGATCATATCAGTTACAATGCCACAAAAAGAGATGAAAAGTCCCCCCCCCCAAAAAAAAGAATCACCGACGATCACGATACTCCCTAATGCGTAATTTGAGTGCAGCTCTATACATGTTTTCATTTCGGGATATATTGGCTGGCGCAAACAATCTGTCTCATGTGACACGTTGCAAATGGAGTGAAGCGTTGCACGACTGCCTCGCTTCTGGAGATTGGAAGAGGCAGCGCATGGGTGACGCGTGGGTGCAATTCGTAGCAGCCGCCGCAGACAGACCTCACAGATCTCGTAGCCATTGTCATCTCGTAGCCATTGATCTTGTAGCCATTGTCACCGCACTACGCTTTATTTCTCATGCTTTTGTCATACCCTTCTCCGCCACTTTCTCCTTCACTGCACTTTCCTCTTCGGCTTTCCCCCTCGTGTCCCCTGTTGCGCTCCGCATCCTTGGCTGTGCTCGTTCGCTCGACGCTTGCAGCAGGAACGGGTGCCTAGGAGCTGCGCTTTAAAGACCCATGCACTCCTCGAAAAAGCCGGCCCTAACATGATGTCATGCATGTGGCATTTGTGCATCAGACGTGTGCAGTGTACAAATAGTAGTGAGAGCAACTTTCTGTGAAGAGCTGCTTGGCAAGGGGCAGGAACAAAAACATTCTGGTGTTGCATAAGGCCCAAGTGTAGACATGGAGTTACGGGGTGAAAGTGTAGACACAGCACGCATGCTTTTAACACAGAAGCCAACAGGGCTAGACATGTTGCACTTTCAGCTGAGTGTGGGCCGAGGAAGCACGATGATTGGCACAAGTCGTTGATGTAGCCACACTGGCTCTTGCGGCAGTTGGCATTGCCCGTCAGCTACACATCCCGGATGAGGTTGAAGTTACCCTGACATTGGTCGTGTAGCCAGGTCAGTGCTTCTTCCTGCAATGGCATTGTATTTTCTTTATTTCTTAAACAGCAGCATTCGTCAGTCATCTGCATGTGTTGAGATGCATATTAGAGAAGAGGAATTTGTGCTTGCCTTCTCGCACCATTGCCGTCTTGGCTACTAATAAATCTTAAAAATTCTTTCAGGTTCTTTTGACAACTCCTAGTATATAACCAAAATTTCCCCCAAGCCTGGGCATTTCCCTCTGTGATATTTGTGATATTCAAAGTGGTGTGAGGTGAGATATACTCCTCCATCAGAGCTGAGTAGGATGACATGAGGAAGAAAACCAAAGGGTCGTAGGTATTTGTGGCGAGAGGAAAGTTCCAGTAAAATAGGGAGGGAGGCTGGACGTAAAACACTAAATATTTTTGAAAAAGTGGCCCTACTTTTTCCTTCTTTCTTGATGCTTTGTTGTGTGCGGTGCATTGCTGCTAGAAGAAGGAGCCATGACATGGTAGGCAAGAGCTGTGATGTCTCTCCTGGCGAGAAGACTGCCTCCGAAGACTGTTGATTGAATTTGTGACTTTTTTTGTGGCATTCATGGGTGTAGCATTTTTCAAACATAACTCACTGCACTTGCCTGTTGGCAACACCCCTTTAAAAAGCATCTTTGTTTCCTGCTGCAGTTGTGTTATCTCAAGCATTCTTGGGTGGCCAAGTTCAATTTGGGCCGCTTGATATTTTAGTGGAAAATGAGTTTCACACTGCCACCAGCCATTATGTTTGTTTTTCCCATTTTTTGAATGTAGCTATCTGGGAAAAGGCCAGCAATGGGTTGCATTTGCTTAATTACGGACAGCATCAAATTTTTCTTATATGTGGTATGAGATCCTGTTCATCTTGGCTTCAGCATACATTTCTCAACAGTGCATGGGTTCATGTGGACATATGGTTTGCACACATTAAATGTAGGAATCTCCTTTTAGGATGTGCTTTTTGCTCATCATTGCCAAAACCATATAAGCCATTTATTGTTAACAGCTAAAACTTTCTCCACTGTATGTAGACACATTGGTTGTCCGACATTCTTTTCAAATACCTGAAATAATGATGGTTGGAACAGGGGAGCACTAAATAAAATGGCTTTATGGTATTCATTTTAAAATTCTTGACTGTGTGGATATGTGCAATGCACCTGCAGTTCAGTTATGATTGTACCAGGCATCTCTACCTAACAGCACCTTTGTTTAGTGCTTTGTAAAATTGTCTTCATTTCCATAATGAAACAAGCACTTTTTCTTTATTGTAGGTATAGTGAGTGACTCGTGAATATTTCTTCTGTCTGCAATAAACGGGTGCTGGCATGAAAGCTGTCTACTTTGAAACTATGTATGAAGCCTCAATTCTTTGGGAATGAAACAAATAGCCTCTTGTAATGCGACCAGTTTCAAGTGCACCCAAACTCTTGTCAAGTGCGTCCATGTAATCTATCGCACTCCACTAATGTATCCACACCCTGCCGCCAAAAGCCATTGGGCGAAGAACCGACAGCAGAGGCTCAATTCTTGTTGAATTGAGAGAAAGGCTGAATAAAGGAGGAGGGTGGCATGTGTCCTTCAAACACTGGCTGGCACGCATGAGCAGTTTGCAATGCATTGTCTCACTTATCCTGCCTTGAAAGCTGTAATGAAAAGGGGATGTTTATCTTGCGGTCATAGAATTCAAGCTTCATGCCATAATTGCAGAGTGAGCAGACTAAACAAAATTGTACGAGAAGACTTTGCTTGTTAGGCCAGTAAACTACCTCGCTGATTAGGCATTTGATCACTGGGGGTCAGAAGCTGAAATTGGATCCACGGGCAACTTGCCAACAACTACCATGAATGCCTGCACGAAGTGTGCTTTTTCGCTTGCTTGACGTAATGGCAAAAGCTCCGATGTAGCCAGAAAACTCCAAAGTGAATACATGCATCACTACTTCCACTTACTGCCTTTACATGGCTTGCACACTGTAAAAGATCCATATAATATAGTTCGCAATAATTTTGATAAACCTGTTCCGAAATGGCATGGGCCAGTGACGTCACTTATGGAATTATTAAGTTGAAAGCATATATTTATTGCAGTGAAGGTTACTTATGTACTATTTGTTGTTTCATTGCTTGAAAACACTGGCACATCTGTGAGAGTAGCACACCTGTCTGTACAGCTTTATGTGGCCACTAAATCCATACATTATCATTACAGTCTACACTCGTTACAGTGGACCCGCGTACAACAAGCTTTCGGATATAATGGACCATATTCGAAGCTTAGTTATACCTATTTTATTAATGTAACGAAGTTTGCTTTTAACAGATCCCGCTACAGCAGACTATCGGTTAAAGCGGACGAAATTAGGGGAAATTTTTTTTCAGAATCGGGCGTATAAAACGTACTTTTGCCGTGTCGACACAGGCTGACAACTGACTTGCAAGGGTCAGCCGACGATCGCGGCTCAATATCGTGCACGCGAAAGAGAAAGGCGGGGTGGAAACGCACCGTCTTTATTTGCGCGCGAGACACCGGGCGAGGCAAGGGAGATGGGGGTTCTACTCCAGTGGCTGCTGCTTACGGCGCGGCTGTGCAGCCACCATATCTTGAAAGCGATCTGCAATATGGACAAAGTGCTCGCCTGTGCAGGCCTCATCTTCAAAGCGATCTGCGATTTGGACAAAGTGTACCTAGTGCTGTAGCTTTGTATGTGCTGTGCTTTCCACATTTAGTTCGCGTTGAAGTTAGAGACAGCACGAAAATGAATTCGTTCGCTGCTCCTGCAGCGATTCCTATCTCCAGCGTTTTGACAGCGACTTTCCGCGGTCATCGAGTGGGATAAAACGACTATCCTTTCTTTGCATAGCTGTCTACTTGTTTTCTATCGCAATCGATGCTTTGCCTTTCAGGCGACACTGCGTCTTTTTTTGTTTGTTTTTTACTTTAAATGTCCGTCACCCACTCTTTGCAATAACGTTGTTAGACATGACGACCAAAGTTTCGGATATTACAGACTTCAGATAAAACAGACATTTTTTTTGTCAGATTATCAGGGTCTATTGTAACGAGAGTCGACTATATGTGCATGGTCTGTCAGAGCTATTCGGCAAAACAACCACAAAGTCTGTGAGGGTTTTTAAAAATAAAGATTCAGTTTTAACTCCATGCAAGAAATGAATGATCATACCTACAATGCGTTCGTGTAGCAGCACAAAATGCCGTCCATTAGCTGCCTGCTTTAAACAAGTCTGCTTCGAAGAATCGGGCCACATCGGTAACAGCAGTGTTGCTGAAAAAGTTGCTGTGGTCTAAAAACAATGTGTTGCTTTTCAATCTCCGCTGTTACAAGTTTACTGCTACTTCTGTAAGGCATCTAAGAGTAAATCATCCTTAGTAGAGTTTGGCATGTTCACAAGACGTCTGTGCTCACGACACACTTTTAAAAAATATTTGTGCTGTTGTTCCCCACCCTGTACATCTTGTCTGGTGGATTCACATGCTGGCAGGTGTGTGACCACTGTATGTCACAGCATATTGCACAGTGTGTTGGGTGCAACACACTCTATCAAAACATGGTCTGTTTACAGCATTCTAGCATCTTGAAACTCGGTTCTCCTTTCCCCTCAATTATGTCACCACCTTGTTACAAGTCCAAAAGTTACAATCTTAGTATGCTTTTGTGAAGCCCAGTTAGGTATTTTATGAAGGTTTAATTCTTCAGGGATGGAATCAGGGTATCTACCAACTGGGAAAACCGGTATTTCTCAGGGATTTTGAATAGTCTGGAAATACTCGGGGAAAACCCGGGGAATTTCTGCTTCTATCAGGGAAAATTTGCTGTAACTTTATTGAAAGGGAGCGAACGTTGCGCTAATGCTGGCTTGAATGACACAGAGGAATCGTAACAAATTCTCTTTGTCGCCCTGTCAACTGGAGCAGTTGCCAGTGTACAGTCAGCGACCAATTTTCCGGACTTGCCTGATAATTCGTACGGCTTCACAGCACCACTCGTACCCCATAGAGTCAGTGCATAAGGACGTCTGAAATGTCAGACTCAAGAACCCTTCGTCGTCTGATTTTTCGGGCTTCTTGCTGTGATTGCAGGTCCGAAACATTAATGAAAGCCACCACTGCCGTCATTTTGATTATCTTGCCACCTCAAACCGGCGCTGTCGCATGCAAATCCACTGGCAGCCGTAGCCACCACTGTGGCAGTGCTAGACCTAGCTGCTTTGACATTCGGCGCCGTGTTTTTCATTGAAAGAATTCGCCGCTGTCAGCAATAACATCGACTCCGCCTTTGTAATCCTCGCAATTGGCTTCGAAGCTCGGAATGCATGGCGCGTTGTATAGTACCGGTTCCTGAAAGGCAGCTTTGCCACGGCACAGCGATGTTACGTGTTGAAGCGTACATGAAGTAGTGCGGTGAAGCTTAACAAGCGTGGGAAGGGGCAATTGTCACGAGACACAGTATGTATTCCATAATTATACATGCATGCACCCGCCATCTCCTGTCACAGTACGAGCACCGTTATGCCTAATAAGTGTACTGGCAGGCCCTCGAAGCTTTTTTCCGACGTGCATGCTAGGATTTGAGCCCTTAAGGGCAGTAAAAGACGTGCATTCATATCTTCAGATGGCCTGATTTGAATATTCGGACATTTTTGTGGCCATTAGGGATTACGAAAAATTGGACGTTGATGGTTCAACTGACTAAGAGGATGCTTCAAATGGTTCATAGGGCAAACGCGCGATGGAACGAGGACAAGAACAGAAGGGACCTACGCATTGAGGAATGAACGGGAAAGAAAACATGCCGCTGCTTCTTTGAAGGAGCGTGAGCTCAAAAAACAAAGTGTTGGCTGATGCCGAGATGCAGGTGTCCCTCATCATAAGCAAAATTAACTTTAAAGCAGTGCAACCCAACACTGAGGTGTCGTGTATCGGCTGAGAGAATGTCAGGACAGTTGAGGTTGACTTTCCAGCTGCTGAGAGAGAATCTCACTTGTAACAAAGTTCGGGCCTCATACCAATGAGCTTGCTATCAGTTGATAGAAATAGTTCATGTTCGAAAATATTTGCTTCTATGTGCATCTCCTTTCTATTAGTATTTAGGAATGTTCAATCCGATTTGCAGTGGGTTTCACCATTTTTTCAAAGATATTTTATTCGCTGTGCATCTTACTAACTCCTCTATTCTGTTTTCTCTTTCAATAAAATAGACACTTCTCTTTACTATTCAAAGTGGATGAAGTAGTTTTTTACATGTTTAAGGCGAGAGCCATCTAGGCTCATGTTGAAGTTTGTGTCAGTAGACCTGACCGCCGGGCTGTCCGCCGAAGCGTCAACACTCCATGTGAAGACAGATTAAGGACAGATTAAAGAATGAAAAATGATTGATAGTGACAGTTAGTGAATGATAATGTTATAATAGAGATTGGTAGAGGTTAGTAATGACTAGTAATGACTTGTAAAGCCTACTAATGAATCTGAAATGACCATTATGTCTAAAGACAGCTTGTAATGACCACAATTTATTAGAAATTACTAGAAATGTCTAGTAATGAGTAGTAATGACTAAAAGGACTGCTCATGACTTGTAATGACTATGAAATGACCAATATGTCTAACGATAACTTGTAATGACTACAATTGATCAGAAATGACTAAAATGCTTAGTAATGACCAGTAATGACTACGAAATGACCAATATGTCTAACGACGAATTGTAACGACTACATTTGATTAGAAATGACTAAAGATGCTCAGTAACGACTGAAATGACTTGTAATGATTACTGATGACTATGAAATGGCCAATAAGTCTAACGATGGCTTGTAATGACCACAATTGATTACAAATGACAAAAAATTTTTAGTAGTGAGCAGTAATGAGTAAAAGAAGGAAGAGAAAGAGAAGCAAAGAGAAAGAGGGGAGTGATAAGAAGAGGAAGAGTAGGCTTTCGCTGTTCACCTTGCAATGTTTTTTAACATGCTTACCAGAGAGTGACAGCATCGGGAGACATGGTTTCAGCCCATCTTAAATTTAAACAAAGTTTTCTGTCACTCAGGGAATTTTGCAAAGGCACTCAGGGAAAACCTGGAAAACTCTGGGAATTTAGAAATGTCAACTTGGTCGACACCCTGTAAGTGCTGCGCCAATTGCACCATCTTGTGCTAAACCATCGAGCTGTGCCAACCTGCACCAAAACACAGATTTCAAATGAAGTCGCCAAACTTAGCAGGATGTGCGTGTTCAGTGGCAACCACACAGCGATAGACATGCGTTGACTAGCACCTAGCCCTACAAGCCAAGCCCAAACAATCTGTTTCAGCGTCGATGTCCTTGGAGTGTGGGTGTGTTTGGTGGCGTAATTGTAACTGGGCTGCAAGAAAATGAAATCAGTTTTGTGCTGTACTATGTATTGCGAATGTTTTATATAAGTGTTATGCATTCCTGTATATGTGGACCAGCTCATTTCATAGGGTAGTCTGGAAGAAAAACCATGCTCAATTAATAAGGCAGTACAGCTTTCTCAGCGCATAGCTCATCAGTTTTGTTACACATTTTAGCACTCGCTTTCGCGCTCTATTGGTATAGATCTGCATCGATTAGCGGGCGAACACCATGTGTGGGACATTCTATATCTATTTCGCACTTGCACCACATTGGGCTACAGGGATGATAGGGCAGTACGCCAACAAACAACCTGCCTGCTTTCATGACACTTCTTTGTCACAAATATCCAATGGCAACCGCAATTGTTGAATTTTCCACTCAGGCTGCACTATTTGCTGCAGGGCCACACCAAACAAAATCAGACTTTTGCTACCGCAGAAAGCAAATCAGGGATGTCAAGTTTGGTATTTAGTCAACCTTAGCGACCAAATGGTGATCTTAATTAAAAGGTCGTCGAAAATGCGAACCTCCGAAATTGCGTTGCTGGCAACGATGTTCACAACGCGACTTGTACAGGTCGAGTAAAAAAATATGGCTCAGTGCACAGAATATTGGTCGCAGTTTTACATTGGCTTTATGATGCCAGTGGCAGAACTGTAAATAAGCCCAAATAATCGAGCTTATTCAAAATATTAGTCGATGAACCAGATCGGAAACCCAGTGAACATGTTTATCCCTTTACAGTTGTAAAAAATATTGTAAGTGTTCTTTGTCTGCAAGCAGTGTGAATACTGGCCAGCGTGCTATCGCCAGTATGTCACTTTACATTTATTCTGCGGTATTTTGTTATCTTAACTGAAGGTCGCCAGGAATTTGAAATTACCAGTACTAGGCGAACGGCGTTCAATGTACCTTGATGGTTGCTGTTCATGGTGGCCACTGTGAATATTTCTTGTCGATTGTGCATGAATAGGTTTAATTAGCTAACTTTTACCTAATCAATGAGATGTTAATGAAAACCTGGATGAGGTTGATAAATGACCTATAACAACATTTAAAGCAACCTAGGATTTGTGAAGACCTCTTCTTCAACATAAAAGAAAGCTCATGTAATAAATAAGATGGCATCAATCTTAATTTACTAGATCACAATGTTTCCGTCTGAGACCGCTTTTATCACTAGTGCGGGGACACATTGTCACATCGATTTTTTTTTTATTTCGCAAGCATTTTCTGTTTTTTTGTTTTGTTTTTTGCGTTTCGTTTTTGTCAGAAAAAAGGACAGCACAAGACCAAGGTTGCTATATGTGCTGTTATCAGTCCTTTCTCGATGTATTCGACAAACTTTCCATTGGCGCCTTATTGAATAGGTAAGGTAATAAATGTTAGTTCAGTAAATATTATTTCTTTGTTCACAATGAGAGAAAAAAGAAAGTTCAACTAGTATTAAGTAAAGCCCATCAACATAGAGCGGGTGCTGTTCATGGAAAGCCCTTGGCCATATTTTTCTTGGCCACATTCAGTTGGCACATCCGGTATGCAACTTAGTAGTCATTTCTGAGAAACCCGTATGGGTTTCCATTGCTCCAAGTTGGGTTTCCATTCCAATGCTAGAATTAGGTGGATGACAATTTTTTCCTGTCAGGAATTTTGCTAGCCTTGTGGGGCTTCTGAAGAACTGATTTGCCACGACCTAATAGTGTTCTGCAAAGCCAAATAAAGAACACCTTTTCTTCATCTGCCTGTATTTCACTCGTATTAACCTTTGCCAAGCTGCTCTAAGACTCGTATTTACTGCTTCGAAATGGACAGTTATCTTGTTGGGTATCTCATGGAACTGAGTGCTGTCTGTGTATCTGTTTCTTTCTACGTCCTCGTTCAGTTGTGCTTACACACTCTATCATCGATTCAAACCAACTAGCCTGCCAACATGTTTTAACCAAGGACAATTCATGCTCCAAACTTGCTCCAAAGTGACAAATTTGCTGCTCACAGAGGAGTTTCAAAACTTCTTTGGCTGCTTTCATCCCTGACTGTTAAAAAAAGAATAACACATATTTTTAATGAATAAGAACAATCGAAAGAATTGGTGCCACACCAGCAGTGAAAACTGCAAACTGAAAGGTGCAAAACAAGAACAGTTTGTTAGGTATGTAGTGATGTCATTGGGGCTGTGCAATGAACCACCAGGATTGCCATATCTCCAGGCCAAGGTGTCTTTCATTGAAAGAAAGTCTAAAAAGGTGTTAAAATGTTTTTTATTGCAAACTTTTTTTAACTATTACCAGATCATCAAGCCTAAGTGTGTGTTTCAAACATTTCTGGTATTTTGCACAGGTTTGTGTATAAAGAAACAGTACACAAGATTTTTTACAGAAATGTGTATAAGAAATGTTATAAGTGTTTGTGTAACAAAAAACTGGGAAATCAAGTTTTAAGAAAGACAAGCCTGAAATTTTGAAATTAATGTCCAGGTATGAAACCAAGTTTTGATATGGCTAAAACCCAGCAAGCTCGTTGATTGATTGGTCTATCCTGGGAAATGTGTTATTTTGCTCCTTTATTTTTCACCAGTGTTATGTTTCCCTTGTAGACTTGTAAGCCATGCTCCTTAGAGGGTGTTGGTTCCCAGAGAACTTTTGTGCAAACCTTGCGTTTGTCTAATACTTTTCCTTGAGTGAAGAAATACTGTTCTCACGACGAAGATGAAAAATGCTTACCTGCTGCCCTGTGCTTGTGTGAGGACCTTAGGTGTAGCTGCAGTTTTCCTTTTTTAGGTCTGTCTTTGGAACGTATAATTTGCCTGTAACACTATTACAAGTTTGTTTTGAGCATGCTTGTCTGACTAGCCTGAGCTCCAAGAGGTAAACAAACAAGCAGATGACTAGTGAAATGAAGTATACGCAATGTAAACAAACCAGCACAGCAGATGACATGCAGCTCGCTCGTGAAATAATCCAAGAACACTATTTACCACAAAGCACTCATATAAATGTCTTAGATCCAAACCTAAATTGAATAACATACCTGCGCGTATCATTAGGATGGGTAAAATCGCGCACATTCTGACAGGGTTCATGCAGGTCCTTGAACCCCTTGAAAACCCTTGAATTTGAAAAGATCGTTTTCAAGGCCTTGAAAGTCCTGGAATTTTTGCAGATCCTTGAAAATCCTTGAATTTCCTACATTTTTATTTTTAATAAACTTCCAGTGATTGTATTTGAGAAAATTTCAACCCTCCTGAATTCCCACTGCGATTTTGTTAAAAATATGGTGCAAGTTTCGTACAAAGTCAAGTAAGCACGTGCCTGGCGGACACTTGTGAACGTCTGGTCACAATGACACTGGCTTGCCCACCGTTTCCTCTCGCCCATTTCCTGTGCTACTTTCCGGTTGAGTTGCGAAATGGCAGCCACTGTATGTGCGGTTTGCGCGGTCAGTGCCTCCTCTCGCGCGGTCGAATCGGGACATCTTGAGCATGTTTAGTGCTTGCGTGTGTGGTTGTATCGTCACGTTTTGTGTATGTGTAACACTTATACGTGGGTGTGCGGTTCGATCGTGCCATTTTGTGCACGTTTTGCGCTCATCTGTGTATGTGCGGTTATATTGTGAGATTTAGTGCACATGTAGCGCTGGGGTGTGCGTGTACAGCAGTATTGTGACATTTTGTGCACCTGCAGTGTAGTGTGCGCCAGTAAACATGCGTGCCAACAATGCCCGGAAAATGCAAATTTCAGCGGTCGTGGCTGAACAACGACAACTACCGAGAGTGGCTTGCACCGGACATGTCAAATCCGCACAAGGTAAAATGCAAAGTTTGCTGTAATTGTTTTTGAAATAGCTGCCATGGGCGGGAGTCGGCACTAAAAAGCAAATAAAAAGTGCAAAGCATAGAGAGCACATGCAAGCGACCGGGAGTAGCTGCATGATAAGGAGCTTCCTGATGATATCTGAATGTCAAGTGAATCAACCACAGCCAGGACCATCGCAGTTGTCAAACTTGATGGATGCATGCAAGAAGCATGAACTTGTGACGGATGCAGAAATTTTTGTGGACATTGAAGGTTATAACATCGCACTATTCATGTCATTCGTCATCACAGATGAATGAATTGTTTCAGAGGATGCTTCCGGACAGTGAGGTGGCACAATCTTTCACATGCGGAGAGCAGAAGTGCTTGTATATTGCATGCCATGGTTTGAGGCCATTCTTTCTTTCCTCTCTGCGGCGGGAGATAGAGAAAAACGACTACTATATTGTCTTGTTCGACGAGTCTCTGAATGAGAATTTCCAGCAAAAGCAAATGGATGTTCATCTAAGGTACTGGGATGCATCACAGTTGGTCACCGTACGCTACTTCACATCTGTGTTTATGGGCCATGCCAGGGCTGAAGATCTGCAAGAAAAACTACTTGGTGCCTTAGAACCACTTCCGTTACATAAAGTAGTGCAAGTATCAATGGACGGACCCAATGTGAATCTCAAGGCATTCAAAGGCCTGCAGGAGCACCTACAGATGAACTACCAGGTGAGGTGCTTAGACTTGGGCAGCTGTAGCTTGCACACTGTGCATAATGCCTACAAGGCAGATCTTGCAGCAAGCAAATGGAGCTTGGACATTTTGCTCTCAAGTATGAGCAGGCTGTTTTTTGATGCACCTGCCCAGAGGGAAGTCTTTGTAGCTGTCACCGGACCAACCCTGTTTCCTCTCAAGCTCTGTGCACATTGGTGGATTGAGAACGTCCCGGTGATAGAGCGTGTTCTGCTTCTCTGGCCTGTCGTCAAAGAGTATGTGGAAGGGGCAAGAAGCAAGGAAGTGAACCTTCCCAAGCGTGCTTCTTTTCAGAATGTTTGTGACTTTCACTGTGACCCACTAGTGGTAGCAAACCTCAAGGTTGCACTTCCTATTTGCGATGACCCTCCAGCCATTTCTGACACACTTTCAGACAGATAAGCTAGTTATGTTCTTTTTGGAAAAGGACCTTGAGAATATTGTCAGAAAACTGCTAACAAACTTTCTCAAGTCTTCTGTTCTCTGTTCATCAGTGGGAATCACTGGCCTCCTGAAGATTGACTTTGAAGATTTTAACAACCATGTGCCACTCGAGAAGATAGATGTTGGTCATACAGCCAAGCAACTTCTTAAAAGCCTCAAAGTAAGTGTGAAAGCCACATTTGCATTTCGCATGCAGTGCAAGGAGTTTCCTCTAAGTGTCACAAAAAAGATCCTGGAGAAGAGCCCCCTGCGATATCCCACTGTGAGAGGCCTCTCTTCACTAGACCCCAGGCAGATGTCATCGAAGCCAGATGAGTGGAAGGCCCAAAGAAAGTTCTGGATGCACTCATTTCAGCAGAGAGAATCCATGAGCATTCAAGGGATACTGTGCTTGCACAGTTAATTCAACTGCTACAGGAGCGGAAACATGAGTTGCATCTATTTGAAAGGCGCTCACATGCACTTGACAAATTTTTCTATAAACTTTTTAAAGGTTGGCTCAGCATATGCCGAGCTTTGGAGGGTTGGAAAACTGCTGCTTACACTTAGTCATGCCCAGGCAAGTGTCGAGAGAGGATTCAGCGTGAATTGCCAGGTTTCAGTAGAGAACATGAAAGAAGTGCCTCACATTTCACAGCTCATTATCTGTGATGCTGTACGTGTAGCAGGTGGCATTTTCAATGTGCCCATCGCAAAGGAATTGAGAGCATTTGTGGCTTCTGCGAGGAACCAATACTGTGCCTTTTTGGAAACACAGAAAAAGCAGGAGCATGAAGGTGCAAAACAGAGGAAGAAATGCTGCATTGATAAAGAGATTGAAACTCTCAGAAGGAAGAAAAAGAAACTAGAAGCCGTTGTTGCAGAATTGACAGCTTCAGCAGACTCGTATGCAGAAAAAGCGGAGGCAACCAGTGACCCGACTTGCATAATAAAGTCAAACAGTTTAAGGAAGACTGCCAAGAGCAAGCAGCAGGAGATCTTGGACATTGACGTGAGAATGAGGAGAAGCAAAATGAGGCCACCTAAGGACTGAGGGAGTGTTTGTTGCTTGGTTGATCTGCTTTAGCAAATAAATGTTTGCATCTTCTAGTATTGCCGTTTGTTGGGCGTGTTGGTAAACTAAAAGCATATTTAGCGCCAGCAAACAAGGACGGAAGGGAGACGACACCACAATGCGCTAACTTCAACAACTTGATTTTCAGGAAATACACTTATATAACCCATGCACAGTGGCGCCACCTCATCCAAATCTTATCCATCCAAATCACTTTTTTGTCCACCTGGCTAGCCATTTTCTTAAGTTTATGTGCCGTTCTATGCAGGTAGGGCACTACCGCTACCTTCCTTCTGCGTTCCGTCCATTGATTGGATCAATCGGGAAGGTTATCAGCAGCAAGGTTTCCGGAATCAGTGCAAGTTTCGGTCGTAGAGGGGCTGCTAAAAAGGTGCAGGTCAGATAGCACAATTCGGGACGCGGCAAATCAAGGGACGGAACGCAGAAGGAAGGTAGCGGTAGTACACTACCTGCATAGAACGGCACATAAACTTAAGAAAATGGCTAGCCGGGTGGACACAAAAGTGATCGTTTCAGCACCAGAAAAGCTGGCAAAAATATGTCGATTAACAAACCCGTACCATAAGCCAGTTGCCGGATGCTCTACGAATCATCGAAAAGCGCCAGTGGGATGCATAGAAGCTGTTGTATATAAGCTTCCGCTGTCCTGTGGGAAAAAATACATCGGACAGACAGGGAGATGTCTTAATGACTGATTACGGGAACATAGCGTAAATGTTACAAATAAGCAATACGGTCATCTGTCAACCCACTGTCAGGAATGCGGCTGTGCGCCGGTGTATGGATCCTGCCGGGTTCTTGCGAAGCACAAAGATAAAGACGTGCGAGAGATTATTGAGGCTCAGGCTATCTGGCGGAATAGTGATACGTGTGTTAGTGCCCCTTCAGTCGACTTGTTAGATAAGGAGACGGCTTTTTTGGATGAGGTGGCGCCACTGTACATGGGTTATATAGGTGTATTTCCTGAAAATCAAGTTGTTAAAGTTAGCGCATTGTGGTGTCGTCTCCCTTCCGTCCTTGTTTGCTGGCGCTAAATATGCTTGCATCTTCTAACACACTGAAAGTGGTCATGCGTGTAACTCTGACAAACAGTGATGAATAATGGTAAAAAAAAAAAAAAAAAAAAAAAATCTAAGTATGCTGGAGCCATAGTTTTGTCTGAAGATAAGTTTCTTTGTTAAAATGTTGGCTGCAGCGACAATCCCCTTTTTTAGCTAATTCTCGTCATTTCGAGCCTCTGTCTACCCCTGAACATCTGTCAATTTAGATTTCTAACAGAGAATGTGGTCCTTGAAAATCCACACACAGGGCCTTGAAAGTCCTTGAAAACCCTTGAATTTTCGTTATATACACCAGCATGAGCCCTGTCTGAAAACTTATGCTTTTGGTTTCGACTTCGAATGCATACACAATGGTTGGAAAAATGGCAAACATTTGCAAGGGTTAAAGTGGAAATGTAAATCTTTTTGCTAAATATAATCTTTAATATACAGGTATTCTTGAAATGTGAAAAACAAAAAAGGGACTTTACTTTTTATTTTCATTTTCAAAAGTGTTTCAAAGCTGGTGACATACCTTGAGTTTCTTCAAACTTCCAGATCGTGCAGGCATCTTCGCAATGTTCACTATGCCCAAAGAACCAGTTAGCAACTTCGACATGTTTGTACAGCGCAAAAGACGAGGACTCAAGGAAGAACACAACACAGGCGCTGACTTCAACTGATCTTTATTTGCGAAATCATCAGAACTATATACATGAGCAAAAGTAACGAAAAAAATAATGAAAAAGCAACATTTGCATTAAGTCACACATGAACCCCTATTGCATCACAGCCAGATACTTGATTTCGTTTTTTGTGAGGGCAATAGATGCCATGCTGATGCAAAGGTTGCCCAGCCGCTGTATCTTGTCAGCCTCTATGATTTCACGTATGAGCTGTTCTCGGTGTTTGGAAATTACGACGCAGTTTTCAAATTCAGGGTCACAATGGCAATCTCTGCAGTGAATGCCAAGAGGACCTTGCACGGCGGTATGAATATTGTAAAAATGCTCTTTCAATCACTCATTTAAGCATCTCCCTGTTGGCCAACATATTTCTTTCCGCAAGCCAAGGGAATTATGTAAACCACACCCAGGGTGCATGCTCCAAACTGCTTCCTATGGTTAGTATTGCAAATATTTCGTTGTGTGGCATGAGCATTCACACGCCTACAGAGCACTGATAATTTTTCCGGGGCAGAAAAGCAACTTTAACATCTACTTTACTGCCTATCTTCTTCAAGCTGCGCGAAATCTTGTGCAGGTAAGGGAGCACTGCAAGCTGGTATTTTGTGGCCCAGCTTGATTTTCTTTGATATCTTTTCTGCGACTGAAACTAACAAAAGCTCGGGGTACCCAGCATATGTTAGGCGAGAAGCCTGCGCTTGGAGACTGTGCATTAAAGAGTGGAAGCAAGGCTTGTTTAGGGCATTCATGAAGCAAAGATTTACAATACCGCATTTAACCAGCTTAGAATGGGCCGGCAGATAAGACAAAAGTGGCTTGTTCCCTCTGGGCTCGTAAGGCTTTTAGATTTGCGACTTAGTATCTCTAGAGATCACTTGTGCAGGATATATGAGCCCAGAGGGAACAAGCCACTTTTGTCTTATCTGTCGGCCCATTCTAAGCTGGTTAAATGCGGTATTGTAAATCTTTGCTTCACGAATGCCCTAAACAAGCCTTGCTTCCACTCTTTAATGCACAGTCTCCAAGCGCAGGCCTCTCGCCTAACATATGCTGGGTACCCCGAGCTTTTGTTAGTTTCAGTCGCAGAAAAGATATCAAAGAAAATCAAGCTGGGCCACAAAACACCAGCTTGCAGTGCTCCCTTACCTGCACAAGATTTCGCGCAGCTTGAAGAAGATAGGCAGTAAAGTAGATGTTAAAGTTGCTTTTCTGCCCCGGAAAAATTATCAGTGCTCTGTAGGCGTGTGAATGCTCATGCCACACAACGAAATATTTGCAATACTAACCATAGGAAGCAGTTTGGAGCATGCACCCTGGGTGTGGTTTACATAATTCCCTTGGCTTGCGGAAAGAAATATGTTGGCCAACAGGGAGATGCTTAAATGAGTGATTGAAAGAGCATTTTTACAATATTCATACCGCCGTGCAAGGTCCTCTTGGCATTCACTGCAGAGATTGCCATTGTGACCCTGAATTTGAAAACTGCGTCGTAATTTCCAAACACCGAGAACAGCTTATACGTGAAATCATAGAGGCTGACAAGATACAGCGGCTGGGCAACCTTTGCATCAGCATGGCGTCTATTGCCCTCACAAAAAACGAAATCAAGTATCTGGCTGTGATGCAATAGGGGTTCATGTGTGACTTAATGCAAATGTTGCTTTTTCATTATTTTTTTCGTTACTTTTGCTCATGTATATAGTTCTGATGATTTCGCAAATAAAGATCAGTTGAAGTCAGCGCCTGTGTTGTGTTCTTCCTTGAGTCCTCGTCTTTTGCGCTGTACAAACATGTCGATATTAAATCACCAACTCGCCCAAGCTTCCACCTTATCAGTTAGCAATGTCTTCAAGTAAATGTACAATAACCTGGTCATAAGAGTGTACTCTGTAAAAAACAGAACTTGCTCTTGAGTGTCACCTTGTGAGGTTGTACTCATGTGCTGCTTTCATAATGCAAGGAATTTGTGCTTTTTTTGGTGAGCTGCTGGTCTAGGTATATTGTGTAGCAATTGAAGGGAATATAGATAAGGAAATACAGGGCATGACTGTGTTTGCCATGTTTATGCGAGGATCCATGCATATGATATGATCCCTTAATACAATCTCACATACTGAAAGCCAGATCAACCAAGTGGTCAGTGACATGCAGAAAGCTGAGACAAAGAACAGCAAAAACAAGTAAGCCAGTCTGTTTATCTAGGTGTTGTAGTGATTTGACTGTGGCACTCTCTGGTCTCTTGATAGGGATGTGTTTGACAAACTGAAGGCAGACATTCGTCTCATGAAAGAAGAACTCACAGCTCTGGAACGCTCTAAACAGCCAAAGGTGAGCAGCACTTATTTTTATGTCTTCACTGGTTGGTGATATAGCAATGAAATCCTTATGGAATGCTGCACACAAATCTCGGAATGTGGTGCATTGTGTGTGCATATCCTTAAAGTTCAGTTTATGTATAAGGCAGCTAATGGGGTGGCTACAAGATGGTTTGGTGCCGACTGATGTGCCATCTGAGAAATTTGACATCATCATCATCAGCCTGGTTACGCCCACTGCAGGGCAAAGGCCTCTCCCATACTTCTCCTACTACCCCGGTCATCTACTACCGTATTTACTCGCATAATGATCACACTCGCATAATGATCACACTCGCGTAATGATCACACTCCTGAATATTGTCGTCAAAATTCGATTATTTTTATTTCCCGTGTAATGATCGCACCCCGAACTTGCTGCAGCGATATGTCGTGTGCCAAGTATAGCTAATAATGTTCGCACTTACCATCTGTCCAATGCTACTTGAATGACTCTTGAAGACATACCAAGCGGTCTGCATGCACCAAACATTCTTAAGCAGATGCCCCATTTCATTACTTTCATCACTTTCCACACTTCTATGGAAAAAAAAAAAAAAGCTACAACCAAACTTGCCTTGGCTTTATTTCTTCTAGGCTTCGTAATGGTTTTGGCCAACAACGACAAAAAAGGTGCCTTTCGATTCTTGTCGTTTGCACTTGTGGGCACGCAACAAATCGCGAGCGGCAACGATAGTGGCCACGTTTACACTGATACATTAGAAGTGTACCCTATTCATATGCCGACGCTTGTAACACAGCTAAGATATTCGCCCACCCTTAGCGGAAATGGGCCGTATTAGGATAGTAGTGAAGACAGATGCCGCAGTTTCCGCAGCACGCCGGCTATGCGTTTCTATGTCACTGGCAGCTAAGCGCGCCCATCTGTTTCTGTCCCCTCAAAGTGGACATGGCTACGTTATTGCCACAGACTTGCCGATATTAACGATATTATTCATCACTTATATGGAAGAAACTGTTTCAATGCACATAATGTACTCACGAGAAGGGGAAAAAAAAAAAAAATCATCGCGTTCGACTTGCTCTGCCAGCCGCCATTTTTGTTTTGGTGTCCTGCACCCGCATCCCAAAGCACAGTGGGACGAAAAAAAAAAAAAAAAAATGTTTTTTTCTTTTCACGGGAAATTTAACCCGTGTAATAATTGCATGCCTGAATTTGCGTAAATTTTTCTGACATAAAAGCGATCATTATGCGAGTAAATACGGTAATTGTGGCCATGTTGTCCTTGCAAACTTCTTAATTTCATCCACCCACCTATCTTTTTGCCGCCCCCTGCTATGCTTTCCTTCCCTTGGAATCCAGTCTGTAGCCCTTAATAACCATCAGTTATCTTCCCTCCTCATTACATGTCCTGCCCATGCCCATTTCTTTTTCTTGATTTCAATTAAGATGTCATTAACACACGTTTGTTCCCTCACTCAATCTGCTCTTTTCTTATCCCGTAACGTCACACCCATCATTATTCTTTCCATAGCTCGTTGCGTCATCCTCAATTTGAGCAGAACCATTTTCGTAAGCCTCCAGGTTTTTGCCCCGTACGTGAGTAGTGGTAAGACACAGCTGTTATACACTTTTCTGAGCAATTTGTACAGCAGTTAAATCGTGTGAGCTGGCGTAAACTGAATTACAAGTAACCCAAACTCCTAGATGCACCATTTTTTTTGTCTTAGACGTATTTGGACTCAGTGTAGCCCTAGAAAACGAGCGTTCAGTAGCCCTGCACATAGCAGCTGCCTTTGAAGTGCAGGACATATCCGGGCCCATAATTTCTCCGTATAATTGCTTATTACAGAACAAACAAGTGTGTGAGTATATAAGCCTTGCGTTATGTCCCTAGTTGGCAAAAGATACGTGCCACGAAGATCTTCCCTCCTAAAAAATATTCAGACCTCTTCATTCAATGGAGTGATGGCAACAGTGCCACAAATGACAGCTGAGATGAACTTGATGTATACCTGTTATCTGCAACATCACACAAACTTATTTTGGTGAAGAAAGGATATCCGAGACTTGCCGTGCCAAGGGAATACAGCATAGATAGCTTATAATGTAAGTCGCCACAGTCGTAAGTGGTACTGCACCATAACCAAGACAACATTTTTCAAAGGCGCTGTGCACGTGCAAAACCTGTAGACCAAGCAGCTGCTTGTGTCCGGGAAGTTAAGCATATGACTGGTATGTGCCCTCACTTTTGTTGTCTAAGTGGCTCCTCTGCTTTCTAAGTGCAGTAGAGTCACTGCAAAACATCTCATTGACTGCATCAAACTGCAACTTTGGCCCCTGACTCCCGAAAAGATGATGCTGGTTAGGCCTAGCAAGCGAGGATGTCAGGCGGCATACCATTGCTGGAAGCTTGCCTTTGATATACATTCACACTATAGACGAATACATGTTTGTCTGGCATGAGGTCACACGTACATGTTGCCGCGTGCATGTGACAGGAGTTTTCCTCAAGCAGGGTTTGCGGGCTGTCAGCCGGCACCTACCACGAATACGTATAGGAAATGTTTGTAAATGCACATACTAGCAGGAAAGGGGAAAGCTAGTGTGTGTACAACGTTCCAAAGTGATGAATTTGCGGAACACAGTTTAAACTCACAGTGTCGCGAAGGTCGCTCACGCAATAACTACGCTTCACAACACTGTGCATGGTGACGAGTGAACTTGAAACACTCTCGCAGCATCGACCGACTTTTTTCACAGTACTGGAATTGTAAAAAAACAAACAAGAAATTGATTTTGCTGTCGAAATTCATTTTTCCAGTCTGCCTGATTATACAGGCATCTTTGGAACCCCGTCCATGTTAGAAAAAATCAGTCGGCAACTGTATTTATGGTCCTTACACGAAATAGAGAGCCAAAGAGCGGCAATGTGCATGCGTTGGGTGTGGACTGTGCGCCGCTGAAAAGCAGCCGGAGCCAGAGGCTTCCGGCGTCTCCATATGCCTATGGAGCCAGCACGGTGCTGCCAAATTTGTACGGTCGTTCCTTGTACGGTCGCTTGTGTCTCCTCCTCCTCCCCATCGCCCTCGTCGCTTGTTCAAAAAGGCGGTTACTGCGAGGGATTTCCCGGCAAGCGCATTATAACAGGTATTTCGTCTCACGCAGCTGCACTATAAGAGGTATGTGTATACATTGAGTTTTATGGGAAGATAAATGGGAGTCTGAGAGACAGCATTATATCAGGTCCTGTACTATAAGCGGGTACACTATAAGTGTCTGAGTCTGAGTTGTATTCTAGCGACTATTGGGTCAGAAGAAAATGAAACTTGAGTGCCACCTGATTTTGGGCGTGAGATGATTTACTGTTTTTGCAGAAATAGTTGTGGCAGCTAATGTGCCACAACAGCACAGCTGCCACAACAACAAGTTATACGACAAACAGCAATTGCAAGCGATTGCTGTTTGTCGTACAATTTCTTGAGCTGGCTAGGTATGTTTGTAGTGTCAAAGTGAGCCGTTTCTCACTGCTGCAAGCCTGGTAAGACAGTAATATGAATTAAGTGGCTCATGCACACAGCAAGGGATGTGAAAGAATGGGCATTCTAAGGTGGCCTAATCGAACAGTGAATAGAGTCATTGTGCGATTGAAATGCAGGAGCGCAGCCTGGCTAGCCTCGACTCGAGCCTGAAGTCAATGGAGTCAACCGAGCAGTCCCTGCGTTCAGAGCTGCAGCAAGACCTCCTGACACAGCTTTCAGTTGCTGACCAGCAGGAGGTAGACCGGCTCAACGATGAAATTCGCCGTCTCACCCAGGAAAACAAGGAGGCCTTCAGTGAGCGCATGCGGGTGCGTTGTTGCATTCCACCTCTTCACTTAAGCTATAAAGCTAGGCATCAGGCAGCTATTCATATTTGCAGAAGCTAATTTCTTTTTTAGGTAGGATTTTCTTCATGTTGCCTCTATAGGCAAGCTATTGCTCTTCTCGAGTACACTTTTGCATAAACCAGACCATTGCTGCAGTTATGTTGTCATGCTATGGCTTATTTTGCACATCACTGAAAATCGGCAGTAAAGTTAACATACAGAACATGTTGTTTTCAAACAAATACATACCTAATTTCCAATGTTCGTATTTCATACCCTCTATTTGAAAGACTTTATTTTTTTATTTTGTTTGTATGTGTTTCCTTTTTTAAATGTTGTGGATTCCGGGAAACGGAAGACAGTTTCACACCAAAGCACACATTTGTAATTAAAGAAGAAGCACGATTAGAGGTGTGTGAATACGAATAGTAGATTTTGAATCAAATCAAGAAAGAAAAAAGCCGTATATTGAGTCGGACATCAAAAATATTTCCACAAAATTTAATGCTTAATAATTTTGGGCTAGAAAATACGGTGCTGCAAATGCCTGGGAGTCTCCTAGCATTCCATAACTAGAATGTAGTAGGTGTAGGGTAGCAAACTAGGCAAGTCTGGTGAACCTCCCTGCTATTCCTTTCTCCCTGCTCTCTAGCAAGCTTTCAGTAACATAGGTACATAAAAATGAAAATATACAGTGCGATCTACTCACATTAATGGGAACACCAAATTGGTATGCTAGCACTTGTTAAAGCTCAGTTCTTGTATATGAAGGTCGGGAAAATGTTAATTTATCAATAGAAATTTTGTTGAATAGAATGAAGTGCTTTGTTTCCTCTGACACTAATGAATTAGTGATGTTCTGTTGTATGGAATATCAATGAGGTTCTCAGTTTAATGGTGAACCTCTGTTTTGCGGCAACCTTTTATTTATTGCATAGGAAGTTTTGCTTTACAGTTTTTGTCGAAAATGCAGAAGGGCTATCCCAACTTTACAGCAGATGGGTTATCGTAAGGCCAATCTGCGCGACAAACGAACTATTGGAGTGCGAATCACACGAGTTGCGTTACCGCCGCCGGCAGTAAAGAGCAGGCGCTGTCCGCTCTGTTTCATTGTCAGGTTCGGCGTGATTTTCTACTTGGCAAAGATTTTTTTATCTGCAGGGCCAAAACAAGTTTGTATGACGCCCACCCCCTTCCATCCGCCATCCGTGCCAATGCATGCAACCAGGTCATGATACTTCCGCGCCAGGTGTTGGGCTGCTGAGCACGAGGTCGCGGGATCGAATCCCGGCCACGGCAGCCGCATTTCGATGGGGGCGAAATGCAAAAACACCCATGTACTTAGATTTAGGTGCACATTAAAGAACCCCAGGTGGTCTAAATTTCCGGAGTCCTCCACTACGGCGTGCCTCATAATCAGAAAGTGGTTTTGGCACGTAAAACCCCATCATTTAATTTAGTTTAATACTTTCGTGCCAGCCCTGTAAATCCAAAGCTAGACTTGTGATGGGATGCTCAAAGCTTCAAAAAAGCAATATGCATCTACGAACGGCGTCGGTAATGAGAGACCACTGTTACGTCTGTTGTAAAGAGGGCAGCCGTGAACAAATTTGTTGCCATCCCGCGCAGTCGCTTTTGTTTGCCAGGCAGTTTGTCGGCTTTACGATTGTCGCGTGTCTGCTGTGAATAGGTCTGTGTCGATTTGGCACCAAACTGTACCTTTAGTTGGTGATGCCCGATGCAGCAGCACTGATTATGCCTTATGGCATAGTCAGTGCCAACAAATGTGATAATTGGCTGCAAGCTGTCGGGTAATGTTGGCTGCTAGTATATTGATGCGGATGGCTCATCGTATGATCGATCCCGTGATCACATGTGTGGGTCAGATTGACAGCTGTTGAAGTGGCATGACGTTGTCGCCACGTATCAACATGATTCTAATGCTCATCTGCGGCTGGTGGGCCCAATCTTCGCACTTTATGAAATACACGCTGATTTTGTTGCCCTTCCATCTTTACTTGTGTTATCATTCTAATAAGGCCTGTCAACCCAGGCGAACCTTGTACCGACAGGTGGCCCTGGCGGACCCGGTGCCGTTCTGTGAATTGTGGCGTTCGGGTGCTGCGTGTTCAATCCCTGCAGGGCCGACGTCGGGGGGAGGGTGTCTCAGTGAGCAAAGAGCATGTGCATCGAGGCACCCTAATCAGGGAATGCTCGCAGTGCCACGTCAGCTGGGGCGGCCTGTCAGCGTCCCTTTTACGTTCGCTTGGACGACACCAATCGCGAGGGGCTCCACAGCGCCTATAGTAAATATTCGAATAGTAAATATTCGATTTGTGAATAGAATTATTTGAATGTTGACTATTTGATTCGGTGATATTCGACACATGTGCACTCCTACTGAGATAACCATTTTGTATGTCCCATAGATATCCATAGAACATCATATTTTAGACATTGCATACATCTTATAGATGTCTATACTTCTCCAAGCTGCATTACAAATGCGTACCATGCATAATATAAGTCCCATCCAGGTCACGTTGCTGTAATGTTGAAAGGATGTCTCAGCTGGACATACGTGACCTCTGAGAGATGTTCATTTTAGGGATGCAGGAAGTCCATAGAACATCTAAGGGCCCGTACATGGTCAGTCCGCCCGTCCGTTCCGCCCTCGTCCGCCCGCGTGCGGAAGCCCAAAAGGCGGAAGGTGTCGCAAAATTCGATGCACGCTCAATCCGCACGAGCGGAACGCACGCGCACTCCTATTGGGCGACGCGGCCTGTTGACAGCTGGCAACCGTTCGGCGGAGCAAAGGTGTTCAAGGTTGGCAACGACCTTTGACAGCAGACGACACTGGCATATTTTTGCAGATGTGATTTCAAGTTTCCGCGTTCCGGTGAAAATGCGACTCTACGCTGCCTCATTCTGTTCTGCAGCCGGATGTGTTGCATTGGCACCGTCATCCTTCTTCGAAACATTGCACAGTCGTCTTATCTGCGCCACCTTCTACAGATGTATTGCAATCGCATCACGTCGCAGCACGCGACGTATTCTCGGATGATTACTTTCAGTGCGCGCTGCCTTGGCTGGTTGAACAAAACCTCTCTAATTATCCAACGTGATGCGTTCTGCGTCACGCGAAACTGATAGTGTCGCCGGACGCGCGGTGGCGCGGTTTCTGTAGTGCTAGTGACGGCTTGCAAGAATACGGAACACACGCACATCTGTCGCGGAATGCATTTGCGTAGGTCGCCAAGACGCACCTTTTTACCACTGAGCACGCGTGTGAGGCTCCGAGTACAGCTTGCTGATACGCTTGCTCGTACATATCTCTTTTTTTCACTCTGCCAATTTTAAGAGAGTGCTTAAAGCAGTTGGATGCATGGAATGCCTTTTCCTTTAATGATGTGCTCAGCGATGACTGAAGTTCTCACCGTGTGCAAAAAAAGTTGTGCATAAGTGGTTAATTTCATGCAGCAAGGCATTGAAGGTTAAGCAGTGAGTGTACAATTCATTATGACTGGCTTAAAGCAATATGTATGTATAGCGGTGACCTTATGCAGATATATGCATACTCATGAGATATGTTTCCAAGGGGAGTATTTATTTGGAAGCATATAATTTACATTGCTGATAAGAAAACTTATTTTGAGTGAAATCAAACAATTGCATTCTTTCTTGCCAGCCTGGGTGGCCAATATGTTGCCACCTTACTACTTAACATACCTAATTTAACATTTCAACAATGTACAAACATTACCAAAGCGCACAAAATTAAGCAGTACCTTGACAGGCATGCTCCCTCTCTCACCCATGGCACCAAACAAGGATGTTCGACTTGAGATTGTTTGATACTGTCGGCATCATACATGTGTGTTCTATTTTGATTGCTCTACATATAAAAAATAAGCTCTACCCAGGTTATATGAGTTAGTTGGGCATGGGCTGCATGTTCTTTATGTATTTATGTAGTAACAACCTTGCTAGCTCATGCACAGCCATATTTTAGGAAAATGAAAAATGCATAGCATAACATAAACAGCTGGCCAGTGCCTGTATTTATTTGAAAGTAAACCAATATTATCAAGTGTAGCTAAGCAGTGAGTTCAGTGACCTCTTGTGGTGTGAAAAGGTTGATGTAGTTAGTAGTTTTGTGTTTGTCTTTCTTACTTAGTTGCTGTTTTAACATGCACATGACAATGAAATGAAGGCACGTAGGGCAGAAGACAGGGCCACACAAAAAGCGAGGAAACATTCATTGCTATTTTTTTATTTCCATAACAAACCAGCGAATAGTTCCTTAGGTTCAGTTTTGTGAATAATGCACAAGGTGTTCTGCGTAAAACTGAAAGATTGTAGTGCTCTATTGCCTATTCACTATTCGGGTAGCCAAATGAACGATACTCCCATTAGCACTGTGAGAGCACAGAAATTTGCAGTCAAGAGGCCGTAGTGGCTCAGCCTCTGTGCCAAATGTAAAATTGTTCCAAAAGAAAACATGCATACTGGGGAATCGGGTATGCATTCACATCTACTATTCAAATCCACGCATCACAAGTAATCTTTCATTCCTTGGCACATTTCTCACCATTGTACAGACTTTGTTTCAGCGCTGTGTGTGTGCAGTAATATAACTTGGTAAATCAAAGCTGTGGTTATTCAGTACACTGAAAGCAACTTTGCGTGTGGGTTAGATAATATAATGCTCCTACATATGGGTCAGCTTAGTATTATCAGCCGCTTTGATTACTAGTTCACTGTTACGCCTGAACTATACGGTGCCACTGGACAATGCTGTATCCCTGCAGGCACGCTAGAACAGCTTGGATATGCACAAACAACCCTTTACATCGCACTTAAACTAAGGTGGTGTAGATTTGCTGTCACAATGTGCTTGTAAGCATAACTGCCGAGCATTCAAAAAAGTCTTTGAAATGTAAGGGTGGATGCTCAGGTTTGCAGGTGTGATGTTTTACATTTATAGTGCATGGACACACCGATGAACAGGAAGGATACCACACAAATCCTTGTGTTGTGACCTCACAGTCACAATGCAAGTAGTTTTCTGTGGTTTTTAGCTATAAACATGTGAAGCAATCTGTAAATTCAAAACTGTATTAAGGAAACTGAGACACCATGAAAAACAACATAACACTAAGGTGTACACATTTTTTTGTCACATCAGCTCTTTGTGGTGCAGGTCAAATATGTATACACGCTATTTGTAGGAAGTAGGAAGCCTATCCAATATAAACAAGAAACTTGCAGGCAAGGTAATCACGACAAACCAGCTGAGACAGTGGTACTATTCTACATGTTTTCGTTTGTGATAGCACAAGTTTTCCCACTTGTGCTGCTGGATGGTTGTGACTGATATGCTCGCGAAGGTTTGGGTCATTCACATTTCAAGGGATGAGTAACTGTTACATACGTGAATCATCTTCCTCTGCCTATATCAATGACTTAACTATATGTGGCAGGTTTAGCTGTGTGATTATTGGTGTAGCTGAAGTGATGTATCACACATAGTTTCCGCACACTACCCAATTGGCAAAAAGCATGCAGGAATTGGTCTTTGAGCTATTGGTTCAGTGGTGGCTTTCCACTAAACTGACTGTTGAAGAGGCAGATTTCACTTCATCGAAAGGCCCATGTGAAAATTAGCCTAGAACTCATGATGCCAAATACTGTCACCATGTGCGACTGAAGAACAACACGTTACAGAACAATGAGCAGTGGAATTAATCTCACTAATATACAAAGAATTGCAGCTGCATTCAGTATTTCACTGCTGGTGTACTAAACACAAACCTTTATATGAGTTGTTTGGATGGCATAATCAACAAGATCCCTCTAATGAGCTGTGGCAAAAGCTAACTAAAAAGCTGCTACCCCAGGTACTGCATTGGCCTAAAATATGGATTCTCACATGCAGTGAATACAGTTCTTAAATTGGTTTACATACAGGTATGAAATGTTGTAACTGCACCATGTGATAAAATTTCAATAAGATCAGCTGAATACCACATAGAACATCTTTAATGGGTATAGTTGGTGCAACGTGCCTTGATATTAGAAGTTGTGCTGTTTTATTCACACACACATGCACATAAATGCAAGGTACACATACATTTGTGTTCACGTGTTACTGTGTGCATCAAATGAACAGCACCACTTATACTACAAGCCATAAAGATAAATAATTTTTTCGTACCAGTCTAATTCCTATTAGCTACGCAGTGATTTTTTTTCTCACATGCAGCAACTCAACTCCGTGCATAAGTTAAGCCATGGGTGTCACGTCCAGAATATCATAAAATAAAGAAGTGACCATGTGTACGGGCCTAAAATTGATGGTTTGGCGATATCTTGTCTGGCTAGGTAGTAAATTTCTGTCAAAAAAGAACAATTCAGCACAGTGACAAAGCAGTGTGGCTAACATAATATAGGGAGCAGACACTCTGCCTGCAGAGTCACTTGAAAATTCTGCTAGCAGTTCGTGCTCATTGGCTGGCTTCGGTCACATAACTAATGCTTACATAACTGAAAATTTGTGTTCAGGATAAACTCATAGCAGCCAATAGGCACGTTTTATATTGTGATAGCAACTGACTTCTCAGGGACAACGCACTGTGGCCATGAACATGCTAAAGAATGACAAGAGGCAAGGTGCCCCTTTCTATAGTCTGGCAGCGCAGCTGAAAACTGTTCAGTTAATGAGTGGAACCGTGGCCTATTCAAAATAAAGATCAGTCAGATAGCCACTTATAGCATCCAACATCCCACACCCATGAATGATAGGTAGCAGTAAACTTACTGGCAGATGAAAGTGCACTAGAAAAACATTTAATGGACATACTTTACTTGCCCAAGTCAGTTTAATGCACATTATTTGCTAATGACTGTTGGCAGAATAAACACGAGGAAAGAAAATAAAGCACTTATCAGGCATATAATGCTGGTACTTGTGCTATTGTTCCCTTTAAACTGAAGGCTCGTGACAAAACAGGCGACACAAACCAGATAATCAAATAGGGTGGATAAACAAAGTAACCACAAACTTTCGCTTACCCAATTCTGCCTGCATTAGTAACGTGACCATGGCTGGCCAGTGAGGAAGAAAGAATTCTGGGCGAAATTTCTTTCACGCAGTTCTGCTGGCTGCTAGCAGAATATTATATAACACCATACCTGTGACACTTACTTACTTGTTACTACTCGTCCTACGTGTTCATTTTTACATTCATGTTGCTTTTTGTCAGCAAATGTAAAATTTTTAGTTAATAAGAAGGTAGTATCCAGTTCTTACCTATAACATATTCATCTACCATGCCACTGGTGTCTTCACAAACAGACTCTGTGCTTAGTCACTAGTCAAAAACAAGCAGCTCAGATTTTTGGCTATGTAAGCCGCTTGCATCACAAAATATAAAGCAATTTACTTCGTGAAATCTAGAAATTCTTGATCTTCACACTAGTGCCTACATTAAGAAAATCAAGGCTGCCAGAAATTTGCATTCATGACATTAGTGCTCTCAGGCGCGTCCACATTTCACGACAGCGCTGAACGTCTTGACGTATGCAATTATTATGATGTTCCCTAATTTCCCCCCACCGATAGAAGCATCTTCAACCATGCAGTAACAACTTTTAAAAGAAACGATAGATGTACGAAGCAGAAAAGGCCGGTGTGATAGGGCTTATCTGTAAGGGTACTAAATATGAAAACGCGATCGGCAACACTTCTGCGCAGTTCACTTCTGAGCAAACGCACATCGCGTAGAATGAGCACTTCTGCACCCAGCAACGCTGCGACACATCGCACATACATATCACGGTTTGTAGCTTGTGAACACACTTCATGACAGCAAGAACACAGCTTGAACGTCGCGGTCACCTCGGCGCGTCGCAGCCGGCAAAACGGCTCACGCGCAGTATAGCACACGCAGAATGGCAGCGATAACGAGGCGATAAAAGCTTATCGCTACTGATCGTATCATTACTTCTGAAAGTTTCGAAGGGCTGGCGTTCACCACTTCGCAGCAACGATCCGAATACACAGAACAGAAACCAATCGTGTTCGCTGGGTGCGCTAATCGGATGCTACTTATTTCGCCACGCACTGAACATGTGTCCTGCTGCTCAGAATGCACGTGTCTGTGATGGACTTCTTGTTTGCGACACGCACGCGAAGCATGGAACAAAAAATCACGAAGTCGACGGCTGTAAATATTTCTTCAGACGCAATCGTAAACACAACACACTTCCTGCGCTCCGTCTGTTTCTTTCGACGATCGCACGCACTGACGATGCCTGGAAGGGTGCACCGGCTTGCTGCCTTCGGTGACTATCTCCGTGGGTGCCAGATAACTCTAGTAAAAATCATAAGGAGAAAAATAGACTGTTTCTGACGCGGCTGTAGCTTACGCCTCGCGCCCCCGCTTCGCTTCGAGCAAGCGCCATGTTTGCTCTGACGACACCCGACACCGTCCGCCCGCCTCGGACCAGCCGTGCTGCATCCGCACGAGCGGATCGCATGCGCATTCCTATTGGACGACGCGGTCTATTGACAGCTGGCAACCATTCGGCGGAGCAAACGTGTTCAAGGTTGGCAACGAATTTTGACAGCAGACGACACTGGCATATTTTTGTGGATGCAAGTTCAAGTTGGACGTAATAGTTCTGCGTAATTTCCCCCCTTTAATAAGTTCAATTTCAATCTATAATTAATTTCTCTATTCATCTATTTATGTATTTAGAGAACGTAATACGAATAGCCGTGGCTGAGACATCAATGCGTGTCTTCTGCTACGAATCCGAACATACACTGCCTAGCTGCACCGTGCATTTGCGCTACAATCCAATGGGACGCGCAACTATGAGGCATAACAGAATCCTGATTTAATCGTGCATAATTAACATCGACCACAAAGGTTTTCCAAGCATGTGTATCTAGGAACGAAATAGCTTTTTTCAAAACAGTAACAAAACTTCTCCGCAGTCAGGGAACGCCACAGCCTCAAATCGAAAGGTGCTGCGACTATTTCTCCATACGGCTGCCGCATTAATCGCTTGCATAGCGCTGCTTGGTTCTTCGCATATTGCGGGCTCCGAAAAATTTATCGGCCTGCTGTAGGCAGGCTTTGAGCCTGCCCAGCAAATTACGAATTACGTTCACTTGCGTAAGTAGCGAAGTTTCTGAAAGGCACCGATTACGAATACCAAATATTTTCTCATTTTGAAACACATAAATACAAAGTTAAAATCATGTGTTTTGGTGTTAAGAAGCCAGTAATTATTTGCAGATATTAAATACTCGTGCTTGCAGTGCCAATCCCAACTGAGGAGCATTAGAATAAGAAATCAGAGCGTTTTGCATTTAGTCATTTCTATTTATTTATTTATTTCCTGAAAGGTCCCTTGTTGAGACATTACATGAGGTAGTGGGTGTTTACTGGCAAACAAAAATAATACAAGTTATGATGGGATGTTTTCGAGGAGCCGCTTGAACTCACCTTATGTTCCGTGTAAATGACAGTAGAATGAAACAAGGTACAGCATGTCACCACATACAATTAGGAGGAGCCAATAAGTGTAGTATTGCACCACTAAAATATTGCTTTGATTGTGATGCAGACAGAGTGATCACTCGTAAAATAACTTCCTTTGCTAATTGTGACAACACACTTGCACAACACAACCAAACCCAGGATATTGAGAACCACCACAGCTACTGTGCATGACTTGTGTTTAGGTGGGCCCTATAGTGCATTTAAGAGCTCTGTTCTTCTCTGTATGCTAATAAAACATCCCAAGTGCTTTGGACATCAGGCCTTTCTGGATTTTGCATTGCAGGAGGTTTTGCATTACATTTTTGAGCTCGCCTAATGCATGTGACATGCTTACCTTTGCAGTGGTTACACATGTGAACTTTACTTTATTCAGTACGCTACAAAGAACTGCTATTGCACTATTACTTCAAAATGCAGTGTTAAGGCACATTTATAAATTGCTTTCTTGTGGTATGGGTGCAGTAAACTGACATGTTTATGAAACAAAAAGAAAATGCAGACTAAACCACCAATGTACCAATATACTTCCTTCCTGTCAGACACTATAATTTCTTTCTCACAGATAATGAGTGCTCCAAGAAAAAGATTAAATTATGGAATTTTATGTGCGAAAACCAGGATATGAATATGAGGTACACCATAGTGGGGGACTGAAAATTGGGGCCACCTGGGGTTTAACATGCCCCTAAATGTAAGTACGCGGGTGTTTTCGCATTTCGCCCCCATCAAAATGCAGCCGCTGTGGCTGGCAGTCGATCCCGTAGCCTCATGCTTAGCAGCGCAACACCACAACCACTAAGCAGTCACGGCGGGTAACTGCTCCTCAGGTTGTGCAATCTGTGTGGCTGTATCAAAGCACGGATGTAACACATGTGTTTCAGTGGGGTCTAACTACCGCACAGAAGTTGTGGTGCAGCACTTCCTAATGGCAACATGTGTTGCAGCTGGGATACAAAGAGTTGAGCCTTTGTATCCGATGAGCATATGGTAAGTGGAAACTTTGTTTCCACTTGTAAAAATTTTTGAGTATGTTCTAAATGACATGAGCCAATGCTGTAATGCTATTTTAATTTTTAAAATAGCTGTACACGTTTGTGTACATCAAGTACACCATGAAATAACAGTCATCGGGGTATGCTTGAAAGGCACCTTTAGCATCTGCACTTCAAACCGCAGCCATGTCGTAGCCATTGTAGGTGAAACAGCAGTAGTCAACGTGAAATTGACCGCCACTTTAGCAGTTTGCATGCAAACACACATTCATGTGGTGGCATTGTTTATTTGGTTACCTGGCCGAGGCAAGTAATGTGAATAAGAGAAGAATTATCAAACATCATTAGCTTAGTGAGGCCCAAAATACTCAGTCGGGTAACTATTAATAGCAGTAGTCGAGGGCATGCTTGAAAGGCACCATTAGCAGTCTGCACGCCAAAGCGCAGTCAAGTCGTCGCCAATGTTGGTGAAACGGCAGCAGTCAACGCGAAAATGACAGCCACTGTTGGCAGCTTGCATGCAAACACACATTCATGTGGGGGCATTGTTTATTTTGGTTACCTGGCCGAGGCAAGTAATGTGAATAAGAGAACAATTATCAAACATCATTAGCTTAGTGAGGCCCAAAATACCAATTCGGGTAACTATTAATAGCAGTAGCCGAGGGCATGCTTGAAAGGCACCATTAGCAGTCTGCACGCCAAAGCGCAGTCAAGTCGTCGCCACTGTTGGTGAAACAGCAGCAGTCAACGCGAAAATGACAGCCACTGTTGGCAGCTTGCATGCAAACACACATTCATGTGGTGGCATTGTTTATTTTGGTTACCTGGCCGAGGCAAGTAATGTGAATAGGAGAACAATTATCAAACATCATTAGCTTAGTTAGGCCCAAAATACTCAGTCGGGTAACTATTAATAGCAGTAGTCGAGGGCACGCTTGAAAGGCACCATTAGCAGTCTGCACGTCAAATCACAGTCACGTCGCAGCCATTGTTGTATTTGTTTATCTGACTGGGCAAGTAACACCAATGTAAGCACAATTATTCACCCTGAATAGCTTTGCTAGCATTGTTTGTACTAAAAAATGCTGAGTGAAGTTGAATGTGTTTTATTGAGGCAATTATTTAATTCACAAGCCATCGGCATAGCGATCGACGGCCAGGTACAGACAATGACATTTGTGAAGTAATATATGGTGAAAGTTGCAAAAGCTATCAGTGCACTGCTTTGCTGGGCTCCATTCACTGAAAAATGTCTTTGCAACGACGAAAGCATCAGACAGGAAATGACACCCCACTGCACAATGTTATTCGTGTTGAAATTTTTTGCCATCATATGTGATGGGCAGCGAAACCATCCGTTTACTAAGACTGATTGCATGAAAAATGCGACAGCATAGCAAGGTGTAGTTTCACAATATGGCACCCTTTCACGTGCACTTCTGGCGAGCTGCCACATGCACTGATGCATAAACATGAACAGAGGTAAGAGGCAAAGTTGCTGTGCAACCCCCATGACGCTTTTAAGAAAATCTATCTCTAAACCTTTGTTTTCATAGGCGATCAAAATCTGTTTTGAGCAACTTGGTTAAGGGGGGACATGGGGATCAAAGCAAACTTTTTTATTTACCAGCCGATTTTGATGAAATTTTGCACAGGTGTTGATAATATCACATAAACAAAACTGTGAAAATATGGCTGCAATATCTGAAGTACTTTTTTGTTTACAAAATTTTTCTGCTTTCATTTTTGCAAAATGCCTGCACACCTGTATATTGATGGTAGGAGTTCAAGCAAACATTGATAGCACTCCTATATGTATCCTCCACACAGTGACATTCCTGTAATTTTTTTAGCCTACCAAATTTTTTTTATATTCTCATTCCTTGGTAGCTACTTCAGTTGCATGAAAATCTCGACTGTGAAAACAAAAGATAACAAATTATTGAAGCAACTATTTTGAAAACAAAACATGTCACTGTGTGCAGTGGTGCACAATGAGTGTAACAAAACAAACGGTGTAAAAATATTCATAACAGTGGCTGAGATATTGGCTTTGCAAGTTGACCTTTGTGGTCAACTTGCAAAGAAGCAAGGACAGAAAACACAGCGAGTAGGCAGATTGAGAAGACGAGGTAGACCAGTGAGAAAGGTTTTAATGAGATGGAAGAGGCCAGCCCTGCTGTGTACATGAGTTAGTGCTTTGAATGAGATTGGTTAATGAAAATGTGTAATGACTTTGCTGAAAGAAAACTAGCAAAAGCAAATGCTAATATAATATAAAAGGACAGAAATAAGGGTAAGCGCAAACACGCATGGAAGCAGGCACGTATTTACACACAAACGCGAAAACTAAGAAAAACTGCAATATAAAGAAATGTGGGAAATAGAAAAAAAATTGACAAACGCAAGAAAACATACATTTACAAACAGACGCGGGTAGAGGTATTATAGGAGCGGGTTCACAAGCTGCTGTGCCTACCTTTTCATATGTTTTCTTTTTTAACCGTTCTCTTACACTGTCTTGGGAATTTTTAATTGCATTCATGACATTAGTGCTCTCAGGCGCGTCTACATTTCACGACAGCGCTGAACGTCTTGACGTATGCAATTATAATGTTGTTCCCTAATTTCCCCCCACCGATAGAAGCATCTTTAACCGTGCAGTAACAACTTTTGAAACAAACGATAGATGTAAGAAGCAGAAAAGGCCGGTGTGATAGGGCTTCTCTATCGGGCTACTACATAAGAAAACGCAATCGGCAACACATATGCTCAGTTCACTTCTGAGCACACGAACATCGTGTAGTACGACCACTTCTACACCCAGTAACGCTGCAACACATCGCACATATATATCACGATTTGTAGCTTGCAAACGCACTTCATAACAGCAAGAGCACAGCTCGAACGTCGCGGTCACCACGGCGCATCGCAGCCTGCAAAACGGCTCACACGCAGTATAGCACATGCAGAATGGCAGCGATAACGAGGCGATAAAAACTTATCGCTACTGATCGTATCATTACTTCTGAAAGTTGCGAAGGGCTGGCGTTCACCACTTCGCGGCAACGATCCGCATACACAGAGCAGAAACCAAACGTGTACGCTGGGTGCGCCAATCGGACGCTACTTATTTCGCAACGCCTTGAACATGTGTGCTGCTCAGAATGCACGTGTATGTGATGGAGTTCTCGTCTGCGACGCACACCGAAGCATGGCACAAGAAATCACGAAGTCGACGGCTTCAAATATTTCTTCCGACGCCCTCGTAAACACAACACACACTTCCTGCGCTCCGTCTGTTTCTGTTGGCGATCGCACGCACTGATGAGGTCTGCAAGGGTACACCGGCTTGCTGCTTTCGATGACTATCTCCGTGGGTGCCAGATAACTCTAGTAAAAATCACAAAAAGGAGAAAAAATTGACTGTTTCTGACGCGGCTGTAGCTTAGGCCTTACGTCCCCGCTTCGCTTCGCATCGAGCACGCGCCATGTTTGCTGTGACGACAGCCGAACCATCCGCCTCGGACCAGCCAATGAGAGACGAGCAGGCGTGCGGACGGGAAAGTTGCGTCCGCTCCTCGCTCACCAGTAGAGAGCCATCCGCATGCGACCGGACGAGGGCGGAACGGACGTGCGGAGCGACCATGTACGGGCCCTAATGGATCTTTCCTGTTCACGCTATAATGAGCTGCATGCCTGCAAGTGCCACAGCAGATGTGCTATCAAATACAAATGAAATGCGAACAGCAGAGCATGTGGCCAAAGCATAACTGAAAGCAGTGTGTGCGGCGTCAGCCAGCCATTATTGTACACGCGCACGGGCATGTGGTTTCGACACGGAGTGCAGTGCTGCTTGTCCTACTGCGATAATGTTGCCTGTATTTTGCTTGAAGCTTGTATTCTCACCCCGCCACTGCAGTGCCATTCCTACCTGCGATTACTGTTAAGGTGGCTAGCACTGTTGTTGCTCCTCCAGCCTAATACAGTTTTGGTGCTATTCAATTTAACAAATGGGCAATGGCAGATTAGATGGTGGAAACAAGTGCAAAGCAACGCACATTACGAAACTGGGCACGTGCCAGCTATATCATGCTACAGATGTGGCGATGGTGCTAGCCACGTATCATAATAGTGTACTGCCAGGTGCGAATGGCACTGCTGCATCGGGATAAGAAAACAACTTTCTGACAAAATACGGGTGACGTTTATCGTAGTAGGGCGAGCAGTGCTGTACTCTACGCGAGAACCACATGCCCACACATGTGCACAGTGACTGGCCAACTGTACCTTTAGTTATGCTTCACCACACGCTCCGCTGTTCACATTTCATTTGTCCTCAATAGTAAATATGCCGAGGCACACGAATGCCACAGTTACCACCGTTGTCGGAAAGTAGCTGGTGACCTTGTCTAAAATGTTTTAATTTGCAAACATGTAAATGCATAAATATAAATTTAAATACTCATGAGGTAATATAGTTCTACTGGTCATCAAAATCAGAAAACTTGGCTCACAAAGTTGTCGATCTGTATTTTGATCATTATGAATTATTACGAATGCTGCAATGGCTACATGAACCAAGCGAGTTCAGCAAGCACTAGGTTAAACACAAAAGTGAGACTCACAATGTCATATTACAAGAATGATTGGCACCTAGGCACATGTATGCAAATATTCGTTGCAAGGTCTAACTGTATACAAACATGTTAAATGTCAATGTAAAAAAAGAAGTAAAGAACTTCAGTGAAAATTATTTTTTGAAAATTCAACTTAACTAAAACAAAAGTAATGAGAAAAGGGTGTTAACACTCAAAAAATGACTAGTAGTCACAATGCCACAATTATATTTAGAAACATTTAAACTCGTTAGTAGAAGGTGTAAAGGTGTTTATTAGCCACCAGCGGTTCGGCCGACCGTCAGCGCAGGGTACGGACTCTCAGCACGAGTGGCACTCCCCGAGAATAGCGCTGGAGAGCTCGATGCACTAGAAAGCACTGGAGAAGATGGCCCACTATAGTGTTCTTCTTCACTACCATTACCCACCCGGGAATGAAAAAGGAGCCATCTGGCGACCTAACAGCTCCTCACTATGAGGGGATCATAGTACGGCTTGAGGGGTTCGACGTTGACAATGTCTCGTCCACAACAGCGCATGTCTTAGCACGGTTCGGTGGGTTCGATCATGTAGTTAACTCTTTCGTTACTGCAACAAAATGGTGGTTTTTTATACATCTCGGAAAAAAATTATTTACCACAAGTAACGTTCCAGCACACATCTCAGCATAGGATATTGTGCATTATGAAATGCTCTTTCCAAACAAACAAATTTATTAAGTAAAACGTAAAAATTCTAGAGAATGTCATTTTTGCTGTCAGTTGATAAAAACAGCAATAAAAAAAAACATATCTAAAAAAACATTAATGTCAAAGGAAATTCAGATTGTGCATTTTAAAGATAAATAACCCATGAATAGTGTATAAAAAAAGTAAATAAAAGTAAATACTCAGTACACCGCCGTCCTTCGGAAACAGAAAAGAAATAGACCACTTCATTGCTCACTCCATGCAGTGAAGCAGTTCCTGGATTTTGTGAAGCATAGGTGCACTCCATGCATTTCCCACAAAACGTGTGCTTTTGTTCAACTTTGCAGTCCTCGTAACACATTTTGCAGTTCCACCTTTTCGGCATCTTCTGAGGATGGTCCAATGAGAAATCCAAGGAACGTACTTCACCAGTTCATCTAGAGTCGTACACTTCTTCCATGACCGATCGCTCTCAGCGTAGCTGGGCAACTACAAGATTATGCATCCAAGCATATCTGTTTGCATTTTTGCAGATTTTCTTTATTACCTCTGCAGAGAAGATGAGTAAGCAATCCCATGCCATTGTAAACTGTCTTGCACTGATCCGTAGTTCTGGGCCGAGAGGTGCTACGGGTGGCCTTCTTGACGTGAATGGAAGTTGCTTGGCTGCCGATGGCAGCACATACAAAGCGAACCATGCGAAGTATGCACCCTGAAGATAATCAGCAGAGCCCTCAGACCGTGCAAAAAGATTGGCAGATAAGTGCACACGAAGAAGGAGACCGCTCAACGCCGCAAAGGAAACCCGCCAGTGAACAGCTGCGGGTGCCCTTCGCTGACTCAAAACATTGCTGCCATCAGAGCTTGAATCTGCTTTGCTGTCATCTTCTGAATCATAACTCGAATCCTCATCGCTAAATTGAAGTGTAGGTGTGCAGCGTAGTTCGAGCACGATGCTTTTATCACGACGCAGCCGCGCAGGACGACGCCGTGGGAACTATCGATAACTGTGCAGTGACACCGGCAGAGCCCCTTGCCTGGATTTTACGAGACATGCGAAACTTATACTTTTGGAAACTGGCTGAAAAATACCAGGTCCGCATGTTGGCCATGCGGCGGACCTTCAGAAATACACTTTGGCGGAATGAAACGACTTGCACTTTTTTGGTAAATATCACCGCTCAGCCCTGTCGTACGGAAAAACCGGCAAAGTAATTTAATTCTTATATTGCTGGGAGTCATTTGATTACAAAATTTTGATGCTAGTGCAGCGTAATCAGGAGCGGCATGCTTGTTTCTCGAGCGCGGCAGAAGGTGACAGCCATGCCTCTTTTCGCTAGAACACACGCACATTAGTTGTCCGTCAAAAATCACAATATCCCCGGAGTGCGAAAATGTCAACTGATCCTGAAAGTTCACTAGATGTACTAACTACTTGATGGCCAAAGTAGATAAGAAACGGTTCCAGCATGTTGCATCGATCACCGGTGATCGATTTGAATAGGCGTGGTAACGAAATAATTAACAGGGGATGCACGCTCGCAATACGGTATGGCCCTTCATACTTGGGCAGTAGTTTTGAAGAGAGCCCAGGTGCAGTGGAAGGAATGGGAAGGCACACAAGCGCTCCAGGTAGGAAGGGGGTTGCAGAGATGGTGTCACCACGAGTGCTCTTCTGGCGCTCTTGGTCATTGGAGCTAAAGGACCGTGCGAGATCGATGCACTCTTCAGCATGTATTGCCGTGGCAGAAAAGGGCGCACATTCAGATGCATCCGACCGATATGGCAGAATTCTGTCAATGGTATGCGACAGGTGCGTACTGTACAGGAAGAAAAAGGGTGAAAAGCCACTCGTGTTCTGAGTAGCAGTGTTGTACGCATAGGTTACAAAGGGCAGAATGATGTCCCAATTTGTGTGGGTCTTCTTTCAGCTTATGTTGTTGTAAGCATTCACGGATCTATCGTCGCCTCCAGCGTTGTTCTAGGAAGAATGTCTCTTCATTTTCGTCATTTTGCTGGGGCACAAAAGTTGCTACGTCGCTGCGGCGGTTTAAGGTTAGTATCACGCTCGCTGCGGCGTGAACCACTTAATTTCCTGGTATTTCGCAGTGGCCGGGAACCCACCATACCCGAGTTTCGATTGTGTGTACTGTGTGCAGCCTCCTGCTTGCCTCTGCTATCTTCCTTATGAGCGATGCGGTCAGTGTGGGGGGGCGCGTAATACACGTAATATGCGCACCGCAGCCTGACTGTTGATATATACATCATAGACCGCTTATAGCACAAGTTGCCGGAATCGCCATTGTCTGCACTATAACAAAAACAACAGTTTTCGAAGGCTGCACATGTGCAAAACATGTCGACCAAGCAGCCACGCGTATTAAAGAATTGAAGCATGTGACTGGGAGCTTTGCATCCATTTAAATTTACGAATGTTGAAAAGTTAATCTCCAAGTACCCGCGGTTTTTGCATGAAGCAGACAAAGTAATAAAAAGTTCGGCAGGTGTTACACTCCTGTAACACAAGAAAGCAAAAGTCTGCTGCACATTTGATAATAAATGAAGTTAAATTAGACTTCTTTGCAGGACATATTGGTGGGCTTCTTCGATTTTCCACTTCTGGCTACCCGCGGGCTGCCAGAGCAAGCCAGAGCCAGAGTCTTCGTTTTTCTCGGGTTGCTCCTCCCACCGCGTGACGCACTTCCGTCGGGCGTTCGTTTTGCTCGGGCTGGACGGTTCTGGCTACCCGCGGGCTGCCAGAACCTGCCAGGACGATTTTGTTCTGGCTGCTCTCTGGAAGTTCTCTGGCTAGCAGACGACTAAAAGAGGCGATGGGCGCCTGCCGCCATCTTTGTGAGGACTTCACGGATTGCAACGCGGGTGCTTGAGGATTTAAATTTACTTCGCTCAGCCAACTGTCTACGGTCATCTTCGGATTTCCTTACTTCTAGCGTTATCTTTTTAGGTGCTAACGCTCCGTTCTGCATTGCGAAGCGGTGTGATACGAGCCGTGGTGAGCCGTTTGAAGCTTTTGTGTGTGTGTGTGTGTGTGTGTGTACGTGTGTGTGTGCCCTGATGGCTTCTTCGCGGCGGTGATCAGCGCGCCGCGCTCTCATGCGTGCATGTTACCTCCGTCGTGTTCCACGCAAGTTGTAGACGCTCATTCGCACATTGCGGTATATTTTGGATTCGTCTTTCTCTGGTGGCGTTCCTTTTCACATATCTCGCGTATGTATATATCTAGCTCCTTGTTCTGCAGTTAGCGAAGGCTTTGCAACTAGCCCGTGTTCGTTCCGTCTCTTCGTCGTATGCTTAGGTGGCAGCTCGAAACCGATATGTGTTCGAACTGCAGGCCGTTGATCTGAGAATGCACTGATTGCACTCAGTACATTAGACACACATACATGGGCTTAGTGCTCTCATATCGTGACCAATGTTATTTTTCGTGTGTAACGTTTCTCTGGTCACAGGCGGCGTACATTTTCATGTGCCAGCCGCGTCCCCAGCTTCTTGGGGTCAAAATGAGAAGCACCATCAGCCACAACAAACTTTCTGAAATCGAAGACCAAGCAGGTTGGCACGAAATTTTATGCGTATGAGACGTACCCGATATATCCTGCTTTTTTATGTCTCGTGATGACACGATGCCAACGCATCAATGGCGCCGGTGGGCGACGTGATTGCTGCGAGCAGGGATCCTCGAGCTATCGCTTTCGAGTATACAATCACTTACGCGCGATTTCGCGTCTTGTGATTCGCCGCGTCGGAGGCCATCTGTTGCGCTCCGCAAGGTGAGGTTGGCCTAGTGCGTGTACTGCGCCGAGTCGCATGAAAGTGATCGTATCCCTGAATGCAACTATATATTTTCAAGCTGGCTACGCATAAATGGGCCGACTATGCCGGGCGCTGCCATGCTGGTAGCTTGTTTACATTTGGCCAGCTGTATCGGCGTTTGATTTTGCAAGCTTCGGGCAGGTTCGGGTTGTCTTGGGATCCCAGCCGACGTGACTTCCTATCAGAACCGGAACTAGCTGGCTGCCAGTGGGCTGCCAGAACTCTTAAAATTGAAGAGGCCCAGTAATGCATTAAGTTATACAATTGGGGCTAGACTTCTTGCAAGATAACGAGCCGCTATGGGAAGTACATGTGTGGTACTAAGGCGACCTCCTTACGCAAAGGGGCAGTGGCACGCGTTTTTTCCGCAGTGGCAAGAGCGTGCACGCTCCTCCATTACTCGCCGCCGGCAACCGGCGCCACCGCCGCTCTGACTGTTACGTAAACGCACAGAGCACGCATGCGTGCTTTTCTCCGCAAGAACATCCTGTGCAACAGCAATTACTAAACTTAAAATTCGGCAGACACTTAAGACTGTTTACGTGTGGGAATGTGAAAGCATTATGCCGTTTGTAGACCTCGGAACATGGCGCCACCTTTCCCGCACCACACCCATGCCGCCCAATGATGCTCGCACTAGTCAGCGAGATAACTGCGATGGAACGTGCGGAATCAGGCATGCACTAGGCACACCTTTAGTAAGCCAGAACCGCAGAGCACCCGTGGCTTCAAAGAAGTGTGCTTGTATCGCACCCCGGATGCCCGGGTTCGATTCCCATCCAGTCCGAAATGTATCAAACTTGGTTTTCAAAGCCACTAATTTACTTTGTTTACAGGAACCTCCCTATGAAATGTGATGTAAATCTGAGCATTTTTTGGCTTGTTATAGCGAAACTTCCTATGTCTCACTGATTCATCCGTGAGCGCCAAAAACGCACTGCAGGAAAGTCAACTTGCACATTGCGTAGAACACTACAGTTTACATTCGCAGTACCCCGCCAGAGTCGACTGGCCAGCCAGTCAGTGCTTGATAATGGTGCAAAGTGACAAGCTGAACTAGACGATGAGCAAAACGTGAACAAGGTGAAAGCAGGAGCCAACGTTTCGACAAGTGGACTTGTTTTCTTCAAGGCGTTTTGCTCATCGTCTTGAATTTCCATCGTTTTGCTCGTCGTCTTGAATTTCCATCTCCCGCATTCCCTGTGTTTAAGCTGAACTAGAGTAGTATATGTGCACAAAGTTTACTAGAAGCGCAAGTTATGGGGGGGGGGGGGTCTGCTAGGCATGGCACCACCCCTGTCGCAGTTAACTGAGCTTCGCTGCTTATTGGAGACAGCAAGTGCGCATGAACACTGGCTCGTGTTAGGATCTCGAAAAAAAAAAAAATCAAGGCCCCTTTCTTAAAGCAAAATGGTTGAACGGCAGGCTACCCAGACGAACTGTATATATCTGCATATCATTACATGTGTCACGCAATGCATTCCCGGCCGTCACCATATGTAGGCCGCGGGTACAGCGCATGGCAGACGAAGAGGCTGCCGTATGTGAATGCAAAATAGAGTCATCCATGAAAGTGTAAGTCTGTGCATGTTATCAATGGCTACATGATCTAAAATAAAGGCTAAGCAATTTAAATGAAATGTGTCTTCATTCAACTTCAACGTTCAAAAAATCCAATCCTAAACAAGCAATCAAATCACACATGTATAGCAGCGAGTCGCTCAGCATTTCTTGGGTTTTTTGCATGGTTGTTGGCTTTGGACTTTGACTTTGATTCAGTTTGCGTTGGGGGAAAGCTTCGCGTTCAGCCATCTTTCTTTAAAAAGGGGGCTTTGTTTTTTCTTTTTTGTTTACTCATTGCAGCCTTGGCCATTTTTCGTCACGGCGCAGTTTTGCCAAGGGCACTGCCAGCATAGACCATAGACGCCTAAGGCTTTCATCCCAATAATTCTTTTAACCCTTTGAGGGTCGATTTTTCTCGCTATATGCGACCGCCCAGGGTAGATTTCTTTATTGCAAGTTACAATTCTTCTTGGAGACTTATTTCGGAAAAAAAAATGTACGTAATTTTTCTAGGGTGACTGTAAAATGAGAAAAAAATATTTAGCGTTGGTAAATATTTACTCTTTATTCATGAATAACAACAATAAAAAAGTAAATAAAGTTATAAGAATTAAAAATTTCAAGCATTGTTATACAAATAGTTCAAAGCTTTGAAAATGCGCACACGAGAATGTTTCGCAACCCTCACCTGTTCCTGCTCTTACACTAATATTTACGTCCATAGCGTAATCGAACTGCATAGGTGCGTGCACTCAGGAAAACTGTGTGGTTGTGTGCCCGTCAAAAAAGCAAGACATGTGACAAACTTCCGCTATTCTTCATCTTATCACCAACCAAAGGCAATTAGTTTTCTCAAGTTGACATGTGAGCGAAGACCCTTGAATGTCAATGCACAGAGCTTGAATGGCGTCTAAGCCCAGAAGAGAAGTGCCTTGGCTCGTGATGTGAAATGTCACTACTGCAGCCTTGTTGCGGAACTTGACGAGCACGGAGAAATGTCCTGAATGCAGAATTTTTTGCTGCAAATAATTCTTGAGTCGAAGACTCGAAGAAGATAAGGGAAAAACCTTGAAATATGCTTCGTACAAAGAGCTGCCCATCAGCGACACCGTAGCTTCTGTATCCACGAGCAACTTGAGTGTAGTATTTGCAATGAGGACTTCAACATGAATTGTTGCCAGATGGAAATTTGGGGCTTGAATTGTAAGCACAAACGGGACTGTAGTGGCTGATTCTGTATCAGCTGTAGCGGAAACAAGCTGCGCTCGAGCAGGAGACTGTCGCTGCGTTTAGTTCCTTGAACGGCAAACGGAAGCGTAATGTCCCACTTCCGCACACACGGCAGGTAACATGCTTTGCGGGCAGGATGGATCTGTGGTGAGGTGAACCACGTCGGTAGCAATGGACTGCGATGTCTCGACTGGCTTCGCAGAGTTCGGGCCAAGCGTCACATTGGCCGGCCTCCCGAGGATGTGACTGTCCGTCATGCCGTTGAGCGCCATCTTGAAGGCGCCAGGTCGAGGGAGGAAGGTGATGGCTGGTGACGCCATCTTGGCGTTACGTCGAGACGCACTGAACAGGCGAGCTGTTGAAGACTTGAAGTTCCTTGTCAACTTGCTCCACGCTTCGTCCGATTTCCTAGGCTTTCTTGAGCGTGAGGGATGATCATTCGTGGAGGAACCTTTCTCGTATTCTTGCTGATGTGATGCCTTGCAGGATTTGGTTGCGAAAGGACTCGTCCTGCCAAGCGCCGAACGCACAAGCAGGCGCCAGCCTTTGTAGCGCGGTGACGAAGTCCTGAAAGGTTTCCCCGGGTAGTTGCTTCCTGTCCCGGAAGATAATGCGGTGCACCAGGGGATTGTTGCTTTCTTCGTAGTGCTAGTTGAAGATGCAAAGAATGTCTTTGAACGTAGTAGCTGTGAGGTCCGTTTGCGACGCGAGGTCGTAGTAGAGAGGGTGCTCCTCGAAGCCCAAGTTACTAAGTAAAATGGCTTTCTTCCTGTCGTCTTGTAGGGCCTCCCATCCGGCCGCCTGGAGAAACGGGCAAAAAGAATGTTTCCATGTGAGCCACGGTACCGAAGGAGTACCGGGTAATGCAAGGAAAGGTGGCATGGGGGGTGCGAATGCCATGCTGGGCACCAAGAACAAAGGCGGGGGAGTTGAGGTGGACGGAGCAGAAGTAGACGTAGCATCTTGCATTCCCAAAGCAGGATAAGAGCAGGAGTATAATGGCCAGGGCACGTAGGAAAAGAGTAAACGGTTTACCTTGTCGCCAGTTTGTTGTAGCTTCGACGGGGCGGCCGGACGGAGGACCTACGGCATGAGGCCTAAACGGCCGGAGCGCACAGCGCCGCAGAAAAAGAGCCGAACTGATCAAGTTGGGGACCAGGCAAAGAATGATTTTATTTCAGTGAGGGGAAACGCAGCAGACAACTTACAGCGTTTGGCGCTGAGTGGCGCCCTGACGTAAACGACCCAAAACCGAAACCAGAAGCCAACACAGGATACCACACTCGTGAAGTCATCGATCGCGCTCACGTGGCACGTCAAGATGCCCGATCTCGCCTATTAGCCTCGCAGCATCTCTAAAAAGAGCGTTACAACTGGTGCCACCATGATGTTCAGTTCGCCACAGGGGCTTGGGTGCTTCTTTGGTCACTATGTCGTCTGGTCGGCCTCTCCCAGAAGCTTCTCTCTCGCTACACAGGGCCTTGTGAAGTCCTACGTCAAGTTAACTAAGTCAATTACGAGATCGCGTTGTTACAGTTTCATCCATCCTCAAGTCCGCCGCCTATTGACGTCATGCATGTTTTGCGGCTGAAGCCATACTTCGCTTGCAGTTGTTCACCTACCATGCGCCGAGACGGCGCTTCACCATTTGGGGGCCCTGTTACGGAAGGATGAACGAAGAGAGGAAGAAGAAGATCGCGAAATGCGATGTATATATTGTAAATATAATCTTCTATACTCCCATCATCCCCGTAACAACACGCACGCAGGCACGCGCGCGCGCGCGCGCGCGCGCGCACACACACACACACACACACACACACACACACACACACACACACACACACACACACACACACACACACACACACACACACACACACACACACACACACACACACACACACACACACACACACACACACACACACACACACACACACACACACACACACACACACACACACACACACACACACACACACACACACACACACACACACACACACACACACACACGCCGCCGCCGCCGCCGCCGCCGCCGCCGCCGCCCTCCTCCACTACAGCGTGCCTCATAATCAGAAAGTTGGTTTGGCACATAAAACCCCATAATTCATTCATTCAAGCACAGTATAGGTATAGTGAGAATATATAGCAAAAGCTACGCTTACATCGAACAAATATAGAACATCAAGCGGCACAAAAGTGCCCCCAGAAGTTGGCTTTCCCTCGTGGTGGCACTGTGTCGCGTCGGGCGAGTCTGCACCCTCCTGGAAAAAAATGATCCTGGCCCTCCTGCAGCACTTGCTCAGACAGCTTATTGGAGGCTCTTGTGCCCTCGTCATGCAAGCCGTGGAAGTTTGAATTGGCTCGCTGCTTCTTGTTCATTGTGTTTGCGCCTTACGGCCTTTCTCTTCCAGTGTTGCCGTGATGGCTAGTGCGAAGTGGCAGAACTTGCCTTTTGCCGTGAAGCTCAACATCATAAATCGAGTCGAATGTGGTGAGAATTCGGATGTTGCCGCAGCGTACAAGATCCCAAGGAGCACTCTCAGCACAATCTTGAAGAATAAGGATGAGATTAGGGCTAAAGCGGACAAACGGCCCGGTGCCCGTGGTGTCCGGCATGTACGCATGACCGTGTATAAGACGTCGAGGTGGCCCTGTACAAGTGTTTTATTCGAAACTGCTTCAGGCGTGTCGGCTTCCACGTGCCCGGGGATGACTGAAATTTCTGATGAGTGCGACGAAGCCATTGCCAATGTTGCCGAAGTTTAGAGCGAGCTGTCAGAATTTCTGGAAGCTGTTGACGGATCAATGATAGACGAGTTTGTGAGTGCAGATTATGGTGTCGCGACCACGGGAGAGCTCAAAAATGAAAATTACATTGCCGACATTGTACCGAGCACAAGTGAAAGCGGGCACAATGAAGAAAGCAACGACTATCCTTCGCCCACATCCTCTAAGGTGATTGGTGCACTCACGGTAGTCTAGCACTTCTGTGCGAATGTGAAAAGTTGTGGACTCAGCTGCTCTGACTGTTTAGACAATGTGGAGTGGGTGCTGTTGCAGGCAGCGAAGTTGCCCAAGCAGAAGAAGATACAGGGCTATTTCATGGTTAACTAAGCTAGTTTCATCAATAAAGTGCTTTTAAACAATATGTGCTTTTATGATGTCCAGCTCTTTAGCAGGCTTATATCGAATTATGCCCTGTATAGAACTGATAGGCGTTATTTTGTGAGTTCAATATAACCGGGTTCGACTGTATATATCTGTATATATATTGCAAATTACCATTGCATTAAGAGAAAGCTTGTAATTGTGTCTGTCAGGTAATTTTATTACCAGCCATACAAGTGATTATCTATGATGCATAGTGAACCATGGTGGATCAAAATATTATTTGAATATATACCCTGCAATAAATAAAATCTCAAGATGATGCAATGACAAAAGGCAATGAGCGCCTGACAAGTCCCTGACCCTGCACCGTAGCAGCAGTGAACAGTTGCAGGCATTGATGGTTGACCCAGCCAGTCAATCTTCTTCAGTCCATTCAGAATGGATGAAACATGCTCTTCGTTGTTCATATGAATCTTGATGGTGTTGCTGAAATGCTTGGGTTTCTATGTTATGTGCGGCGTCAAGCATCCCATGTGCAATAGAGCTGTGAGCGCACTTTCCACCACGTGAGCCGGGAGCGATGCTATTGGGCGTCACTCAGAGGGGTGAACTGTGACTATCGACTGTCTCTGTTGATGAGCTGCAGTCTCGGGTGTAAAGACTGGCGTCCTTTGCATGGCACATCAAACCAGGCAACGTTCTTGTCTGCTGCATCTGGCAACTGGTCCCATGCCAATCATTGCACCTGATAGTTTGAAATCCACGGCTGAGTGAGTCACTAAGTGTGCATCTCTTCATCGGAGTCCTCCTTCGTTCTTGGACGGTTTCTTTCATGTGACTCTCGAAAAGGTCCATGGGCTGATTGGCAGTCACATTCTTCTTGGTGAATGCTCTTGTCATATGGGCAATTGGCTCTCCTGTAGAGCGTTCACTTTCATTTTGAGAGTCCCAGCGGTTATTGAGCTTTGAAAATCAGCATTTATTGCGTCGGTTAGGTTTAAAAAAGCCCTCAGCAGGCCACAGAGTTAATTTTGATTATGCACGGGAAGTTGTTACGTGCCCTAGTGTTCCACCGCAGGAATTTTCAAATTAGTTTATTCATAACAGAGATAGAAATATTTGAAGTGCCATGAAATCATGATTTCAGGAGGAGAGTGTCATCGCCAACATAGTCATTCTCTCCGCTTGCCCTGTTTAGCCTCCAGAAGTAGAATTCCTTGCCTGCGTTCTCCTATACTGGAGTTGGAGGATCCCGTGACAAATATGTCATGCGCTCAGCCTTTTTTCTCTTCTTCTCGTTTTTGCTTAGTGGCATACCTCTGGTGGCGGTCTTGCTTGCAAGCTGTTGCATTTGTCTCGTTTCACACAGCAGACGATTTTGCGTGCTCTGCACGAGAACACTTGACTAGCGGTACAAGTCAGTGCCACAATCACGAGCACTGAGGCAGGTGTGGGAGGATGAAAGAGCATGATCGTGGTACTGGAACATGGTAGAAAATGACATGGTTTCGTTCTCTGCACTGGCGACTACGTAATGTGGGAACAAGCAGACGAAACAAAAGTATATCTGTCTTTATGGTACGAAATAAAACAAAAACACGCAGACACTCGGTTTGTATGTTTTATTATTTCTCTGAACTTTAATTCGTCTATTGAAGCAACAGATTAAACAAATAACTGATGCCTTGAATACTTCTTGAAGTCACAGCGAAGCCACAGAATCAATGTGTCCATACAATATGCTGATGATGATGCTGGTTGTTTACAGCCAAGAAATGGCTTCATGTTGCAAAATTATTTCATTTAAGAGAAAATCTGTGACATCTGTGGCGCAGCTTGTTGGAAGCGCTCTGATGATTGCGTAGCATGTGGCTGCCATCGGCGATTCGTATGGCTTGTGTAATAGCAGGCGTGAGAAACTTCTTAAGTCAATGACAGAGGTTAGCACTCATTGTGGACACCTGGGCTCGAGTGTCAGTTTACACAGTCAAAGGGACACCATCGACGTGAACATAAAGTAAGTTCTGGTTCATTGGGAGTGTCAATGGAGCAGTTCAGCATGATTAAAATAATCCAGTACTATATCCTGGATCTGCATGGTGTAGTTTTCCATCCAGGAGGGTCTATAATTGGTCTGCGACAAATGGCGTAGCTGGGGTGATGGGGACCGACGGTGCGAGGTGATGGCGAGTAAGCGGGACGAGTAGCTGCGAGGATCGGCATATGGGCGAGGAGAGGAGGGAAAAGTAGCTCCAATACTAGGACGACCAGGAAGTGTGGCAGTGACGAGGTATGTGGCCAATTCAGTGGCGATGGGAGCAGATTGGCTTGGCGTCCAGAGTGCTCTACTCAGTAGGGTTGCAGAATCTGGAAGAATACAGGCTGCTGCGAGGCACAGCTGTCGGCACTGGTCTGGACTCAGGTCAGGAGACAGAGCAGGTAGCAGGAAATCTGACATTGGCCAATTCTTGCCACACAAGTGCCTGAATGAGAGAGATTCTGGTGCTGTGGTGCTGACTGGTCAGTGGTTTAGTCAAGTGGGCGTGGAACAAACAGGGCTGGACTTGCAGCCTCGAGCTTGTTGCAAACCATACGCGCCAGATTTTCATTGAAAGGGGTTGTATTGGTAAGGCTGACACGTGATGACATTGCAGCCATGTTAGGGAGGCGGGAGAACTGTGGAATGACACGGTGGCTTTTAGCCAGCTTGAAGCAGCGGCATTCCTTGACAATGTTGCCAATGGTGGAAACATTGTTGTAGATCAACAAGTTGAATGCCTCTTCCGCGATCCCTTTGAGGAAATGGCCTACTTACTGTATTTACACGATTGTAAGTTGACTCAAATGTAAGTCGGCCCCCCCATATCGCGTGTGACAGGAAAAAAAAAAAGGAAGAGCACACCTGTGGGTGCATTCCATAACGAAAATTTATTAGTAGCTGGCATGGTCACTAGACTACTACTACTCACTAGTGCTGCCATCGTCATTGCTGCTACGGTCCCACATCACGTCGCCGTCCAGTGAAATTCCGCATTTGCATACATAGATAAGTCCACGTCGAAAGCACCCAACCACACAGAGCAGTCAGTGAGGCTCTTTTGACATGGCCAGTAGGTGTAAGTTCACGGTCTTCTGCCGCCAGCCACTCATGCTCATGGCAGAGCAGGTCTTTAAAAGGCGAAAATCCAGGCTTGTCTCATGACCATGTCGCATGTCACTGGCAGGGACCGATCACACATTTCGGCAACGGACGCCGCAAGCTTGGCCTTCAGCTCCGGAAAGCGTCCCGACTTCGGCCCGCGGAAACCTCTTGCCGTCACAGGGGAAAATTTTGCTTCGCTGCCGTCGCCACCCTCGCACCACCCATTAAACATCAAACTTGCGGCCGGCTGCGCAGTTATTTGTTTCTTCAGCGTAAAGGATGGCAGCCCTCTTCAACACCGCTCTGAACGAGCGCCGAATGTTTAGTGGACTCGGAGCACTCATGACGACTGAGGAAGCACCGAAGTAGCACGTGGCCGGCAGTCAAATTGAACGCATGAAAGCATAGAATAAAGACAAAACTACATGGAAAGAGAAACATGCAAGCCGCGAGCAGTGTCTGCTCTTCCATGAACTATCGATACTCCCCGCAAGCGCCGCTGTTCTGAGGGTGCCGCCGCAGATGGAATAACGGAACTTCCATGAACTATCAACAACCCCACGAGTGCTGTGTGCGCTGTAAAACTCTTAAAAATGTTGAAAAACCCTTCCGAAAAGCAAACAAACGTGCGGAATAGCGGAAAGCTACGGGTGGGGCTGTAGAGCAAACATAAAATTGGAACTATGTTGTAGCTCCCCTCATATCCCGTTGGTCTCGCTTCTTTATGCGGTGGCATGTTTCGGTTTCGATTGTAAGTCGACACCCCCCACCCCCACTTCAGATTTTAAAATTTAAAAAAAGAGGTCGACTTATAATCGTGTAAATATGGTAGTAAACCCAACCATTTTCTCGTCGACTTTGTGACAAAGGGCGAGCACGTCTTGTATTTGCCAGACATATTATTAAGTGGAAGACTGCACTTTGACAGCAAGCTATTTTCTTGCAGCCGGTTGGCGACCAGTCAGGTTTCCAAAGTGGTCACAGAATTTCTGCTTGAAGGCAACCCAGCCAGACAACTAGTGCTCGTGTGTCCAGAGCCAGACACGTGGTGTTCCACCCAAGTAGAAAATGACATTTTGCAAGGATTATGGTAGGGCCCCAGTGGTTCTGCTAGCTAACACGCTCATACATGCTGAGGCAGTACTCAATGGCTACATTATCTTGACCAGAGGATATGCCAGGATCGCGAGGATTGGTAACCGTGACATACGTTGTTATTGAAGTCGCAGGGGTAGATGCAGATTAAGTGTCATCACCGATAGCAATGGTGGAAAGCTGGTTGGTGTAGCCTATGCAGAGCTCTGTGGTGAGGACGAGAAACGCCAACCTCCAGCAAAATGCTTTGTGAACAAGGGATGAAGCAGTGAAGACTATTTACAATGTATATTTACAAAAAACGCTGCAACGCTGGCTAGTTCAGCCGACAGCTCGAGTCTCGGGAGCAGTTCGTTTTTGTTGTCAGAGCGCCCGCACGCATTGTCCCAAAAGCAACAATGCAATATGCATGTAACATTATTAAGTTGAATTTTTATGCTTTGAGTTTTGTAGATGGCTACCTATGTTGAAGTGTAGGAAAGCTAAAAGCGACTTTGTAGCCCTGTTGTTGTAGCAGTTGAGCATGACAACAGTTATGAAATTTGGAGAGGCAAAATGTCCCTCACAAAATACAGGATTAGGATAATTGTGGGAATGACCATGTGCTAAGAAACATTTATTTATTTATTTATTTACAGTACCCTCAGGGCCCAGAAGGGCATTACAGAGGGGGCGGGTACAATTATAAAAAAAATACAACACGTGCAAACAATGATTAGTATTTAGGCGATAAACTCAAAACATAATCAATTGTTGCAATCTTGAAATATAATGCTTCCTTGATGCAGGTGATGGAGGGGGGAAGGCGGTTCCACTCGGTACTGGTTTTTGGTAGAAATGAATCGGAGAAAACATTTGTGCGACAAAAAGAAATGAACACTTTAAACCGATGATCAAGACGCGACAACATGTACGAAGGCTCTGAAATAAGGTCTTGTTGCAGTGAGTTATTTTGGTAAAAATTTTTTTAAAAGGCAGAGACGGGAAATTTTTCTTCGAAGCTGCAAATTAATAAGGCCAAGGTTTGACTTCATTAAAGAAAATAATTGGAAAGGATGAAAAGTGCTGTCCTGTTCTGGACTGACTCAATGGTATCTGCTAAAGTTTTTTGACAAGGGTCCCAGACAAATGACGCATACTCTAGCTTCGGTCTAATTAGTGTTTTGTTGAGCAATAACTTCAAATGGAGTGGGGCTTTAGAAAAATTCCTGCGAGTGTAGCCAAGAGATCTGTTTGCATTGTTCGTGATATGATCGACGTGCGCATGCCACGAAAGGTTACTGTTTAGCTCGATTCCAAGATGCGTATGTATAGGAAGTCACGTGCTCCCAAGGTTGGTTTCATTGATAATATAGCCGAAAGGTGTTGGTGAGTTTGAGCGACGCGAGACAGATATAATTTTGCATTTAGTCTGATTTAAAAACATTAGCCATTGTGAGCACCACCTTGAAATGTTATCTAGATCTGTCTGAACCATAAAGTTATCATGCTGATTAGTTATTTCATGGTATAGAACGCAATCGTCGGCAAAAAGTTTAATAGAACTATTAACTATGGCAGGTAAGTCATCTATATAAATTAGGAACAATAACTATCCCAAGACAGAGCCTTGAAGAACACCTGACTTCACGGTGCAGTACGGGATGCAGAATCGTTAGCTGTTACAAACTGGGTACAATTGTTTAGAAAACATTCTATCCTTTTCACAATATTAGGGTTGATATTAAGAGTACTAAGTTTAAGAAGCAGTAAGTGATGACACCTTGTCAAATGCTTTCGCAATATCTAGAAAGATGCAGTCAATGACTTGGCCTTTGTCTAAAGAGGAAGCAATGTTATGTATAAAAGATATTAGTTGTGTTTCGCAGGAGTAGTTTTTGCGAAACCCATGTTGAAATGAAGTGAAGGAAGAGTTGGATTCAAGAAATGAGACAAGATTGGAAAATATTATGTGTTCAAGGATTTTGCAAGGCACGCTGGTAAGTGAAATGGAACTGTAATTGAGAGGAGAATGTGGGTTACCTGATTTCAACAGAGGGACCACCTTCCCCACCTTCCAGTCTGTGGGCAAAGTTGAGCACTCAATAGATTGGGTGAAAAGGTACATAAAAAATATAGAGGAGTAGACAGCAGTACTCTACAAAAATTTTGAATTAAATTCTTCGGCACCACAGGAAGACGATAGTTTTAAATCTTGAATTAACTTCAAAATCCCTGCAAAACCGACAACAAGTGGATCCATGGGAAAGAAATCTTCTTTGCACATGTGGGGCACTGTATCAACAACGCAAACAGAAAACGATTTCGCGAAAGTATCATTTAGGACATTGCAACATTCTGCATTGCTTATGGTGTTGGCATCCGTATCTGTAAGAGATATGTTATTTTTCTTTTTTATTTGAAGAGTGCTCGAAAATTTTGACGGATTTGTAGATAGAAGTGATGGTAGATAGGTATTAAAAAAAAACGTCCTTCGCTTCTTTTAATGCGGTACGATAAGCATGCAGCAGCGCAATAGAATAGTCATTCCAACAAGTAGATGTTTGACTGCGTTTTGCAAGACGGAAAAGGTTTTTTTTTGTTTGTTTGTTTGACAGACTTTTTAATGTCGTGGAAAACCAAGGAGAGTGTTTCTTTCCGGAAAGTCTGTGCAGTGGCACATTTTTAGCGACAAATGACGTGGCTTTGTTTTTAAATAAGTTCCAATTTTCTTCCACGGTACGGCTGAAAAATTCTGGTATACAGTCGTCAATGAACACTGCAAACTCATTATTAATTGTAGTGTAATCACCACTCGCATTATCTCTCATAAATTTTGCATTGTTCTTCTCACATCTAATGGGGCCTGTTACAAAAAAAATGTAAAAAACAGTGATCACTTTGTCCGGGGAAACAAGTTAAAGAATGTAGTAAGTTTGGTTCAGTGACAAGGATCAAGTCTAGAGTGTTAGATGAAGTAGTGCCAGCGCTAGTAGGCCTAGAAACAAGTTGCGTAAGATTAAAATTTAGGCAAAGTTAAGGAAAGATTGACGTTTGGCGGACGTACCGACAACGAAGGGTGATACCAAAGTTCACTTTATTTTGGGGAAATTAAAATCGCCTAAAAGGAGTAGCGGTGAGTGTGGAAATTTCGAGAAAAGAAAATTCAGATTGTCATGCAGTTCATCACAAAAAGTAGATGGTGCACTTGGCGGCTGGTAACACGCACAAAGCAATGTGTTTTGGTGGTTTATAAACAATAAGAACACAAACCAATTCTAAAGACGACGCAAGCGGGATCCTACAAGACACTATATTGTCGGCGACGGCAATTAAAACACCACCGCCTGATTTTAGATCCCGGTCATGACGGTGAACAACGTAATTCTTGTCAAAGTGGAACAGCTCTTCACTAAGAATTTTATCGGTCAACTAAGTCTCCGTCAATACAACCACAACAGTGGCACACAAATCAAAAATAGATGCTAGAGCTTCACGTTTATTAATTGCACTTCGCACATTCGACAATAAAAAAGAGAAATCATGACAAGGTTGGCTGCGTGGCCGGTGCCTAATTTCTGTTAAGAAAAAGACGCGTCAGAATGGCGGTTAGTAGCAGTGAACGATAATGCAGCACTGCAGGGAACATTGCCCAATTGAAGTTTACAGACACTGTCGTTATCAGGGGAGTAAATATAACATTTTTTGTTGATATATAGCTTGTTGCACTTCACAGTGAAAAGTTGACCGCTTTCTTTGCCAAATTCGTACAGTTTAGTTCTGACAGCTCTAGTTGCCTTACAAAAATCTTCACTTACGGAAACACCAGTTGTCTTTAACTCATTTTTAGAAGAAAGAATCGTTTCCTTTAGTTTAGACTATAAAAATCTGACAATAATGGGCCTGGACTTGTTGGGGACAAAACGGCCAAGTCTGTTTACCCTGGAAATGCAGTCATCACTTTTATTTAGGTTTATGCTTAATGCTGAATTTAAAACTGAGCAAATTTTCTCTTCTGACTGCGCCCAAGTTTCCGCAGCGCTATCTGCTACCCCATGAAATATTAAATTCTCGCTGCGTGAATGGTCTCCAAATTCATTGAGCCGTTGGTTCAATACAGCTACTTGCGGCACGAGGCTTTCACCCTGTTAGCCTTCAGGTGATTGAATGCATTGTTCAACTGCCGAGAGCCTGTTGTTGATATCAGCTATTTGTTGCTCCATTGAATATTGAGCCTCTTTGACTTCACTCAAGGCAGTCATCATTTCTTCGTGTTTAGAATCAAATTTGTCGTGTAGTGATTCAACAAGCTGTAGCAACTGCTTGTTAAACAGGTTAGGATCTTCTTTAGGGGATCTAGGGTTTAGCTCTATTTTGCCGGACATAAATAACAACTTGGAAACAAGAACACATTCACATGCTAATTGGAAGAATACTTGTGGGCTTGGAAGCACTAGCAGCGAAACATTGTTTGACTTTTTACAGAAAAGTTGAGGTGCTGTGCTCACCTGCATCCAAAAACGAAAATGTGTTTGAAGCATGTTGGCAGCTGCAGTGCTTCCATTCCCACTGGAGAGGTGCCAGTTATCCCAGCTACTTTTAAGGCATGCCGGCGTTGATGTGTCTGTCGATTTGGCAGCTGGAAATGACAGCGCTTTGCTGAGGCATGGTTTGCTTGCATGAAAGAAGGCTTCAGTGGCGTCGCAGTGGAACTTGCATGGAATGTAGAGAACTTGTGCCCTCGTGCTCCTCTGTAGTGCTGCTGCAATAGGTGCAGCATTCAAATGGTGGTTGCATGTGATTGGCAGCACATGGTATATGCCTCACATAAACTGCACGACCAGTCTGCAGATTTTTACGTGTTAGTAGTTCTTCAAAAGGCCAGTGGTACCTACTCTAAAAAAATAGGGGCCGATCGGTGCTGAGCTTTCAGAAAAAAAAAAAAAAACATTCCATTAAATGCCTGCCAAATTAAAAATAAAATAGATGCTGTGAAATCCGATTCCTACTTATAACTGTCTAACTTTTTGAAACCAATTTTGGCCACTAACAATGTATTGGATCACATCTGCATTAACAATTACATTGCACTTGCCAGCATAGTATTAGTTATAATGGGCTAGGTTTTGGTTTTGAGTTTTGAGGGTTGTGATAAAGCTTCATGGTCTTCAACCTGTGGGTGTCTAACCCACAAGCTTTCTGTTATTGGCTTCATGTGGCTGTCACTTGGATTCTTCTTGCATATTGCATTGCGAGGGACACGCATCCTAATGCATTGAGATTTATGTGCAAACAGTTGTTGGTCTCCAGCTTGCTCTTGAGGCTGGTGAAGCCTCGTAATTCTCCTTGACTCTACAAAGCCCAGCATATCATTCTTGATATGCTGAATTTGATACCTAATAACTCTTTAAGCACTGTGAACTCCATTGTAGAGTCCATGCTAGCATTTTTTATATGCTGGAGGGAGTCTCAGCTGTAAATAATTCAGCAAATCAATTATTAAACAAATAATTTTTCTTCAATTATCATTTCACTGTTTTCTTCATCCCATTATAGGCCTCTCCATGGCCAGGAATAAATGTAAAGAAGATATATTAATTTTCTTTGATGTGAAATGGTGTTTCGGCTTTGCAGTTGTTAAACAACTTATTTTGTTGTAGGCTCTATTGCTGCATGTCACTTAATTTTAGAGCCCCAAATCAGGTTGTATTATTTGGGATTAGTTTGGATGATTCTGCAATCCCTTTAGGGCACGTATTGAAATTCATGAATTCTGAGGATGGCATTAGTTAAATGTATGCATTTCCAAAAATATTTGACGAAATACATTGGTGTTTGAAATATTTTTGCCCTGGAACACATAAGAAGGTGTTTTATCAGAACAGCAGTGTCTTTGACTGTCAGCTTTGGCGATTATTATCATGCTAGTTTTGTGATTTTTTACAAGTGGATATACCTTTATAGCTCACTGGGTTCAATTCTTAAACATATATAAATATGTTTAATAAATTTTTAGTCAATTATGCATTTCGATTTGTTTGTGCAAGTAATATCCACCTGATTTAGCAGTCCAGCTTAAGGATTATAATTGTGCTGTCTGCCCCAGGTGATGTAAGAAAAAAAATTTTAACTCTTGAGAAAAAAAAAAAGGGGGGGGGGACAGGGTGGATGCAGGACTCCTTTAAAACATACCCGCTGCGGTGGCTTAGTGGCTATGGTTTGGAACTCGAGGTTGCAGGTTCAATCCCAGCATTCTGATACGGGTGCAATGCAAAATACACTTGTTTACTTAGTAGATTTAGGTGCATGTTAAAGTCATAACTAACTCGTCAAAATTCATATGGCATGCCTCATTGTCAGATCGTGGTTTTGGCATGTAAAAGCCCCTGAATTTAAATAATATTAAGAACGTGAAATAACGTTAGGCACTTGTTTGTCTTATTAGTTGAGTGTAAAGAGACTGGGAACTTCATTTATGATGACCTCCCATTTTGTTGTAATGATGGAAAAAAGATTTTTATTGATTGGAGAAAAACTGATGTCATTGTAGCCTTTTAACCCTTTCAGTGTCGATTTTTTTCGTCATATGCGACCGCCCAGAGTTAATTTTTTTTCTTGCAGATTGAAATTTTTCGGAGGGACCTACTTCAAAAAAAAAAAATTACCATAATTTTTCTAGGATGACCGTAAAGTGAGAAATATTTTGCGTTGGTATATCTTTACTGTTTATTCATGAATAACAACAATAAAAAAAAACGAAATAAACTTATAAGAATTAAAAATTTGATGCATTGTTATACACATAGTTGAAGGCTTAGAAAACGCGCACACGAGAATATTTAGCAAGTCTCAAATGTTCCTGCTCTTGCACTAATATTTACGTCCATTGCGTAGGTGAGCGCACTCAAGAAAACTGAATGGTTGTGTGCCCGTCAAAAAAGCAAAATCTGTGACAAATTTCTGCTAATCTTTATGCTACCACCAAGCAGAAGCAATTAGTTTTCGCGAGTATCCAAAAAAAGAAAATGAAACACATGCACGGCGGCATCCTTCATATGCGCATCCCTGTGAGCAATAAATGAGCGAGTAACAGGCAGTCGCCTTTTGAGCGATTAATAACAACATAGCCATCAGTTTTGTGAGCGCAAGAAGCCGAAACTGCCCTTGGAACAAAACCCAAACTAACTGCCGCCCGTGCGTGCGCGCCAATGTGCGAGCAATAGTATATAGAGGTGCCAGAGCAAACAAACTAGCTCTAAAACAAACCATGCAACGAAAAGCGAGAGAAGTAGGCGCGAGAAAAAAATTCTGTGTATTCCCACATAGTGGCAGCACATGCCAGGAACAAAAAAGTTAGGAAATTGATGTACAGATGGTGCCATAAATATACGGCATCGACCATTTTGGACTCATTCGCGGCTCCGTATATTTAACGTTACTTCCACAGCTGTTACTTACCAACCAGCCCGATTGTCAGTTCTATTGCTTTGATGATTTTGACGCAGGAGCAACTCTGCAGCACCAACATTCACATCAACTCATAGAACCAATGCATAATGACAACTGAACCTTCGACAGCTGTTACGTGAATATTGCATCATGAACATTTACGCTTGTCACAGATAATGGTTCTTGCGACTTCTATTGAGCAGAGTGCTGTTCACAACATTCCACAACAGAGAACCTGTATTAAAAACAGCAAACAATAAATGTTCAAATAATTGTTAGTATTTTTCATCAAATTTTTGTAATTTTATTTCCTTCCACTGGTAGTGTTTTTCTTATTCTAAGACTGACAGATTTGTACTTTGAATCCTGAGTATTTCCACTAGTTTTTTGTGGGTTTTGCATCCGTTGCATTCTTACTCAAAATGCATAGGGATATGTTGAACTGTGTTAGTGAAATTGTACAATACCAGAAAGAGCCATCCTTACGGCATTTTATGGCCCATCATATTGTTGGCAAAAGTTGTGTTTTAAAGGACTGAACTTGTTAAATTTGAAGGGGTGCGCAATAGCCTGAATACTTTGTAATCCGTGACGTCACAATGACATAGAGGTGCTGGTGTTTGGGCGTAACAGTTAAGATGATAAAGTTCTACCTTTATCTAGCAATCAACCCGTTACTGTGAAATTAAGTTTTATGAGAGTGTTCTATGTAAGTTGCTTCGTGGAGAGTAATGGCCACGGAGTCACACTTGATAGCCTATACAAAGAAAGACAGTGCTGCTTTTCAAAAAGAAAAGCTTGTTTGCTCTCTGTCCCATAGGCACACTTTTGTAGCACTGTGGTGCCTGAATTGAAGCTAATCTTTGTGAATGGCAATTCCCATTAAATACTGTCTAATGTCTGTGCAGTCAACTGCAAAGGTTTTCAGACTGTGTCTGCACAAACACAGAATTTCTGAGCAGTTTGGGAGCATAGTGTGTAAAACTGCACAGTAAATATGTTTTTTGCATGAACAAGTGCAGGCTCGGAATGCCAGGGTGTGTTCCACGGCTGTGGAAGTAATTCAGCATACATAAATGTGAGGTCATGCAATTTTTCTGTGGCACTGTGGTGATGTGTGCCATCTGGAGCGGCTTTGAGTGTCACAATATAAATATCTATTCTGTCTGATCAGTGCAAAACATGTCAATTTTTGTCATGTCAAATGCATATGAATCTGTAAAAACTAATAAATACCTATGTACATGTAATTCAATGTGGTTGTTTGAGCATGAATTCTCTTCCAATGTGCAGCTTGAGGCAGAGAAAAACAAGCTGGAGAACCTGCTCAACAACAATTTATATCGGAGGAAAGAAGAATTGGAAGCCGTGAGTTACACTTCCTAGATTACTGAAGCCGTGAGTTACACTTCCTAGATTACTTGTGGTGGTGTGGACGAACAATGAAGGCTGGTGCTTTCTTTTTCTGAATGAAGGCATTGCAGGAAATTTCAGTCGAAGACAGGCGGCGCAAACTGGAGAACAGCCAAGCAGAGTTGGCCAGTGTGAATGCACGCATCAGTGATGTCAACACTAACTTAAAAGGCAAGCATGTTTTCCCATTTGTGTCTATATTCATGCAACCTTTGACTGTGCTCAAATTGGGATCTGAACAAGTGTCACCAGGGTTTCAACAACTACTTTGCATCTATTGTTTATTTAAAAGCAGTGCAGCAGAAAAAAATGCACTGTTGTCTTGATACAGAATGCCAACACTAGTACATAGGTTATACACATCTCCTGGTCTATAAAGACATTTAAATTTGAGCATGTGTTGAGGGCTATCTAATAAGAAGAAAACTTCCAGGAGCACTTGGTTTCCACAGAAACTGGGCAGCATTGCACTTGAGATGATGATGCTTCATTCGCCTTGTGCTGCTTTGTCTCATTTGGAATGGGCAATTATATGGCATTTTATACCCGTACCATGCAGGCAGTGACATTAAATTGCTAATGCCTTAATGTGTAATGCGAAGACATGGGCTCTATCCCACCTGCGGCCAGTTTTTTTTTATCCACTTTCATTTCCATTACTTCATCATTTCTTTAACTCAATCAGTAAGTACAAGTAGTTTCCCCTATGTTGTTCTGGGGGTCTTTGTTTGTTGGCTTCTTATGATATGATTAATAAAAATCGGGCCCCTCAGTTCCCTTTCTTCTCGTTCATTACATTACGAGGGTCCCGAACCTAGCAACATTGATGCCTTCAGGTAGCTTGTGTGGGTTTATTAACCAGTTGCCGTCACCCAAATAGATCAGGAACTCATGATGCCTGCGGCACAAAGGATGTTCCACATCCGCCGCCAATGTTTGTGAGTGGTGGCGCTGGCTAATACTCCCAGGCTTAATCCTAGTAGTAAAACTTTAATACCCCAGAAAGTGGGTGGGAAAACGACGCCGTGGTAGCTCAATTGGTTAGAGCATCGCACACATAATGTGAAGACATGGGTTCGTATCTCACCTGCGGCCAGTTGTTTTTCATCCACTTTCATTTCCATTAGTTTATAACTTCTTTAACTCAATCATTAAGTACAAGTAGTTTCCCCTATGTTGTCCTTGGTGTCTTTGTTTGTTGGATTTGAAGTTTTGCATAAATCGGCCATTTTATAACCCCTTAATTTCCCGATTTTTTTTTACATTTCATGTGATACAAATTTTTTTGCCATCATTAAAATTCTACTGTAGTTGTTTGTTTTATTTCCAGGGGAGGTGGCCATTTCATCAGCGAATAAAACTTCGAATGTATTTATTACAGTCAGGGTTGCATTACAAAATTGGCATGCAGCAGAACTGGATCCTAGAAAAACGTTTGGTCACTCTTGTGTTCACTTTCTACAAAATTTTGTACATTGTGCTGGTAGCTTGGTGATAACCTTAGCATCATAACTGCATGCGAAGTTTTACCTACTGGTTCATGCCGATGGCATATTAATAACTGATTTCTTCATCCATTACTGATGCCGCATGACTTCTAGGTGAAAGAATCTTCATGAATGAAGGCACCTCATCACGACTGCCACTAAAATTCGAAATTATTTTCAGCCTTTGTAGAGATTTGTTTGCAAAAGCCCAAGCAAGGAATATCTTCCTTCCCAACAAAAAAGAACAAAACATTTTATTCTACACAAAAAAGTTATCATTACCTTAGTCTTGCTTTGATAGGATGTCTGGCATATCCATTACTATATACTCTCTAAATCGCACCCAATCTGCCTAGTGTCCTAAATATAGGACTCCGCTTTTTGAAATGTCGTGACAAAGTTTGAAACACACAACGTACATGTCCTGTTGTAGATGTATTTTGTGCTTTATGAACAGGTACAGTCAAACGCCTTTATAACAAAGGGCTAGAGACCTCCAAAATCCTTTGTTATGCTGGTCACTTTGTTGTAAAGGTTGCGTACTGTACCACTCACAGTAGAGCAGGCGAAATATGTTCAACAAACAGGGGTGGGACTCCTGCGCCAATTGTGCCATTTTGACACAAATGCCAATTCCTGTGCCAAACTGCGCCATACACAGAAAATTGGACGAAATTGTGTCATGTTGGGCCAGAACAGCTTCAGTATCTGTACTCCGGCAGTAGCCACAAACAGCGAGCGGATTCTTTCTCCGAAAAAGAGTGCAGCGGTTCCCATTCCACACACCGCACGACAGCGCCTCCCGCACAGCTTCTTGTAACTTTTTTTCCTTCCGGAAAGTGGCCGGCGTGCGCGCAGCCACTCCCGGTTGTCGTCTCTGCTGTCGAAACGGCCAGCGCCGCTGTATTTAAACTTCAGGGTGTCTACCAACCTGGAAAACTGGGAATTTTTGGGGATTTTTAATAGTCTGAAAATATTCTGGAAAAATTCGTGGAATTTGTACTTCTATCAGGGAAAATTAGCTGTAAATTTATTGAAAGGGAACAAAAGTCGCGCTACTGCTGGCTCAAGTAACAGAGAGGAATTGTAATGTATCGTCTTTGACGGCGTGTCGCGGCTGGAAGAGTTGCCAGTGTACAGTCAACGACCATTTTTCTGGACGCCCGATTTCAGGATATGCTGATAATTCAGACAGCTTCGCTGCATCACCACGTACCCCATAGAGCCAATTTCACTCGCAAGAACCCTTGGCTATCTCATTTTCCGGACGTTTTGCTTTGATTGCAAGTCTAAAACGGCATTAATAAAAGCCACCGCCGCCACCATTTCATCTCGCCGCCTTGAACTGACGCTGTTGCACGCAAATCCGCTGGCAGCCAGCGGTACAGTGTACTAGAAGGAGGCAGTGGGCTTATTCACCGGTGAAGGCAATGCGGTGCAGTAACTCCGCGAACGTCGACAATATCTGCTTCTCCGATAGTCCGAGCGGCGGCGCAGCGCCCCATGATACACCCGAGCACATTAGCCCAAGTTGCTTGGCTGCGTTAGTTTGTTATGGACGTTGTCGCGTGGGTTTTAAATGCGTTAGTATTTCTATGCTTGCCCTGTGAGAAACTTGCCCGTCACGTAAGACACTGAATGGCTCATAGCCGCGTAAGCAAGCAAAAGAATGCAATGGCTCATACCCATGTAAGGAAAAGGCTAAAGTGCTCAGCAAAGTAAAGCAAACAGTCCATACATTTATTGAAGTCACCCATACAACACACACAGCAGCATGCGTTTCAATAAAAAACATGCTCAATACAAGCATCCGAACCATCAATAAAGCACAGGGTATCTACCAACTGGGAAAACCGGGAATTTCAGGAATTTTCAACAGTCTGCAAATACTCAGGGAAAACTCAGGGAATTTGTGCTTCCATCAGGGAAAATTAGCTGTAATTTTATTGAAAGGGAATGAAAGTCTCAGTAATGCTGGCTCGCGTAACAGAGAGGGATCGTAACGAGTAGTTTTTTGACACCGTGTCGTTGGCTGGAGGAGTTGCCAGTGTACAGTCAATGGCCGACTTTCCAGATGCCCGATGGCTCCGCGGCACCATCACGTACTCCATGGAGTGTTTAAAAACGTCTGAAGAGCCCTTTGCCGTCCGATTTTCCGGACTTCTTGCCGTGACCGCAGGTCCGAAACGGCATTAATCAAAGCCACCACTGCTGCTGTTTTGATTACCTCGTCGCTGGGGTAAACGCTAGGCCTAGCTGCTTCAACGTTCGTTACTAAGCTTCTTCCCATTCGGCGCCGTGTTTTTCATTGAAATAACCACTGTAAGCAATAGTACCGACTCTGTCTTTGTGGTTGCTCGCGATTGGCTTTGAAGCTGGGAAAGTATGGCGCGATGCATAATGCCGGTTCCCAAAAGTCACCTTTGCCTCAGTACAAAAGTGTTACGCGGTGAAGCATAAAAATGGGGGCAGGGGCAGTTGTCATGGAACACAGTATCCATTCCTTAATTATACACGTGTCCATCCGGCATCTCCTGTCACAGTATGGGCACCACTATGCCTAATAAGCATGCTGGTAGGCGTTTTCAGATGTGCCTGTGGAGATTTGAGCGTTTAATGGCAGTAAAAGACATGCATTCATTTTTTTCGGACTGCCCAATTTTACGGACGTTTTCGCGGCCCTTAGGGAGTCCGAAAAATCGGATGTTGACTGTACAGCTGATGAAGAGGATGCTTCAAATGGTCCGTGGGGTGAACGCGCGGTGGAAAGAGGACAAGAACAGAAAGGACCGACGCATTGTGTTTGAATGGGAAAGGAAGCGTGCCGCCACTTGTTCAGAGGAGCTTGAGCTTAAAGAACAGTGTTGGCTGATGCCGAACTGCACGTGTCCTTCAACCAAACCAAGATAGATTCTTTAAATCAGTGAAACGCAACACTGAGGCATAGTGCGCAGTCTGAGAGTATGTCAGGACAGTTGACGTTGACTTTCCAGCTACTGAGAGAGAATTTCACTTGTTACAAAGTTCGGGCCTCGTACCTGTGAGCTTGCCATCAGTTGATGGAAATAGCTCATACTATACGAAAATATTTTCTTCTGTGTGCATCTCCTTTTTATTTATATTGTGAGCTTTACATTACTCCTTCATCTTTTTCATCTGTATATATTCATCCTCATGGCCAGCGCCATCTTCTTCAGTGCACGGCCTGCTAAATAAACCGTCGAGGTTTAACAGCTGTCTAGCAGATGGTGGAGGCTGCTCTCGATCCCTTGGTCCTCTACGACTTCGAGTTTCCCTGAAGCTTCGTTCAGGTCACTGCTTGCTCCGCTCTTCCACCACCATGTCCCAAGAAGATCCACCAGGAGCCTCCGGCGTCACCATCTCTGCCCCACCGGCCGTTCCTTCATGGGCCGTCAGCATGCGGCAGCGCGATCGCACCATGTTTGCTGGCCTTCGTAGTGACGACATTGACAACTGGCTGGGCAATTATGACCGCGTATGTGAGTCTAACCGGTGCGATAATTTTCACAAGCTTTGCAACGTCGCATTCTACCTGACTGGCGTTACCAGGACTTGGTTTTTTAACCACGAATGCACCTTGCCTTACTGGGCGGCATTCAAACACCAGCTTCGGCCAATTTTCAGCGCTCCCAACGTCCGCTCTGAGGTTGCCAAGAAAAAGCTTGATGGAGGCATGCAACTTCCCGCGGAAACATACACCTCTTATATCGAGGACATCCTTGCCCCTTGTCGCTGTGTTGATGTCACCATGATGGAATCTGATCGTGCTCGTCATATCCTAGAGCGCATTGCCCACGTCGTGTTCAACGCACTGGCGATCAAGAATCCAAATACCGTTAACGATGTGATTGCGACTTGCCAACACCTTGACGCACTGCGGGCCATCCACCTCCTTCCTCGGCTATGGACCTGCGTATGCTGATTCGGACTCTTATATGTGAAGAGCTCCAAGCGTGTTGCCTGCTAAGTCTTGTATTTGTTCAGACTCAACCTTCTGTTCCTGGCCTGCGTGACATCATCAAATGGGAGCTGTCCTCCATGACCTGCGCTGCGAGCTGTGGCCCTCCTTCACCGTCGACCTCATATGCTCAGGTTGTGGCTGTGCAACCAGTGTTCGTTGAGACAGCGCCTGTTGCTCCTGCTACTACTCCCAACCATCTGGTGACTCTAGCACCCCGTCCGCCTGCCACAGTATTTTACACTACCCAGCCTTCGCCCCGCCCCATTTGTTATTATTGCCGTATTCGCTGGCACATATAGCGTTTTTGTTGAAGATGACAACAGGACGAACGCCGTGGCTACGATGTTTATGAGAGAGACCCGTTGCTTCCTCCGAGTCCCTACGAGCGCAGGCTTTCCTCACGCTCCTTTTCTCTAACTCCCCAAGTGCCTCGCAACTATCGTCGAGGGCACCACCGCTCGCCCTACCATCTCCGACGCTCGACATCACCCCTGCAACCGGCCACCCGCAATCCTGACTACCGATCGGAAAACTAGATGGTGCAGTTTTTGGAGGGAAAGCTGCGTGGCTTGCACAGACTACAGTTCCTCCAGCATGCATGGCCAATACTTTATTCGTGTGTGTAGAAGGTGTACCAGTTCCAGTATTGATTGATACGGGAGCAGCTATTTCTATTATTCACGCTGACTTGTGCTCTCGTCGGCACAAAGTTGCTACACCTTACAATGGAGCTTTTCTACGTGGTGCAAATAATGTTGTGATTCGGCCATCAACGGAATGCACCATTCGAGTTTCGATTGACGGGCTACGCCACCATATCCCGTTTGCACTGTTGACTTCCTGTGCTCACATGCCTATACTGGGAGGGACTTCCTCTCTTCGGCGTCTGCTTTCATCTCGTGCCGTCAATGCCTCGCTAACTTGACAGAGACTGACAATTCTGACGACGTGTACGTACTGCGCCTTCACTTACAAACTGCTGACGATTGTATAGTGCCACCTGGCCGCGAACAACTTTTTGTAGTTCACTCTGACATCACCGATGGTGACGTTTTAGTTGTACCGTCAGCCCGTTGCCTATCCCAAGGGATTGCTCTGGCACCCAGCCTTGTTCGCTTCACCAATGGCATGGCCACTTTGGCTGTACTCAACACAACCACTGAGCACTGCTTTCGAAAGGTGCTGTTGTCATGTGCGTCTTGGACACTCGGCATGTCCCTGTCCTCACCTCGACTACTGTTTCACAACCACCCACAGCTATAGATGCAGTCCCTGCTTCTGTTCTTGCTATTGCCATCAGCACTGATCTAACGCCACAGCAGACGAAAGAGTTACTGGTGTTGTTATCCAAGCATAAAGACTCCTTCGATGTGCACTTTGACAGACTTCTGTGACGGCTCATCGCATACACCCAGATGGAACTTCCATCGCGCGCCGGTGGCCATATCAGGTTTCGTCCGCCGAACGCCAGATCATCGATACCTACGCTGCCGACATGCTGAAACGAAGCATAATCCACCCTTCCTCAAGCCCTTGGTCGTCAGCTGTCGTTTTAGTGCGTAAGAAAGATGGCTCAGTGCGATATTGCGTAGACTACTGTGCCTTGAACAAAATAACTCGCAAAGATGTATATCCACTGCCCCGAATCGATGATGTGTTAGATTCATTACAAGGAGCGGAGTATTTCTGCAGCCTTGATGTACGCTCTGGATACTGACAGATCCCCATGCATGAAGCAGACAAGGAAAAAGCTGCCTTCGTGAATTTAACGCAATGCCTTTTGGCCTGTGTAATGCGCCCACCACATTTGAGTGGATGATTGACACCATACTATGGGGCCTAGAGTGGAAGACTTGCTTATGGTTAAAAGGTAAACAAAAACCCGGGGCACTTCGCCGACCAAATAAAGATTTAAAAGAAAAGAAGACGTTTCGGCTCCGACACGGGAGCCTTGTTCACAGGTGATTTTACCTGTGAACAAGGCTCCCGTGTGGGAGCCGAAACGTCTTCTTTTCTTTTAAATCTTTATTTGGTCCGCGAAGTGCCCCGGGTTTTTGTTTACCTTTTAACCATGTTTCATCCCGACCAGACGGGCTTCCGTCAAACACTGAACTTCAAGACTTGCTTATGCTACCTTGACGACATCGTCATATTTTTATCGACCTTCCATCAGCAGTTGCAGCACCTCGATATGATGTCTTGACATGCCTCTCGTCTACTGGCCTTCAGCTGAATACAAAAAAGTGCCACTGTGCTAGCAAAACCATTGAACTACTCCGACACCTTGTCAGCAAGGAGGTCCTTTGACCTGACCCCAATAAGGTTGCCGCTGTCCTCCGCTTCCCCAGGCCTCGATGCGCCAAAGACTTGCGTAGCTTCCTTGGCCTAGCTTCATATTTCCGGCACTTCATACGTAACTTTGCCACCATTGCGGCACCGCTCTATCAACTCCTTCCTTCTGGAGCACCCTATGTATGGTCAGACGAATGCCAAACTGCTTTTGATGCCCTCAAGTGTGCCCTCATGTCCGAACCTGTGCTTTTTCATTTCAACAATACCGCTCCCACTCTTCTACATACTGACACCAGCGGCCACGGTATCAGCGCTGTTATTTTGCAATGTCAGCAAAATTCCGAAGAACCTGTGGTTGCAGTGCAAGTTGCACACTAACAGCTGCAGAGAAAAATTATATGATTACCGAGCAAGAGTGTTTTACCGTTGTTTGGTCCGCCCAAAAATTTTTCCCTTATCTGCATGGCTGCCTCTTTACGGCCGTTACTGATCAACACGACTTGTGCTGATTGGCGACGCTAAAGAATTTAACGGGACGTCTCGGCCATTGGATACTTCGTTTACAAGAATACGACTTCAACATCACCTACAAGTCTGGAAAGAAACATGAGGATACCGATGCTCTCTCTCGTTGTCCCCTACCACCGTCTTCAAACGCTGCTTGCTTACCACCTTCCATGAGCAAACCGCAGGACGTGTCTTCTGCATTTTCTTTGCTCGCAGCTGTCGACCGGCTCCCATCCAGCCATTCTCATACGTTTGCATCTTGCCAACATAGTGACTCCTACTGCCACTCTTTTATGGAACGTATTCGCGGATCATCTCGCAAACCTAACGCTCGGCTCCGTCAGCAGTTGAAAAACTTCAAGATCAAAAATTCAATGTTATACCGGTACGTGTTTCATCCCGAAGGACACCGTTGGGTTCCTGTCGTTCCCTGATCACTTCAGGCCCAGATACTGGAGACCTTTCACAATGATCCCACTGTTGGTCACTTTGGTTTCCATAAAACCTATGAGCGAATCCACAGCCGCTTCTCTTGGCCTGGATTTGTAACCAGTGTAGCGAAATACATGCCTTCCTGTTCACTCTGCCAACACTGCAAACGACTGACCTCACCTCCGGCTGGACTGCTCCAACCTGTGTCGTGTCCTGAAGCTCTTTTGCAGTCGTTTGTATCGACCTCTACGGACCGCTATCCTTATCCGCTGGCAGTAAATGATGAATCGTCACAGCTCTAGCCCGTTTGACACAGTACGCTGAAACAGATGCACTATCTTCGATGTCCGCAGCGGAGGTTGCGGCCTTTTTTTTTTCTTTTTTTGGAAGCCTTCTTACGACACAGAGCCCCTCATGTCCTTTTGAGTGACCGCGGCAGGACTTTTCTGTCTAAACTTCTCGACGATGTTCTCCATGTGTCCAATACCATCCATAAAACGACTTCCAGCTGCCACCCTCAAACTAATGGCCTCACAGAGCACTTTCATCGCACGCTTTCCGACATGATATCAGTGTATATCAATCCCTGGCCACACCAATTGGCATGTCATTCTACGATTCGTCACTTTCGCATATAACACGGCCGTCCAGCGCACTACGGGGTACTCGCCCTTTTTCCTTGTGTATGGTTATCAACCGATCACTATCCTCGACGTTTCTTTCTTTGGTGTCCCCGTGCCTTCGTCCACATCAATGTGTGAGCAGTTCGTTTCGCGCATTGCCTGGTGTCACCAACGTGCCTGCCTCAACACCGATGCCAGTCAACAAGATCGTAAAACTCGCTATGATGCATCCCACCGTGTTCTTTCCTTCCACCCTGGAGAGGAAGTGTTACTGTGGACCCCAGTTCGCGCTCCTGGCTTATGCAAGAAACTTGAATCCCGTTTTATCGGGCCCTACACTGTTCGGGAACAGACTTCGCCAGTTAACAACCGTGTCATTCCCGTTGTTCTGCCTTTGGACGGCCGCTGCAATGCCACCGAGACTGTGCATGTTTCGTGTTTAAAGCCTTTCATACTGCTTTCGCTGCCATAACCAGCGGCCAGGTTGGCCGCTTCCACATGCGGGGGAAATTGTGTGAGCATTATATTACTCCTTCATCTTCTTCATCTGTACCGTATTTACATGAATGTAAGTCGACTCGAATGTAACCCGACCCCCCCTCATATCACATGTGGCAGGAAAAAAAAAAGAGCATACCCGAGGACGCATTTGACAACGAAAGTTTATTAGTAGCTGACATGGTTATTGGATACTTGTCTTCACTTGTGCCATCGTCCTCACTAGTGCTGCCATCGTCATCGCTGCTACGGTCCCACAGTGCGTCATCATCCAGTGAAATTCCACATTTGGCAAATGACTGCACCATGGCATCTAGTAAAACAGCAGCCCAACTAGTCAAGTCGAACGCGTCAAACCAATGGCGTTTTTCACTGGTCGATTCGGAACAGGATTTCTTGCTCCGCGGCAAAGAATCCGAATTTCACTGGTCGATCTGGAACAGGTTCGCGCGTTCCACTGGTCGTTTCGGATCAACTCGCTCCGCGCTGGATCGCTCTCACTTGCTCCGCCGCCGAGGCGCGGATTCGGGCGGAAATAGCTCGCGTGACTTCTGTCTTCAAGCAAAATCGGTACCCGGTTGGTACGCACAACATTGTGTTGCTTCGCAAACTTGCTGCGTTCGGTGCTGCTGCAGCGCTCGCGTTTAGCTATGAGAGCTTGGACGACAGCGATTACGAAGTGACGCAGGTGCTGTATGAAGCTTTCTATGCACGTAGTCCATGCACAATCCTTGCGGGCACGACATGGAAATGACGGACTATTTGACTGCCACGGTCAAATTACACACGGGGGACGGCGAGTTTTGTTGCCGTGGAAACGCACAGAACGAAGGTCGGGCATGATTTTCAGAACCGGTTCGTGCGACGTATACGCAGACTTCCTGTGTGATCCGCCGTGGAGCGTTTGTGGGCATCCGCTGGCCGATTCGGATTTGTGAAACCCGAGCGCTCGCTCGAGGATTTCGGCGGCCACTCCAGATCGACCAGTGAAAAACGCCATAAGAGCTACAGGGAAAAAGAAACACGTGAGCTGTGCCTGCTCTTTCATGAACTATCACCCCCCCCCCCCCCCCCCCTCATGAGTGTTGTGTGCACTGTAAAACTCTCAAAAATGTTGAAAAACCCTTCCAAAAAGCAAACAAACGCGTAGTGTAGCGAAAAGCTACGGGTAGAGCCATAAAGCAAACTTACAATTGTAACTACATTGTAGCTCCCCTGATATCTTGTTGGTCTCGCATGTTTGGCTGTGCCATGTTTTGGTTTCGATTGTAAGTCGACCCCCCACTTCAGATTTTCAAATTTAGAAAGCCCGTCTCTTCTGTTTGCTTTTTGAATAAAATAGGCTGTTTTCTGTTTGAATAAAATAGACACTACTCCTTACTATTCAAACTGGATTAAGTAATTTTTTTTTTAAATCATTATTTAACGTGCTTACTTAAGAGTGACAGCATCGACCTACATGGTGTCAGCCTGTCTGGACATAAAACAAAGTTCTTTGTCACTCAGAGAATTTTGCAAAGGCACTCAGGGAAACTCCCTGGAAAGCTCAAGGAGTTTAGAAATGTCAATTTGGTAGACACCCTGTTAAAGTATGCTGGAGCATGGTTGAGTGGGCTGAATGGTGCGGCGCTCCCTTGCTGAGGTGCAGACAACAAAAAGTAGACTTAAGGCGCTACGAGCAAACTAAAACCTTTTTCAACTGTTTTTACCTCACGTCCAATGCTTCATTATCTTGTTGCCACTGTGGCCTTTCTGGTTTTGCTCTTGTACCGTCGTGAATAGGAACACGTACTGTAACGAACGCCTTTTATGTGTAAAAACAGTCGACAGATTTTTTTGACATGCCCAATAATTTGGACGCCTTTGCAGAGCCGCCACGTACCCCATAGAGTGAATGTATAAGAACGACCGGAATTTCGGATGCAAAACTTTTCATCATCTAATTTTCCCAACTTTTTTGCCGTGACTGCTGCCATTCTGATTATATCACAGCCTCTAACCTATGTTCTTCCACGGTGATTCGCTGGCAGCCACCACCGTGTAAACGCTAGACGCAGCTGCTTCGGACGTTTGCTGCCAAGTTTCTCATTTGTGCCGTTATTTTCATTTAAAGAATTTGCTGCTGTCAGCAATGAAGCTGACTCCACCTTTGTAATCCTGACCAATCGCCTCGAAGCGGAGAAAGCATGCCACATTGCATAATGCCACTTTCTGAAAGTGAACATCACTCAGTGTATTGTGGTGAAGCATACCAAGAGTGTAAAAGGGCAACTGTCACGGGACATAGTATGTATTCCTTAATTATACCCGCAGGCACCCGCCATCTCGTGTCGAAGTACGAGCTGCAATATGCATAATAAGTGTACTGGCAGGCCTTGAGAGTTATTTCGGGTGTGCCTGTGGTGATTTGAGCTTTTGGGGCGGTAAAGCAGATGCATTATATTTTTCATATGTTTTTGCAAGACCATAGGAGGTCCAAAATATTGGGCGTTGATTGGTAGCTAGTTTTTAAGCAAGGATTAGTTCCATGTGTACGTTTCAAAGTCTAAATTAAGTCACTGTTACAAATGTTCTCAGTTTCACCCAAAGTGAAAATGAAATAACGCATTGACGTAGTCTCGGAATGGTTTGCGTTTGAACTTATTTTGATGGTGCTTTCTTGTGATTATTTCCTGCCTGTAGTGAAACCACCTCATAAACCCTTACCTAGAAAGAGAATGATAAAGTATGTGGCTATATTGTCGTTCAACAAGTTGGGGCTAAATAGAACGGATTCTTTCTGATCTGTTTTCGCCAATGTGTAATGTCGGCATAATTTTGGCTTCAAGCTTAGTGTGAGCTCTATGCCACCTTTGTCAACCGGATAAGTAGTGACATCCGGACACTCCCAGATGGCCTTCGTGAAGTGGCCTCAGCACTTCACTTTGCCATGAAGATGGTATAACGACATGGCTGCCGTGTAGCACGCAGCTTCCTTCCACACTCATTTCACTCATATGCTTATTATAGGTCTTTCCTTGATAGCCGAGCCCGAGTCTGTCACCACTCCACAACACTTCCCTGTCTTTTGCCAGTACTGGGTCCCTAGCAGTGACTTGTACCACAAGGCAGGATGACAGTACACGGGGGTAAATCTTTTGGAGCATAAATACTTCGACTGGACCATTTACGGCAAATTCTTCAGTCTGTAGTGGGAGACGGCTCAGTACGTCCGCATGTTCAATGCTGCGGCTGGGCTTGTAGGAGATTGTGTAGTGGTACCCAGGCAAAAGTAGAGCCCACCGAAGTACCCTCGGAGAGCAACACTCAGGAACTGGTGAGCTTACTCCCAGTAAGCCGACCAATGGCTTATGATCAATGACGACTTCGAAGTGCCGACCCTGGACCACCACTTTTCAAGCATCATTTTTTATTCGAGCATCATGGGACTGGAACGGCCTTCCACGCGCCATCCCAGCCATCACAAGCCCATCTGCCTTTACTGAAGCTGTTGTCACCCATATCTCAAAATGAACGCCTGTTTCTAATGTTTATTTTATTAACCACCCCTTATGTTATACCCCTCCAATGGGGTTTTTAAGGTAATAAAGTGAAGTGAAGTGAAGTGAAATACATTCTGAATTTGATGACGCCAAATACTGGGCTTAGAGCCTCCTTGTCCAG